>NC_136013.1:5549351-5893101 GCF_048128805.1 Centroberyx gerrardi
GATTGGAGAGTTGTGTGTCCACTCACAGAACTGAAATGTCTCTGAGGCGGCTGTTCAAAACTATCTAAAAGTGTTAAATTAACTCTGATGTGTGTGGACTTATATAAACACTGGCACAGTGCTGATTTTTACACTCTCAGAGTTAAATTAACACTGACAATTTTGCTGTACAGATCAGGTGGAGGTTTGAACATGGGGGCAGTTTAGTGCAAATGTAGATCTGATCATTATTATAGAGGGGAGCGGTCCAACATTTACTGTTGAGCCTCCTGGAGGAGTCATGGGCCTAATTCAAACATCTGTGATTGGAGAATCTCCACTTGACAACTCCGATGACAAACCGGCATTCACCCGTATGTCTCGTTTCAACATCGCAGCAAGGATGGATGTCAGCTCTTTTCCTCATCTGATAGCACAGGGGAGAGTTACATCAAATCCTGAGCCTTGGTAAAAAAAAATATTAAAAAATGTCTTGTCTGTTCTATTTAACTAACAGGAACACGCACCTTGACATGAATGACATCATTGCTTCTAAGGAGAAGACTTCTGCATGCACAGATGGAGATTCATTACAGGCCGGGCTACACCGGTGGGTGGGAGAGAGAGAGAGAGAGAGAGAGAGAGAGAGAGAGAGAGAGAGACAAAGAGAGGGAGAGAGAGATGGGGGAGAGAGAGAGACAGAGAGAGAGGGGGAGAGGGAGAGAGAGGCAGAGAGAGAGAGAGAAAGACAGAGAGAGGGAGAGAGAGAGAGAGAAAGAGAGAGAGGGAGCGAGAGAGAGAGAGAGAGAGAGAGAGAGAGAGAGAGAGAAAACTCCATGTGCCAGCTCCGCTCTAACGTGTGAGAGACCCATTATCCCCTTGGGCACAACAACAACAAACAGCAAACACACACACACACACACGCACACACACACACACATATACATACATACACATATAGCCATCTAATACATCCTTATGTGATTAATCACCAGGAGTTGTTGGCATTCCCTCACTCGCCACCAAGTGATACAAAATGAGGAAAAAGAGGATAAAAGTGAGGCAGCCTTACACATTGTTCAGGCCAATGAAAGTTGTCCACCAGATTCAGGGCTAATTGCGTACTGTTGTGTACTGTTATGTGCTTTTAACAGGCCAAGGTAATCACTTTTGTCCGATAATTAGCATTTTAGTTTTCAGGAAATCTATAAAGCGAATGCCATCCCTCATACTGTTTCAATTAACACACTTTACTTAACCGTGTTATAAAAAAGTGAGAAAATAAAAAGGAATGTATGAAAAGCTGCAACCCCCCTCCCTCCCCCCCCCCATCCTCCCCTCTTCCTCCCCCTATTCCCTTTAAATTTCTAATTAGGTTTTGTCTTAAAAAGAAACCTGTAATTTAACATTTTCAAAGTAACCCTTAAAACAGGGTTCCAGCGTGTTGTGAACTGGCGAGCGCAAAAGGAGCTGGAGAAATTTCACACAGGAGGTGCAAAGTGTGTGTGCCGCTCACAGCAGGGGGGCGGGGCTTAGGCTTAAAACAGCAAAGTCTAGTCCTCCACTCCACCAGTCCCCGATTTTTTTTATTTCCTTTTTGTTGGTACTGTCTTGTTTCAATGCTTCGATATTAATAAAGCTGTGTTTAAAACTACCCTGTGGAAAAATAGCGGTGGTGAGCAACCAAGTCAAGAACAATATACAATGTTGATCAGCGTGATAACCTGTCGCTTTGTCTTATCGCTCCCCCTGGACCGACTCTGAGAAGAGAAGAGGGGCTGAGCAGGACTGAGCTTTCCCTGCAAAGAACAAAGCTTCAGTCTGTCTGGAGCTCAGCTGAAGCACCAGGCGGCCCGGCGGCTACAGGCTCTGCTGAGTGAAGCACAAACTCTGACAGTCTTCTGCACATTTAAACTCACAAGGAAAGGAGTGGAGTGGAGAGGTGGAGGAGGAACGGGGTCTTGCTCCCGGTTGAAACAGGATGTCTGGGGCGGGACATGACGCAGGGAGGGAATGTTCAAAAGTGGGCAGGTTGGACGAGAACAAACATTGACAAAACTGATTCAGGTGAACTGTGAATTTGAAGGTTTTTTTTCTAAGATTATGTTTTCTGCATTTATTATACAGTTCAAAGCAGAGAGAGACGGGACAGACCAGGAGAGAGACAACATTTCCAGGCCGGATTCGAACATTCACAAATTCTGGATTCAGAAAAATGAATAAATTCCAGCCACTGATTTCACTTTGAAAGATGTGAAGTTGCAGGTTTTATATGATCGGAGCAGCAGAGAGGCGGCTTGTTCAAAACTATGTGATGGTATTGTTGGCTGGAATTTTACTACAGGTACAGCATGAGGTCACCACTAAGTAAAAGTAAAAAAAAGTAACTAACCCATTTAGATATCTTTTTTGGGGGGGCATTTATTGTAGGTGTATGTTATGTATGTGTTTGATATGGAGAATTAGCATTTTTTCATTTCATTGTGACTTTAACATAACATATGCCAGTTATGTAATATGAGTAAATATAAAGTAATGTAATAAATACAAATGCACAAATTGGAATGTAATAGTATTGAATGTAATGTGAATGCATAAATGCCCCGTATCAACTATAATTTGTGTACTATTATTTTTAACAACTTATTAGTTACCGTTATAGACTCCAGTAAATGTAATGCATCTGACAGAGAGTCAGTGAAAACACTTTCACACAGTGATGAATTAGACTTTCCTCCTCAGATTATGATCAGAGAGATTAAGCACCAGATGAATGAGAAGGAAGCCGATGACTTCCTTATTTTTCCTTTTGAAGTATTATAAGGAAATTGAAATGAAAGTGAGGGGGAGAAAAAAAACTCTTCCTTTTCGGAAATGGGTGTAAATCTGATTAACAACATTCCTTGTTTGTCACTAATGCTACATCCTGGCTACAGAACAGTCAGCTGTCTCTCCTGTTCCCAGGAAGTGTGGAAGTGTGTGTGTGTGTGTGTGTGTGTGTGTGTGAGTGTGTGTCTCCCACACCAGACTGACTCCACGCCACCATTGCACATTTAAGCTGAGACCACACACCCGCTCGTATCAAAGGAAATGATTAAATATGTGGTGGAGCAGAGGCTAATCTACTGAGCTGGTTTGCGAGGGACGGGGAAGTGTTTCTGATAAAGTGACGGATTACAGATATAGCCATAACTCCCTCAACAAGCTGTATCGCTCTCAAACTGCAGCGAGGGGGAAACATTAAAAAAAGGGTTTGTGTCGTTAACGCACTGAATTTACATACAGCGAGTTCCCATAATGGCCCTAGACAATTACGTAAATGCAAAAGCACCCTATAAACCGCAACTGTCAGTTAGTCACGGTTAGCGAGGGGGAAAGGAAGGGTGAGTGGAGCAGCGATGATCCGTTCGGGGAACTCGCTGGCCTCAAATCACAGCGCCGGACTTTGACTGCATTTCATTACACTGATTAGAAAGACCTGAAATTGAGCATGAAATGCGTTTGCTGATCATGCAAGTGATCAGAGGGGAATCGACATGTGTAAGCAATTTGATTGGTTGCTGGTGGAGTCACCCTTAAAGCCATCTGTCAACGTCCTGCGAAACATAAGCGGTGCCTAGGTGCCTGTGTATGTAAGGCCTTGGCTTGGGAACCTGCGTGTTTGCGTGTTTGGTATGGGACCAGGACGTGTGTGTGAGTGTGTGTGTGTGTGCGTGTGTGTGTGTGTGTGCAGGATTGTGTAAACGTCGGGTTAAAGGAAAATTCCAGCCTCGAATACATCATCAGATTGTGATGTTCCAATGCATTCCAGGAGTTATTTTGTGATGAAGTGTTTCAATTTAATTTTTGGGTGAACCCACTTTCCCTCAACCTGCCTCGCCTACTTCTACTGTACTTCTGCTAGTGATTTCCTACGTTTCCCAGAATGCCTTTTGACAACCCAGAGAACTTGTTGCATTCATCTATGGGTTATACGTGTAGGTGGAGAGAGTGAGAGTTATTCTAGTTAAGAAAAATTGAGAGTCGTGCTCATTATTTGATGCTGCATTGCATTCTGGTCTATTGAGGATACTGTCAGTGGAGAAACTGGTCTCTCTTCCTCTTCTACGATGGATTTCTCCCTGTATGATTGTTGAACGTCTCTTGGTGCAAAATGGCGGCTCTAGAAAGAAGCCCTCGCTTTTTGATTCTGAGGGACTGACACCAAAACCTGACGTTTACCACTGATCTTTTAAATAGCTGAAAATGTTTCCGCTATCAAACTCCATCGTAGCTGTGATGGAAACATCTTGATGTCACATCATCTACGTTTGGCCAATCAATCTGCGGGAATAAGAAAAAATACACCACCAAACAGCAAAGTGGGCCCAGAAACGCAAGGTACATCGCTAACAGCTAAAGTGTTTTTGGGCGGATTTTTCCTTTAAATACATAATCAGAAACTGCTGCTGAGAAAACGAGTCAGGACAAAGTTAATCTAAAAGGTTTGTATTTCATGACCTCTTTTCACAGAAGACGATGATGCCAAACTATGACCTTATCGCTTTGCCAAGAATGTTTTCCCCCATAAAGACTAAATGGAGAAATCTGCAGTGCACATCTGTGTGATTTTGGTCAACAGCTCTTCTCCTGGGCGTCCCGGTGCCTCAGCGGATTAAGAGACGTACCATGTTCTCACTAGGTAACGGGTTTAAATTTGAATTTCTCACGTCATCCCTCTCTCTCTCTCTCTCTCTCTCTCCTCATTCCCAGTCACTGTCTACCGTATACGATGTAATAAAGCAGAAACGGCCTAAAATCACCCGTAGAATAAATGCCCTTCTACTTGGTCTTTTCACACACATTCACTTGTGTCAAACCTGTTCATTTAAAGCACTTTATAAATAAATCTGACTTGGCTTTCCTTGAGATGACTTCACTGTATCTGAACTATTCTGGAGGGTTTTCATTTGAACAGCAGCTGTCCCAACGAGACCAACAGCTATTGGACAAACACATTCCCAGCACATAGTACGAATGGTTGGGATTCCTTAAAAGTCCAGTCCATTTGTCACATTTCTTCATCGGTGTTTTATTCTGGTGCCGTCTGGCCTGATGGGTGCAACAACACAGCTGAGGTGAGGGGTTCGACTCCTGCTGAGGGCCGCTCATGTTCGAAATGCAGTCATGGTCCCGTAAGGTGCTTTGGATAAAGGTGTCAACCAAACACACTGCGAAGAATCTCCATCTTAACAAGTCATCTAGTCTATTATTGAGTCCTAAAATTGTAATTTTCTTAAAATAAGTGAAAAAATCTGCCAGTGGGGTTAGATAATTTCACTTGGTTCCAATGCAAATCAACTTGTTTCAAGAATTTTGTAGAATCAAATGTCCTTTTCCTTGATAGTAGTGCAGTGATCTGCCTTATTCTGACTTGTTTCTGGAGTTATCTCACCTCACTACCAGAATTTTTCCACTTGGTTTAAGAAAAATAAGATTTGAAGGCTGAATATGAGACTAAATGTCTTGTTAAGATGGACGTTTTTGCAGTGAATATGTTAGAAATGCTAAATCTCGTCTCCTAAGGTAAAAAAAAAACCATTATAAATTATCCAAAGGAAAGGAAAATTCCACCCTCTGATACTCTTACACAGTGGAGTGATAGTGGAGCAAGGTTGGAAAAAAGCAAGAGTCGCACCCCTTACTCAAAACGCAACATGTCTTGATGCTGCATTGCATTCTGGTCTGTTGAGGCTACCGTCTCTGCCCCTTTCTACGAAGGATTTCTCCCTGTATGCCTCTTGAACGTTGGTGCAAAATAATGAGTCTAGAAAGAGAACCTTGCTCTTGTATGAGGGACTGACAGCAAAACCTGACATTTACTGCCCATCTTTCAAATAGTTGAAAATGTTTCTCCTATCATATCAACATTTACCGCTGATGTTTTAGATATCTGAAACATTTTCTGCTACCAAACTCCATTGTGGCTGCTGGAAATATCTCAACGTGGCATCACATCATCTACATTTGGCCAGTTATCCGTGGGAATAAGAAAAATACACCAACAAAGAACAAATTGAACCCAGGAATGCAAGGGAGATCGCCAATAGCTGTTTTTAACAGTGTTAAAGTGTTTCAGGATGGATTCTCCCTTTGAATATCCAAACTCCTCTTATTCTCCGTCTATTCTTACTTGATTTTTCTCTCTCACTTCACAAACAGCCGCAGCTCTTGACCCTCTCCATTCCTGTGTGCACCATAATTAACACTCATTACCTCCCCATACAGCCATCACACACATGCATACACACATGCACCTGCACCCACACACACACACACACACACACACACACACACGTGCAGACGTGCAGACACAGACCACTCACACCTGCACTGTGTCTGCGATCTACCTCACACCAATAAAAAGGCTTTCCTGCTTTTGAACCGGGGCTCTGCTTTCCCAAGCTGGAGGTATGCAGTCTTGGCTGCCACTCCGCTCCGGCCGGCCTGTTTATGTTTGTTTTTCAATGAGTTTATGAGTCTTCACTGATGCTGTCACTAAAGTATGCAGGCGACCACTCATCTCAACCCATCCCCGCCACTAATAGGTGGATTCGAGGGGGGATTAAGGGTGGATGGTTACGGGTGGATGGCATCAACCGCTTGTTAGCACTTATTTTTTAATGCACCTCCACCTGGAAACAGGTTTCTTACACTGCAAGAAATGACAAGCTGTCCAGCGATTTTAACTTGTTTCCAGACCTATCAAGCTTATTTTGTGATATTTTTAGTCAAATTATCTCACTGCACTGGCAGATAATCCTGCTGGTTTCAAGAAATTTCACTTGATACATGCCAATATGACTTATTTCAAGAAATCATCATAAAACAGTGAAGAAAATCTGGAAAAAAGAAACTTAAATGTCCTGAAACATCCTGTTGCATTATTTGTCGGTTTTCGCAGTGTAGTGAAAATGTTAGAGGAAACAAGAATTTGCCTGCCCACCACTTGCATTTTTAGACAAATAATTCCTGGCACTAAGAACCCTAAAAACCTCCTAAATACAGTGTGGTGGATTTAATCTGATTATGTTCATTTGGAAATGCCAGTAAATGTGAAACTTTCACTTTCTCAGACAGAACCAGGAAGGGAAAGCATCATTCAGTATAAAGATTCATGCCAACTAATCAGTTTTTCAATAGGACCATACTTACATAATGTGGTTTAGCACTGACGTTTTCCTTACTATTATTACCTTTGAATCAAACATAATTCATCCTGGCACCTACTGCCTTGTTTTGACAGATTATGAAAAAGACTGTGTTGCGTTACCATCATATAGGAAAACGTGGAATCACCATCACACATCTTTATCATTTTAAAGAACAAGTGCTTTCCTCCCACTAGTGGATGAAAGAAAAAAAAAAAAACAAGACTTCAAAGTTACACTCCCAGCAGCCTCAAGCCGAAACAAGAAAGACGAGGGAGTGGGCGCTCTGCATATTTAGCAAGATAGACTTATCTGAAACGCATGGACAGCTACGATCAAAAAGCAGCTTTGTTAGTCTCCCAGTGACTATCCCCAGTCTAGAATTCCCCATTCCTGACGAATATTGGACTTTTGTACTCATTGCATCATGGAGTCTCGGGGGGAATGAGAGAGGGACGGTGCTATGCGGTGAAGTTAGCTCGGGCTTTTTTACCCCTTGTATCGATGTGGAAAGTGGGGGTGTGAATTCTGGGATTACGGCAGCTGTGAGCAATGTTAAAAGTATCTGGTGCGGTGTACGTGGGGGTGTGCAGCACACCAAGGGTAACCAGTTTATTCCTCCTCGCTGCCCCGGCCATGCCAGGAGGATAATGAAGTGGATGCAGGGAGAGTTTTTATGTGATGGGGGATAAAGGTGATACACCTGGGAAGAATAGTGTCTGCAAATAATTCCTAGCGTTTCTGCGCTGTCCGGTGAAAACCTTGTATCTCCAAAATGTTTTCAGGAGCTTAGAAAATCAGCTTTGTTTTCAGCTTGACCATGATGCATTTAAGAGGTTATCAAATGGGTTTTGAAAGGGTTTCATAAGACCAAGAGTGTCAGTTTTCTCAACCCATAGAGGAGCATGAAACACGAAAATCATCAAGATTGGAGTTACAAGGTTTTCATATGACAAGAGCTTAAATCTTATAGATATAGCACTAGATTGGTGGAGTTTACTACATCAGGACAGTTCAGGTATTTGTCAGTCACAAAAAAGTACAATAAATTGACTTTCAAATACTTTTCTGTCATTTTCTAACCTTTCTAGCACTTCTATTTTTATTATCCTATTTGCCAAACCTCCTATCTGGCACCTGAATAAGCTTAAAAAACTGCAAATATCTGCAAATGCCAAATGTCCTTATGTGAGACCGCACAGTCGGAACAAAACACTAAACACTGAACACTCCACTAGCATCTTTTCATTATTTGGCCAGTAGAAGAGCAATTATAAAGTAATAAGAAACTTGTGATTGTGCAAAGTATAAATTTACTGTGAATCTTCCCGTAGAACGGTTTTGACCATGGTATCTAGTGGGGAGGGGGGTTCAAAGTCATTGTGAAATAGCTTCAATATGTGAGAGCGAGTACTACATATTCATCTCCCCCTGAGTCATCTTCCCCCCTCTGACCACAAATATTATAGTACATCTGTGAATTGAAACAATGCTGTTCCCCTCCACTTCGCGTCACTTATTTTCCTCTCCGCCCGGACAGTGCAGTGGGTATTTACAAGAAGCTTGAGCAAGAGGGGGGGGGGGAACAAGTAAAGCAGTGTGTGAGAGAGAGGGGAGGGAGTGAGAAAGAGATGGAGACACATGACAGCGACAAAGATCTGTCCTAGAAAAGTAGAGCGGCAAGAGCAGGGATGCTGTGGTGGAGAGAACAGAATAGCATTCATTTATGTTTTATTTCCTTAAATATCCTACTTTCATGTAACGGCCATCAGTCTAATACTACTTATTGTAATGTACACTATGAGATTATATTGTGATAAACTCTATTTGTCAAACTAAAAGTTGCATCAATTGCATTTAGGTGGGTTTAACCTCCACTCCCCCCCCCTGCAGAGGGACAGAGATCAGGAGGAGAGTTCATCTCTGACTCTAACAAATCTTCGGTTGAGGATGAGATCAGCTGGAGACTTTGGAAACGAGCCTCAAAACCACGAAACATTGCCAAAATGCCTTTATCTGGAAGAGTTTGGCAGCTGATTGATGAGGAATCCCCATGGCACTTCAGCATGGAGACATTTTTCTAGCTAAACCTGCATCCAAGCTGTATTTCACTCAAAATAAACACTGCACAGGGTTCTTTGAAAATTCTTTGAATCCTTATTTGTAGTACTCGCTCTCACATATTGAAGCAAAAAATAAACTAAGGCCATCATTAAAATATAGCACTCAAATTCATCATCATGCCTCAGCTGTCTGGACCTTCACATCCTGAGGAAAATCCTGGAGATCTGATACAGCAGCAGTTTTAAAATGATTTCACCATTATTTCTTGGCTTGACAAGATCATGAGTAAAAAAAAAGGTAAGCCTCTATGAAGTCTAATTTTGACCAATGTCATGTTTTAGCCTAGAACATGGCAAATTTGAATCCATGAATATCACCCAACAAGATATTGAAAGTCATTGAAAAGTCCTTTAATTTGATGTCCAAGACTGATGAATAGGCTACATTGCATTGCAGTATTCATATTATACGATATTATACGATCTGGTATATTTTACCAGACTTTTCAGAGCAAAGTCATGGATTGAAATAAGTTATAGCCTATAGACTTTTCTTAGCTCTACACCTGGTCTAGATCCGAAATGAAAGGTATGGCCTCCCATAAGGTTCCTATATTCCACCAATAGTTTTCTCCTGTATTTTAACACCTGTGCGACCTGCCTGAAGTCTGCAGTCAGTACAGAAACACGTTTAGTCATCAAAGAAAAACGGTAGACCAAGATTTGTTTTATAGTTAGTGTTTTAAAACGTGAAATATTGTGTAATCTCGTAAGAATTCACGGCTATAGAGTCAGTTGGCAATGCACGTTTTCACTAAATCTTGCCATTCCACACACTGTAAATGATTAATCTGCAGTTTGGTTGAAAAGCCTGAGCCTGGAAAGGAAAGCAGCAGACTCAGGTAGACTGGGCTACTCACCCGGGGACCGGTCGGTTTCTGTGCGGAGACTTGAGGCAGATGGCAGAGAAACAGAAGC
This sequence comes from Centroberyx gerrardi, assembly GCF_048128805.1. NCBI lineage: Eukaryota > Metazoa > Chordata > Actinopteri > Beryciformes > Berycidae > Centroberyx > Centroberyx gerrardi. The sequence continues at coordinate 5,559,562 of NC_136013.1, forward strand.
ACCAAAAAGTGAGAAAAGGTAAAAAGAACAAAACTTGGCAATAACATAATTGACCGTCGTGGAGCACCGAGCAGCAAGCGGCAGGTAGGCTGAAGCTCTTTCTGTCCGTCTGTCAGACTGATGATCACAAGGTCCAAAATAGTGAAGAAAAAAAAAATTAACTTTCCAAAAAAAAACAAAAATCCTTCACTCTCTCCACACTATTTTCCTCTGAGTGATTTTCCTTTGTCTATTTCTTCAATAGCTATTCACATAGTGCCATCAGGGGGAAATCATGCCTTGGTGGTGACCATAGTGACAGAGTTTATCCACTGCGGGAGGGTCAGCTGTTCATTGCGGCTTCTACAGGTTGAGTACTCCTGTATCCATTGCAACTTCATTTAAAAGCAAGGGTGGGCACAGCGGCGCTGACTGACACCCGCACGGCCCAATCATAGCGAGGAATAAGAAGAGAGCCACGCCCCCTTAATGGTCCAAGATGAACTCCACACAGCAGAGTGAGAAAAAAAAAAAAAAAAAAGCTGCTCTGGTGAGTTAGCAGGAGGATTGAGAAGCAGAAGGTGTGACCAGAAAAGGAGTAAAGTGCAGTAAAGTGCATGATTCAGCAATAAGGAGGAGAATAAGAAGCTGTAGAGCGACTCAGTATATTATCATCAGTCTTTTAAAGGAGTAATAATGGCAGAGCGATGGTGAGGTCAAATTTGAGGCTCTCCTCCCTATTCAGAGACATATAATGCTCTATAAAGGCCCCGTATTCTGCTGCCGTGACATTTAGCCTGTATACTTGGGTTACAATGGAAAACATCCATTGAGTAAAGTCAATAGCTGTCACAAGCACATCAGGAGGTCAGCCAGTGTGTGTAGCTTTGGTTGTGTGCGTGTGTGTGTGTGTGTGTGTGTGTGTGTGTGTGTGTGTTGGGGTGAGGATTCAGTGGTTGATACGACAAAAACAGCTGTCTGTACTGCTTCCTCCCTATTTATTCATTCAAATTGTGTTCATTTTTAAGAGTATACCTCCTTTTTATGCTTGAAGCCTGCATGATATCGCCACTATTAAATGTATTCGCAAATGCATAAAATCGAGCACACCCTCCCAAAATACCCACACTTGCTTTTTTGTTCGTGAAACATAAAAGCAGATGAAATGAATCCATAAAACTGTTAATCTATTGTAGACGTCCCACAAACCACTCTGTCCTCTCAACCTCTGGCTCCCACGTTCCTCTCTCGCTTTCTTCTCTTTCTCTCTCACCGTCTTTCCCCTTTCAGATAAATTGTGTGGCCCATTGAGAGGGAGTTAAAAAGAAGGAGGAGAGACTGAAGAGGGTGAGCGAGGGAAGCAGAGCGCCGGGTGCAGGTGTCCAGCTCCAGTTCACCAACCCCTCAATCCACAGAAAGTGGGCTTTTAAGAGCTGAAAAGGGCCATCCGGTCACCCTTTGGTGGAATGGGTGACTACCCCCCCCATCCCATTCTCCGTCTTTGTCCCTATAGATATTTTTTAATTGTTGGCTATGACAGTTCAGCGGCTTTTTGAGTGCCTCAGTGAAGAGCCTTGTAATTAGAGCTATTGAGCTGCTGGAATTGGCACAATTAGGGTCAGCATTAATGATTTCTGTGTGCACCGGGCGGCTTCAACAAAGGGAGATTTTTCTTAGTAAGGTTGGAGGGAATTCGTGGAGAGGGTCAGGCCGAATGGGAGAGAAGGAGAGGAGAGGGAGGGGTGGTTGTACATAAAGTGAAAAAGAAAAATGGAGGACTTGGCGAAACTGGAGACGTTGAGTTATCTGTACTCTTGTTTATTGGACCACCGTAGAGAATGTGTGTGTCTCATGGCAAAGCGTCCGCGCAGTATCATTATCAGAGCTGTGAGAGGTGGGATGCGCCTCGCTCTGGCGCTGTTTCCCACCCCGGGGGCTTTGGCTGCCCCGCCACCCCACCACCACCACCCCGCCTCGCCTCTGCTCTGTGCCAGCCGGTCCACTCAGGTCCCGGTCTGAGTGGAGAAATGCCGTGGGAGGTGAAGCTGGAGTAACGGGGCGGGAGCGAACGGGGGGGGGGGGGGGGGGGGACAGGAGTGTCTCTCGGAATGTTAACGAGATCAGTTTATATCTGCTCTTCCCTTTTTTGTGTCCCTCCCCTCACTCTCCGTTCAACCCTCCACCCCTAACAAAGAAGGGTTTTCTGGGGTGTAAAACTGTTGTAGGGAAAGCATGGCTCGACACTTTAATTCTGTTGTCATTTGGCCGAGCATGAAAGAAAACCCCGACAAAAAAAAAGAATGAATGAACATGCTGAAAGGAAATGTACTTCCCAATTACTGCGGCGGCCCTTCCAAAGAATCCCCCAATCGCTGTCCCCTGCCAGCTTACACCAACTACATACGGCAGAAAATTAGCAGGTGTCTGTAGACACAGAAACAGACAGCGGGCCAGCGGCCACCCAGAGACCTGACACTGAGGGGGGAGGATGTACCACAGATGTTCAATCATGTCAGATGTTCAGAAAGTACAATTTGTACACACACACACACAGTCAGAGTTCAAATGTGGTATGCTGAATGACGTGGGCAATTACAGGGCTGTAATTAATGGAGGAACAACTTTGAATTATAACATTATTATTACATACACATACTGAATGAACTAGATTTTCTTAGTTATATTAGTTATATTTGTGTTATATTTATATTTTATCCAATGTTGCTAGTAGTTGTGTTACCATTATGCAGTTTTGTACATTTAGCTTGTGAGTCTTCATGCATTTTAATAGTTGTGTATCAGTTTTGTCATCCCATAAGATAACAGAGTGCCTCCTATACTCTGCAGACTGGGGAATCCAGGTGAATGGAGTTTGCTAATAATAGACTGTGGGTATCTTGAAAAGTTAGTATTTGTCAAACAAGACCAAACACAATTACAGAAGTGAATGAAAGACAGACAGAGGGAAGGAAGGGGGGGGTGCTGAACGGAAAAATCGGAGGTCAGATAGAAAGCCCTCTCCTTTTAAAGTGTCATCTGGATTTCATTTCATAAATTCCACATATTTTACATGTACTGGCCGCAATTTTCACTAGCTCCTGAAAACGAGGAGCTGCATAGCCCTTGGCTGGCCAAGAGTTCTGGACAGCAGCAACCTGGCCTCTTATTACCCTCTTCAAACACACACACACACAAACACACACACAGAATCTGGTGTAGAAGCACGCCTAGTGACGGAAACACACACAAACACACAAAGCAACAAATAAATAACCCCACAAAGCCGAATTATCCATTACATTAATCAGAGATGTGAGGGATTTTTACATAGTGAGAGAAGGAGTGAAAGAGAAAGTGGCAACAGAGAGCCACGGGTGTGAAAAGGGCTATTGAGTCTGGACTGGGGTGTCCCGCACCTGCGCTGTCTATTCACCCCACTGTTTACACACTGTCATCCACAATTAATACCTCCTGGGGGCTGGGCTGCCTGCCCTCCGCAGGGCCCCCGGACCCATCCTGGGCCCTTATAGATGCCTAATTGAGCATACCGCTCTCCTGATTGAATTAACAGCTCTGTCTCTGGGACCTTTTCCCCTCGCAGCAAGGAGGGGGACTATTCCACAGCCGCATGGGACCCCTGTACCGTCCCACAGAGGACAGAGCGGAGGGAGGGGGGCGGCTGGAGAAAGCAAAGGGTCAGAAGGGGGAGTTGTTGAAACTGTCCAGAAAACGTGTCCCTTTCTGTTGGCAAACCGAGGCTGGAAATGTGAACTGGGGGCAACCAAAGGTCCCAGTCTTCACAGGACCAGCAAGCCCGGCTGCATGGTCCTAAGTTCCAGCAGGGCAGCGCCTGTGCGGGACAAACTCAGAACAACGCAGAGCGGGTGAAGAGACTGGACTACTGAGAGCATGTACAAGATCTCAAGCCATTTCAGTGCTTACATCTAACTTTCCCACAATGATAGCAGTCTGTTTTTCTGCCTGTTTGCAGCAAAAATATTAATTATTAGGGTTTGGCCAATATGGGTTTTTGAAGGCTGATACCAATATTTTTTGACTGAAGCTGCCGATAGCCAGTATTTTGTAACAATACTCAATATATTTAAATTTGACCATTTTCATGCCAAACAAGGGTGGAAAAGCATTTACAGCATTAGAAAACATTAGAAAACAGCATTTACATCATCATGTGACACTGAAACTCTCCACTGTACTGATTTAATGGTTGGGGAAACTGTGGGATACATTAGACAGTTAAATGAAGAATTAATTTACAAAAAGCATAATTGAACAATTAAATGAATAAATAAAATGTGCACAGAAAATAACATTTAATTGCAGGTTTTACAGTGTTTTATGTTGCTAAAGAACCTCCATCATGGACGACATAACTGGCTCATATTTGATATTTCTGATATGTAATAAAAGGCCAATATATCAGCAAACAGATTTATTCTCTAACCCTATAGTCTAACCCTATTAACTATTATTAGTAATTCTTAACATTTTTGTGTGCTTGGACAGTGGAGACAGATACATAAAAGCTGACAAGGATAAGATCATAAAAGTCAAACAAAAAATACAAGAGGCATGCTTACATCTGGCTGACCGACAAGCTAAAAATACCTATCTGAAGAGCATTATATCTCACTAAAAATGTTCCACTCTGAGCGAGCCCCCCTGCAGTGTCCTCTTGGCAGGATCCACAACAATAGTAGTAAAACATAATAATGTGGAAAGTCAGAAGCACTCAGGAGTGGTGGAGATGCACTGGGACCAACTCTATCCGCTTTATTTCCAAGTCTGTAAAAGAGTTTGCCATATCTTTATCACTGCTTGTCAAAGTTCAGCGCACATGTAGACATGAAAATCAGATCCATCTCTTCAAGGGAAATGAAACGGGTGAATTCATCTCAACCGAGGCTGCTGACTGTCAGGCTCATGTAGCCAAAGAGCCGTTTCTGCTTGACTTGCCTGGATTTCTCTCTGTCTGTAATCTCTTGGCCATATCAATTGCTTGCCTCTGTATAAAAATAGGCCTTTTTAAGTAGAGTGGACTGCACATAGATCCTCTTAACTGCACTGATACTGACTTCACTCTGTTTTTCTAACTTCATACTTCTTAATCAATCATTTGCTGGTAGATCTCCCAGTCCCCCAATACATTTTCCAAAGTAGCAGAGCTGATTTAGAATCAGTTTGTGCTCCCAGGCCATAATGGACAATATCTTTTAAAAAGAGTCTGGTCAGTGATCCTGCATGAAAAATATTTATGCTTCTGGAGATGCTATGCACGCATCTTGTTCCTCTGCTTTAGCATGCAAACCTCTTTCTCCACACACTGCACCTTAGCACACTTCAACCTCCATCACTGGTTGATTCTTGTCATTATTCTTTCTAATTTCTATTTTAGGCATTTAGCTAATGCTTTTATCCAGAGGGACTTACGATGAGTGCCACAGTAAAATAAGCTTAAATTCCTAGATTGTCAACATGACAAACAACCCATTCTATTAAATACCTAACTGTATTGTTACGTTTTCATTTTTTTTACCCTTTGTTGTTCTCCATCAAGGACCACGTTGGAAACAAGTGTTTAAGTACGCTTTTACGCATTATCCTCTGGGATGTACTATTGCCTGTACTTTTATACCCAATAAAGTAAATCAATCAATCAATCAATAGTAAGGAGCGGGGGTGTCAAATGAACATGTATGAAAGAGAAGTGCTGGGTTAAGAAATAAGAGCCAGGCAGAAAAAGGAAAAAAAGTTTTGCTGTTGTTTCTTTTTTTGTGTTTTTTTATCGCTGATTTGTTTCCAATTCCCCAATAGATCCGCCTCTGTATGGATAAACTACTGGAGCGTAGGAGTACTAATCTAGGATTACTGTAATTTATGCATGATTTAAGAAGTAAAGTGGTTACGTCCGGTTCTTGTTTTCTCAGAGGTTTCATAAATAAGCCGCTCTGGTGTTCTCATCTCTCAATTTCCCACTCTGCAATATAGATTAGGGACTTCATTTGGGAAAGTGTAACGATATCCAAGACAAAATTGTTATGTATAAAAATGTTATTGAGATGTCAAAATAAACGGTTTGCTGTTGTTATATATCAAAATCTAAAACTATTTTCAATCATTACCCGAAGATATGCATGTTATGATAGACATTCATTTTTATTTGCTTTTTCTATCATATTCTTTGAAAAGATTTTACGTTGACATCGAGGATGTAGTGAAAGACTATCGTTATAAATGAGGCTCCTGGGTTTATATGCAGCAAATGCTAATCTAAGTCTATTCTGATTTATAAAAGTTCATATAGTCATGTGACCTAACAAGTATCCTCAATACTCCCATTCATTTGGGATGGAAGTCCTGTCATCATGTCAGTGTATACAGTGCCTTTGTAGTATTCAGACCCCCTTGACTTTTTGCACATTGTTGTGCTATTAATTTATCTCAAAATCCATTTATCTTTAGCGTAAGTACTATGCAAAGCATTCTATTTTATCAAAGTGAAAACAGAATTGTAGAAATTTATGCAGAGGTATAAAATTAAAACAACAGAGAAATCGAGTTTGCTTCAGTACTCAACCCCTTTGCTTAACTTTGGTTAAATTGTCACACAAGAATCTCATCATCTGTTACGTGATGTTTAGATTGCATTTATCAGTTCAGAACAATATTTTCCTTTCAAACTTTTTTTAAAAATGTGTCTTTCTTGCTAACAAAGCTGAAAACAGGTCCGTTCACTAGATCTGGGATTTTAGGGTGGAGGGTGGACTCTCTATAGGGTTCATTCATGGATGGCATTCAAGTCCAGTTCCTGAAGTTTCAATTAAAATATAAATCATCACCCTCCCATCACTGTCAGTGAAAATACAGAAGGTGAAAAGAAGTTTTTCTTGTAAGGTGTTGGTTTCTGCACCAGTACCACCCAACAAATTCCTGTACACATATTGCACTTGGCCAACAAAGTGATTCTCATTTTGACTCTTTATGCTCAGAATTCAGAGTTTGGGCGCCTGTAGGCCGGTTCCCAGCAGAACCCAGGCAGAGGAGGGACCGCTCCCGGCCCTCGTTGCAGCGGGCTCCATGACTGCGCAGAACAGCTCACCTCTCGATGAACCCCCAGTCCAGCTTTGGAGGGGAGCATGGCCTACCAACAACAACAACAAAAAAAGATCTGTGGAGCATACCCCCGCACCAGTGAACTGTGCAGCAACACCCCATGCCCCTCACCCCCTTCACCTCCCTCTCCAGACCCCATGCCCCCGTTTAACAAGCCAGCCAGCACGTTCCCTGTTGTCACTTGTTACCCGCTGTCCCTCTGATACGGCTCGCGGGCGGGGCCAATTAAACTCGCACTGTTCCCCACACCGGGTCAAGAGTTTAGTGGGTCATCATCGCTGCCATTTCCACCCAGAGTTATCTAATCCTCCGTCCTCTCTGACTGGACCGGGCCGGTGCCGCTCTGACTGGACCGAACCAGACCGGTCTCTCATAATAATGTGGCGTTCAATGAATCCCTTCTGTTCATTTTGTAGTGGTGGGTGGTGAAAGAAAATGGTCACAGAAATACACCACAGAAAAAACAATACCACTACTACAACTACTGCCACTACTACTGCTGCTGGTGTTACTACTGTTACTACTTATTACTAATTATTAGTATTAGTTTTAGTATTAGTAGTAATAGCACTAGTAGTAGTAGCACTAGTAGTAGTAGTATTAGTCATACAGTTAGTTGTAGTAGTAGCAGTAGAATTAGTAGTAGTAGTAGTAGTAGTAGTAGTAGTAGTAGTAGCAGTAGCAGTAGCAGTAGTAGTACAGTAGTAGTAGTAGTAGTAGCAGTAGCAGTAGTAGTACAGTAGTAGTAGTAGTAGCAGTAGCAGTAGTAGTACAGTAGTAGTAGTAGTAGTAGTAGTAGTAGTAGTAGTAGTAGTAGTACAGTAGTAGTAGTAGTTGTAGTTGCTGTTCTGTCTCTGACCTCTGACCTCCCTGTGGAGGGGGAAAAGCTAAAGACAACTTCCCTGCGGCGATAAAGTATCAGTAAAGTATAATATTAGATGCCAAATATCCCCAGTGTTAATGTTGATTTTCATTAATTCATTCATTATCTTTGCCCATTTATTCGGGGTCATGGGGAGCTGGAGCCTATCCCAGCATGCATTGGGGGGAAGACGGAGAAACACCCTGGACAGGTTTCTAGTCCATCACAGGTCTAACACAGATACAGACACTCACATTCACACCTATGGGCGATTTAGAATCTCCAGTCCACCTGACTTGCATGTCTTTGGACTGTCATCAGGGTCTAGGTATACATGTGCTTAAAATTGCTTGATATTGTTCTTATAACCCAGACATGTCCTCTAGGTGTGACGTCATGCTACAGCCTCTATTAAAACATATACAGCAGGTCGCATATCAGCTCTCATAGACGCTCCTGATGCTGATTGGCTGATTGGAGGGCAGAGAAAACGAAAGCATTAATCTACGACATTATGGAGCTCTCTAGTGGCTGTTTCGAGTAATTACAGTCTAGTCCAGTTCAGACATGGGAGGGATGGCAGATGGCATCTATTATGCACGGTGAAGTGAGTTTTTATGGCCCGGCCAGAGATTTTTTTTGTTTGTCTATTTATAGATATGATGCACATTCATATTTTTTTGATTTGATATCAGTATAAGGATTCCCCTTGGACTGCTGTAAAATCATGTCAAGTTACTTTATGATTTCTTGTGTCTAGGCCTAATTTATTTGTTGGGGCATTTGAATATTTGAAATACTTTTACATTTTTTTTTAGCCTGCAAAACAATTTTCAAAGAAGTAAATCGTTTTGGAAACTGTGGGAAATAATTATGAACAGACTATCCACATCTATCCACAGAACAATGGCTATGTTATAAATAGGCCTTATAGAAGGAACTTTGGCTTAAGGCTTATATCACCACCATTATATTTTGTTAAAAGCTGAGAACATGTAACTTGGGTGGACAAATGGCAGGCTAATTGCAGTGAGCAGACAGTATTTTTAGCATATTTGCCACAAGCAGGCGGAGCTAAGCAGGCCCGAGATGGAGGGATGCTGAACAGCAGGTGGACCGCTGATGTTGACTGGATGCACATTGCCGAGGGAGGATCAGAGGAAACGGGATAGGAGAAAACACTCAGCCCATTTTTATCGTGGAAAGTAAATTCGTATTATCCTCTACGGTCGATTTTAGAGTTTTATTGAATTCAGGACGGCACCGATTTGACATTTGCGCCCAGCAGACTGACAGACTGACAGACTGCGAACGGCTCCGTCTGTGTCTGTCGTGTCGGTGGAGGCTGCGACGATGTGACGGTCCATCGCTGGGTCGACGGCCAAAGCCTTTTTTGTCTGAAACCTGATATTATGCAGGGAACAAGGGAGACTGCACGGATTACAGCGGAACAAAGCATCGGTTTAGAAAACGTTTTGCAAACTGGCAGGTTAGTGGATGTTTGAATGGTGCGCCACCGCATCAAATGCAAACAATTCATGGGATGAAATAGCAGTTTAAATGTTCTTTGTAACACCACACTAAATATTAGCCATATATTTGATGGAGTTTATTTTCAAAATTCGGCCTAGAATCGTTTATTTATTAGGAAGCGCAATTATTCTCGGCCTACATCCTACTTCTATCAATAGAAAAGTACAGGCCTTCAGTGTTTGTGAGGTGTAAGTGCCCCGGATAGTGAGCAGGAGTACATAATAGATTTGTGCAGTGCTTGTTTACCAGATTGCTGTATCTTATCCAAGCTATTTTAATCAAGCTACTATTAGCAGCTGTTTAATAATTTGTATGTGGGACGACCTGGCATGATTTCTAAGCTATTTGTGGGTAGACTGTGTGATATAGAGTGAAAAATATTGTATGAGTAATCAAATTCGTTCAACCTAGTAACTCTTCCAAAAATAGATTCCCTATTAAAGGAATGTGGTGTTTTTCATGTGTTATGTAATTTCCCTAAAGGGAAAATGTCTCATCTGGTGTAAAATCATTGGGTGCATGAATATGTGTGCATGCATGCATGCATTTCTGAACCTGCGTTATGACCCTCCCCCCACAGACTGCATCTCTCTTAAGCTCTGGACAGAATGCTATAATCCTCTGATTGAAACCTCTTCCACTATTTTATCCACTCACCCTCATGTATCATACAACCCCTTTCCATTGATCCCTCTTGTCTCCTCCCACTCTCTACCTGCAGTATTAGCCAACTATGGTCGACCCCTCGGAGGTTGAGGATCAGAACAAGTGCAAAGGCCCGCAGCTTGACCCACCAACTGTGGCCACCGAAGCCCCTCGGCTGCCAGAACAGGGTGATGGCATGGCAACAGAGGAGGAAGAGGATGCCGGTTTTGAGACGCCGCCCACCGGCAGCTCTGAGCCGAGCCCCTGCCACACTGCGCCAGAGGCCGCCTCTCAGGGGACCTCACCTCAGCAACCACAGACTCAGACTGAGAGAGAGCCATCACCCAAGCTGCATCTGGACCTTTACAACTTTGACTCACCGGCCGCAGAGGGCAGCCGCTATGTGCTAACTAGTCCCCGCTCTCTGGAGGCGTGTGCTCGATGCGGGGTCAAACCTGTGGAGCTCCTGCCCCGCCCGCTGGCTGAGTTCGCCCGCGAGGCTCCTGGCCGCTCCATGCGCGTTGCAACAGGGCTGTTTGAAGTCTATGAGAGGGACAGGCATGCTAAACTCAGGCAGTGCAGGGAGGAGAGGGAGAGGATTGTTAGGGAGGAAAAGAGAAGGATCTTGCAGGCTGCAGTCAATGGCAACAGCAGCACATCATCCTCCTCAGTGGAGCAGCAGCACAAAGTCACTTCTGGCTCCACTCAGCCTTCTAAATCTGGGCCGGTGACCTCTAGCTCAGCCCCTGATTTTGGAGCGTCCTCTAGAGCCGCAGCATCAGGCACGACCTCCAAAACAGGTACAACTCTTTTATCTAAAGCCTCCCCCTCAAGTCTTAGTACCTCCCCTAAATCTGTCCACACCGGCTCTACTCAGTCTTCAAAAACTGGTTCAATGAGCTCTATGTTGTCCTCCAAGGGCCTTTACTCTGCTAAGCATCCATTGTCCTCATCCCCTGAACAAGTCAAAGCCACACGACCGGTCTCATCTGGCCCTCCACCAACAGTCAGGAAGCCCTCTGGCAGTAAATCCTCAAACACCTTCCCCAGATCAACCCCCAAACCCCCCTCCTTCCCCAGAGCCAACTCTACATTGACATCCTCAGTGTCAAAGCCTGCAGTTCCTGCAACGCCTCTCAATGGCATAACGGGAGGACCGTTCTCCCAGCACAATGGACACCTAGGACTTCATTCCAAGGTGCGAGGAAAAAGCCATTCGCTGGAGTCCTTACAGCGGAGGATGGACACTGTCTGCTCTTCCACTTCCAACACCACAACTACTACAACATGCACCTCGTCAGAGTCAGGCGCCTCCTCCTCCTACAGTTGGGATGGTGCACGAGATCACTGGGCTAAAGTCTCCAGTCCCCGTGCACGCACCCTGGCCACTTTCAACTCCCTGATGGGCCGCAGCCTCAGTCTGGGCGACCTAAGCCACTCTCTTCAGACCACACAGAAAGTGGAGCGCATAGTTAGGGAGGTAAAACGTCGAGGCCTGAAGGCAGTGCCCGAGCGTGACCGCAAGATCGCAGCTTTGATGCTTGCCAGATACCAAGAAGAAGACATCATGAGCCAGACCCGCTACGTGGCTCACCTTCAGTGGGATAGTGAGCGGCGCATGGACGAGCTGCGGCGGGAGCAGGAGGACAGGGAGAAGCAGCGTGCGGTGCTGCAGTGCCAGCGGGCGTGGCACTCCCAGGTGTCAACACGCCAACGTAGGCTCAGCCAGCAGGAACGTGAGTCGTCGGCCGCCAAACTCCGTCAGGCCGAAGAGAGCGAGGAGCGGTGGAGGGAGCTGGCAGAGCAGCAGGAGCGCAGCCGTCTGCAGAGGCTGCAGCAGGCGGCCCAGGAGGAGAAGCAGAAGAAAGCGCTGCAGGAGCAGAACCTGAAGGCCTTGGAGGAGGACAGGTCAGCCGTCCTGGAGCAGGAGAGGCTGCTGCTAAAGGAGAAGCTCACCATGGCCGAGCTGAAGAGGCAGGAGAAGGAGCACCAAGCCCAGGAGGACAGACGGGGATTGAACAGGGCGGAGAGAAGGCGTCATGCCGCCATAATACGGGAGATCTCCCGCCGAGAGGAGGAGGAGAGGACGGAGGCCAGGAAGGCAGCGGAGGACAAGCTTAGCCGCTCTCTTGAGAATTATGAACAGATAGTAGAGCGTCGAGGGCAGGAGCTGAAAGAGAAGGCCAAGCGTGAGGAGAAGCAAATCCAGAAAGCACGCAAGGCAGCAGAGAAGCGTGAGAGGCAGCAGCAGCAGCAGCTGGAGGCGCGTGTGAAGGAGGCAGAGAAGCGGGCCCAGCAGGCAGCGCTGGTGGCCGAGGAGAAGGCCAAGGAGAAAGCCCAGCGGGCCACTCAGAGCCGTCAGGAGAAGGAGAAGCTGCAGAGGCTCAACAGGCAGCGCGTGGAGGAGGAGGAGAAACAGAGGCGCCTGGAACTGCTCCAGTCCATCGAGAGGAAGCTGGAGAAGAGCGAGCAGATCTTCAAGGAGAAGCGGGCCGTGCTGGAGAGCGCCCGGTCCGTGGCCCGCGCCTCCTTCCACGTGCGGGACAGGGTGCGGGAGGAGACCAACATGCGTACTTTTGATAAGATGGCCCTGGAGGCGCAGCTCCAAGCCAGCCTGGATGAGAAGTGAACCCACGTCTTTGTAGAGGACTCCTTACTTCTGGTCATGTGCTTGGCTCTAGCCTTCATTATGGCCTTCATCACTCAACAGCTTTACCCCAGTTTCCATGAAGAACCATAGCAGTCATTGTGTTATTTTTCCTGACATAACTTTACCCATCAGTTTTGATTACATTTTTAATCATCCATTTTTACATAGAATCCCATCAAAGCAAACCAAATGAAGACATCATTTTGTATTGTGGATGTAATGGAACTACAAACTACACCAACTGTTATAAGTGAATAGTTAGCCTGTGTGGGACATAGACTTCATAAAAGACGAGAGTATAGAGAGAACTGCCTTGTGCAGCAGCAACACAACCCCTCCTCTCTCTTTCTCTCTGCCCTCTGCTCTGGCTATCGCAGCTACTGGACTGAAAGCTGTGCTGGAATGAAAAGAGTCATTGTTTACCAGGAAGCACAACTCCATGACAACTGCAGAGGCTTTTAAGGGAGCGCTCCTTTAAGGGGAAAATTAAGCATATAGGAAAAAGCAGCAAGTAAATGGCTCTAGGCCCCCTAAGCAACTGAGGGATCCTTTTGTACACACTGTGACACAGCTAGATATAGCACCGAGCCGGTACGGAGAAAAAGCCCCGGGCTGGACACTGTCTTTACCTAACAGCTGACGATGCAGCACAGGAGGGCTCTTTGCAACGAGCCCGGTGCTGATGAAGCATCGGAGGACACAGGTTTCTGCAGCAAGGGCGCTCTTCCTCCCTCTCGGCCTCTCTCCCAGACCCTCCCGGACTCCCCTTGTCTCTCCTCCTCATGTCAGATAACAGTAAACAGTGCAGCGCTCAGAGAGACAGCCACCTCCTGACTCCCCCCCCCCCCCACAGCCGATCTGCTCCTGAGACCTGGAGGGATAAACAGTCGGGTTGTGACTGTGGCAAGGTCGACAGGTACGCACTTGGTTTTCATTGTGCTGTGTAAAGTTTGACTTAGGTTATGCGATACCTTTTTTTTTTTTTTTTGTTACGTGCTCTTGCTTTTCAGTGTGTTTGTAATTAACACACAGCCACCACACTGACCCTGACTTGACAGTGCAGTAAAACATGCATATACACATGGGCTGACATGGTAGCCAACAACAGGCTTTAAAGGCCTCTGGCTGCGTTAATCCTACAATCTCTCCGATTAAAAAAAAGAAAAAAAAGAAAGGGAGATACACATGGGTTTTTGCCCTCAGATGTAGCTGTTGCCATAGCGATAGCAATCGGGATGGAGCAGCGGGAGGTGAATGACTGAGCGGAGAGCCAGAGTGCGTGGGAATATGAAGGGGCTGCCTGTGGGGAGCTGGCTCTCTCTCTCTGGCAGAGGAGACCGGCACATTCTGGTAGTTTCTTAGAGGGCGTTATTGGAAAAACGCTCCGTCAGTTCACTATATTGACATCTGTGTTGGGCAGCAACATTACCGCAGTGCTGCTCGCTGTGCATTCCTCCACCTCAATCATTCAGGGAGAAATCCCTTAAGACCTTGACCTACAGAGTCAGCCGCTGGACCCCAGCGGCCATCTGTGGCCCACTTCTGCACAGCAATTAGACTGGAACCAGCCTTTCAGACAGTCCAGACAGTCACGTGTTTGATACCTGCTAACACCCCCAACTACTGAGATAAAAGCCTCAAATGAATCTGAAATGCAGCATTAGAGTAGCAGAGGACTAGCAGGCTTATGGCACTGACTGGAGCCACGCTGTTCCCACCAGATAATCATAGGGGAGATGATGTAAGGTTAGAGGGATGAGATGGCAGATTTGTGGGTACTTAGGATGGTGAATGAAGAGATGCATTTGCACATCCAGAATAGGTTATTAGGTAACGCAGTGAAATCTCAGTAGAAGCTACAGTAGATAGCCCAGCCCTAGAAACCACATATTTGCAAATGCAGTGGGAAACTAAATAAAAATGACAACAGAAAACTAGTAAATCATTAACAAACAGCATGACTGCAGACCTTTGGCAGCATTTACACAGAAAATCGAATTTAGCATCTAATTTTATCTCGGTGTCAGAGATTTGATTCAGTCTGGTTGAATGATCAGATCTAATCTATTCATTAAGATGTGTTGTGCCTGTGTGTCCGGGCTGGGGTTGAATTACTTGCCATCAGTCAATACAGGAATTGGATTATCTAAAAATACAAAAACCATCTGATCAAAAATCTTTTGCCATAAACATCTTATATCCAGTCTATAAATGAATTATTCAGAGTGTAAAGCTGTATTTCTATTATGTGAATTGCGGCTTCACTTTACATTTTAAATTGAGTGAATTGATTAAGTTATAAACCACAAGAGGCTTTGCTTTCACTGTACAGCACAGCGCCAAGTGGCTTAATTTGCTTTTATGAAATGGGGGTAACTCACCACTAAATTAAAAAGTGGAAAACACAAACATTCTATTCATGTTTTATTTTTAATCAATAATAATTAAATAATAACAACACATAAATATTGTTCTTCTGCCAAGCAATATAATTTTTGAACAGCAGCTAAGCAAAGTCCAGTATAAATGGTGATTCCAGCTTAACATTTACATTAACAGTGATGTGATCACAGGTGTGTGTTTATGGAGTGTTTTACATCTTCAGGAGCAGAACTATCCGTTTTATAAAAGTAATTTTGACCCTAACCCCACTGTGTGTTCCCACATTCACCACACTGCTGTTTTATTGTATGTTCTGCAGGTCCTGGTGAGGAACAAGAGAGTGATGATGCTACCTGCTGTCCGGCCCTGCAGAACTCTTCTTCCCACGCTGAGCCCTTTTACTGTAGCTGTAATTAAACTGTATGTAACGAGTTGGACAAGTCAGTTAAACTCACGCCTCTGATGGAAATACTATCCTTCATCCAAACCCAGAGTTTAGATTTGTCTTAATCAGCAACAGGGCCGTCTGTTCTGCAGCTGAGCACAGGGTTTGAGACTGGGGAGCTGGAAACTCATCCGGAGAGGAAGCTATAGCCTTTTACCTGCATCAGTGACAGTTGTAACATGTACAAGGTTCAAACACAGCTTTATTAACTTCAAGGCATGTCGTTCAGTCCATACAACTCAAATATTATGTTCCTTAATCCCTTACCTTTAACATGTGGGTTTGTTTTCCGCATCATTTCTGGTGTTAAGTTAATTCATCATTTGTACATTATCATAAAATGCTTGCTTCAGTAAATTACATTGAGTTACATTGTCAAGGACAGATTTTCAAATGTAGCAATGATGAATTGGTGAAGGGCAAAATCAGAGACAAATCTGTGATTTCATTGTTTTCATCAACCCAAGAATACAACTCTGTTAAGAAAAGGACACAATCTGTGCTTACAGTCAATACCAGAATACTAAATACAAACATTTTTCAAGATCGATTTGCGTTGTCTGTGTTATTTGCTAAACAAATACTATAAATTGTTTGCACAAGTCTACTGTAGTAATATTTGTTCAAAAAGTAGTGAAAATGTCTCAGACATTAGAAACTCTAGGTAACATGCTATAGTCACACATTGCTGACTATTTGATTGTAATTGTTCACACATTATAATCTATACATTGTTAGTTGTTTATAGTGTATTTCACAGTGTTAGGTGTCACACTATGGCATCTTATTAGGTGTGTTCTGGGCTCCAGGAGTCTCTGACAAAGCATGAACTATAGAACAGTTCAATGTGCTATTTAATTACTCATTTATGATTTTGTTTAGGTTACTAGTGTAGCACAAAGGGATACTTTACTGACAACAGCTATTCTGACTGAGCATAGGTTTCACTGCTTTTGCTAAATCAAATTAGAAAAAGGCTAAAGGTTGTCAGGTTGCCATAAGGGCCCCCAGTCAATCCATGGGGGCTGCAAACCCATGCTGTCACCTATATTAGGCTGTACAGCGGTTTTATTCAGTGTCCATTAAATCTCATTTAGTTTGAGCCCTTTGCATAGTTTCTGAACACAACTGGAGATGCCATCTACTAGACAAATCTGTGCCATACATTCAGCTATTTTACCAGAGGGATTGGGAGCAGGTCTCTAGGTGTCACATGACGTTATACTGTGTGCACTGAGGTAAAGCTAAGGACCATTTCTCCTCCTCCCTTTCCCTCCCTCCCTCCCTCCCCCCGCCCCACCTCTCAGTCCTCTGTGGTGTTGGGGGCGTCCTTGCGGCTGATGATCTTGTACACGCTCTCTCTGAAGCTGCTGTCAGAAGTCAGGCGGCGGGCCGTCTCCCTCAGGTCCTCCATGCTGCCGCTGTCAGCTTGCGACACAACAAACGACTTGGAGTGTTTCACTGTAGAGGGGCATGCAAATGATAAAACACCATTTAACAGGGACTTCATTCATTAACTAAAGGATAAATACACATACTACTACTACTATTACTGTGGCTATTACTACTAATACATATCATATACATTATATTACTACTACACACACTCATCCTACCACTACTGCTGCCACTACTAGTGTTACTACTAATACTGCTACTACTATCACACTACTGCTGCTGCTAATACGACTGCTGCTACTACTACTATTGCTACTGCTACTGCTACTGCTATTAATACTACTACTACTGCTATTAATACTACTACTACTACTACTACTATTGCTACTACTGTTACTACTACTACACCTGCAACTACAACTGCTATTACTACGATGACTACTACTAAGACTACTACCACTAATAAGAATAAGAATAACAACAATAATAATGATATAAACTTCATATTTCTATAGCACCGTGTTTCAGTGCAAACAATTCACTGAAAAATGAAACATTTTACGGTTAAGTTTTTATAGATGGGTTTTGCTGCACAAGTACGGAATATGAATGAATTCAGCCATAAAACATGCATGCTGCCAGACTCTGTATGTTGTGATCATCAGTGTGATGTACAGACTTACACCAGTGGCGCCTGGAGGCTCTCTTCTGGATTCGGCAGCTCTTGATTCGACGTGCAGCAGCTTTGTGGAGATACACGGCGTTCTTCATTATAGATGGGAGCTTTGCCTCAATCTCTGCTGCACAGATGCACTCCTCAAAGAATTCTGGTTGAAAACACACATAAACACACACATCATATACCAATACACCAATACACTCATCCTATTACAGTGGTTCTAAAACATTTTCATGTCATAGACCCCCCAAATAGCCACATATTAAGCCACAGACTCCCACTGGATAAGATTCTTATCCAATACCCCCATATGGGAAGGCTTTTGTTGTTGATGTAGTATTGACTAGTGAGGGAGATAATAGTGGTGAGAGTGAAATCTGTGTTTGAAGGAGTCTTATACTGTCCTACTGGAGTCATTTCTAGTGAATTAAATAATGTAAAATTAAACTATTTCTCATTTTGCTGGGAACTCCCTCAAGGATCCCACACTGAGAACTGCTGGCTGCTCTTAAACCCATGTAAATGTACAACACACCCACACACCCGCACATACACACATTTCATGAGCCTGACTTATTGCTGCCAAGTGCCTCTGCCAAGTGTATTATTATTTCCCCCGGTGAAAAACTAGTCCAATCAGGGAAACCACACTGAGGTGATTTGAACATGTAATACCTGTTCTATCCAGGAGAGGGCAGTCACACGTGTAGAAGAAGTGGTTATGCAGTGCTGATCTCTATGATGTGTTTGACATTTTGGTGTGTACAGGGGTGCAGCCCAGTGTTTCTGCACCGGTCTGTATATTATGTTAAACAGCATTTGTGCATTAACCATATTTCTGTGAGTATGTACACTACCAGTCAAAAGTTTGGACACACATTTTTCTTTATTTTTTTTACTATTTTTCACATTTTAGAATAATAGTAAAGACATCAAAACTATGAAATAACACAAATTAAATTATGCAGTGACCAAAAAAGTGTTAAATCAAAACTATCTTATATTTTAGATTCTTTAAAGTAGCCGCCCTTTGCCTTGATGGAAAGGCAAAAGGCTTTGGAAAGAAATTCATGCATAGGCATCAACTTCACTATTTATATTTGTCTATAAAAACAAATTTCAAGCATTTAAGCATAAGCCTTTAGATCAAAATGGCTTTAAGATAATGAAAAGCATAGTACATTCAATCAGGTGAGTCCAAACTTTTGACGGGTAGTGTATGTGGAAATGTATTTGCATTTGAGTGTGTGTATGTGTTTGACTGGGGGGTAGTGCTGATATGTTGCACCAAACTCAAGGTCTTTTCCGAGTCCACTGGTACATTCAGCATGAAAGTGAATCACCAAGTAGCTCAAACGTAACTGTTATTCCTTCATATTCTTCACATTTCACAGCTCCCAATGAACTAAAAGTAGCGGTGCTCACTGCCGCGTTACGTGACTCACTAATAAACGCCTCACATTAAGGCTGGATCAACAAGAGATTATCAGATGAAATTCTCTCCTGAGGCTTTAGAGCTTCTACTCATCCAGATTTTTGTATGGAGTTTGGCGTGACGTCCTCCGCATACAAAAGAGAATGACACATATTGTGTCTGACCCGTCCCTGACAGCAGTGGGTGCACTCACGCCTCAGCTGGCTGACGTCCCCCTTCATCCTCTCGTCGCTCTCCTTGGTGCGCTCCAGTGTGTTCAGGCCCTTCTCCAGGTCCTGCAGGGCCTCCTCCGCCTGCTTCAGCCTGCACTCCAGCTCCACCCGGGACTCCATCTCTGCCTGGGACACACAGGACAGGACACACTCCAGCATAAAGAACCAGTGGTGGAAAAAGTACTCAAATCCTAAGTAAAAGTAGCAATACCATAATGGAAAAATACTCCAGTAAAAGTAAAACCTCATGCTGCAAAGTAACTAGTAGCTACAGCCGTTAGATAAATGTAGTGGAGTATAAAGTACAATATTTCCCTCTGAAATGTAGTGGAGTGAAGTCTCACACTATGGAAATACTCAAGTAAATTGCGTCAAAGTACCTCAAAATTGCACTTAAGTACAGTACTTGAGTAAATGTACTTAGTTACATCTCTGTAAAGAACACAGATAACATACAGGATATTTGTAAACCCTCAACCTGACTAAGAACAAGGGTTAGACCGATGAAGCCAGTATTGGCCTTTCAATAACAATCGGATATTGGGCGCTCAGTGTTGCCATCACTTCTCTGGATGTGAGGATATGATTATACTCAACAGCAACAGGAGTCTCAGTCTGTAAAACCTGCATTGAAACCTGCCTCACCCTGCCTTAAAGAGCTGCCAACCCACCATGTAGAACTTCAATTAGTCTGGGTTTCAGTGGAGACTTTTAGTGTCCCATTATGGTCTAAATGCTGCTTCAAAGGCTTTTCCACCCTGCTAAGAATTAAATTCTGGGCAAAACTCTGAATGCTTGGAATTTTTTGAACATGATAATGTTCAAAAACTGCCCAGTACAACCAGTGCAACCGGTTAGGTACCTTGCTCGAGGACAGTAGCTGTTGAGGCAGGGGAGAGTGTGTCAAACAACTTATCCTGTACTAAAATACTTTAAAATAATACTATTTGGCTTAATTGAGAAAAGGGAAAGATGGGTGGTTCACAGACATGGAGCCAAGCTGTGAGTTAAAGTAAAGGGGTGATGGAGATGGAGCAGAAAAGGCAGGGAAGTAATTTAATACAGAGAATCAGGGAAGGAAAGGAGAATGGACATTTTTTTTTGTTCCAGTAAGTGTAATGTGATATCCACCTCCTCATGCTAAACAGACTCAGCTAGTCAGACTGGGTGCAGAGGAGGAGAAAGAGAATTTACGGCTGAGCCCTCTGAAGGCGTCACGGGCCTGATTTAATGAAGCATCTCTGATGGGACGAGCCCACTGGATAACCTTATAACGTCCCACTCTCACCCACCCACCTTTACTATCATATCCACGCCAGCTTTCCATGCAGGACCTCACCACACTTATTACTACAAGGGATCGTTATACCAGATCCTGTGGTTGGATTTAATCACAGCGATGAAACTTGTTTTTCATATGGTGAGATAGAAAAAGAGAGATTATTTTGCTCCCATTAAATATAGTAATTGTGTGAGAGATTAAGTCAGAAAGGATTTTTTTTTTAAAAAGCCTGTTTTAGACAGAAACAAAAAATCTGTTTACTGAGACAATCTAGGTTTTATTTGACCATTCAAGTCTAAAATTCTCAAATGTTTTGCATTTTACTTGTAGGTGGCTTGTAGCTTGGCTTATAGGTGGAAATTAATCTTTTTGGAACTTTCTTTACCTATTAGACTTGTTTTACTTTTTACAAACCTTTCAAAAGTAACGCTTTTACAGCCTCAAAACATGTAAAACACACTCTCCAATAAATTCAGAGTGACAAAATGAGAGACAGTGTTTGAACAGCAGCCATCACACTGCAGTTACAGATTAGACCTAAAAAAAATGAGTTCCAACAATGTTTTGTCTCCATGTAAACCCAGGCTGAGAGGCTGAGTCATGCTGGTTTACCTTGAGCTCGGCCTCAGTCTGCTGCTTGTCCACAGTGAGCTGTGTGAGCGACTGCTGCAGCGTGCACGCCTGGGACGAGTAGAACTCCCTCTCCTCCTGCAGGACTTTAGCCCGCTGCTCGTTCACCCTCAGCCTGCACAGGGCGAACACCATCAAACACACACACAACATAACATAACACATAATGCCATTTGCTTTTATCAAAAGTGCCTTTCACTGCCATGAGTGCATAGATTTTGATAATGAGCAGCCCCAGTGAGAGTCAAACCTCTACTGCTGAAAGTATTGGTGCCATGCTGTACTCACTGAGCTATACACACATGCATGGACACACAGTCAAACACACACATTTTCTCTCTCTCTCTCTCTCTCTCTCTCTCTCTCTCCCTCTCTCTCTCTCTCTCACTCTGCAATGTCATTACAAGGCTGATACACCAGGCATAGGACTTGTTCTCAAAGAGGCTAATTGCATCTCTATCTAACATCACTTTGGTCAATAGGTCCATTGTTTAGCGTCTTTCAATAGGATAATATCATGTATCACTCAGTGGCACTATTTCATTGTGATATGATTCTATTGAAAGAGCAAATACTAATTAAATCTCTCACAAAATGAGATCTGGAACATATTTGGGAATATTATTTGAAAATTAAAGTTTTATCACACTTTATATGACCATGCAGTTCAATGCGATGAACGTCAATTTGACTATCTAACATGTGATTTTGCATGTCAGTAGATATCGTTATACTATATCAACATCATAATTTTGTCCACATGACCCAGCTCTATTTGTCAGTCAGGGTGTGACCAAAAGGAAGAGTGTGCTAACAGGATTTAAACAAAGTCAGGAGGTCACGGAAAATGAAACACTAAGGTTCATCCAGTTCAACACTCCTGTCATACGCAGAAAGCATCCGGGGAAAAGGCCTGCTGACGTCCAGTGAGTGAGGCGCGTCTCTCACACTGCGCGCTGCATAACAGAACATTAGTGCTACGCAGTCAATAGCATCTGTCCGTAATATCCCATTTACTGGTGCTGATCGATGGGCTGGTTGTTTAGGGATCAATACACATTTCCACTAGTCGTTACATCCTCTCTGCCATTAGCACTGAGGAGGCCAGAATCACTGACCATTTGGACGCCAAAATAAAATTTCCAGTCTACCTGCCTCCTCTTCAATCTCTGATTACAGATGTATGAACCTAGTTTGATTCCTCATTTCCTAATTTAGAGGGTAATTGGGGGGAGTTTGTGAGGTGATGATGACTAAATATATAGAATGACATGTTGTAGCTGTTGGATGAACATGTCAACTTTTCAGGAAGAAATTTTTTTTTTTCTCACTTTGCTTCGCACTTATGCACTGCTGCACTTCTTTTAAAATTTGTATTTTACTTGATTTTATGCATCCTATGTACTTATTTTTATTATTATTTTACAGTATTTTTTCCATCTTATGTTATGCATTCCTCATATTTTTACTATTGTTATTCAGTGGGTTTTATTTTCCAAAGTTATGTTATGCTCATTCTATGTCTATTTTCATGTGAAGATGCATTTTATGTATTCTATTCTCCTCTTTATCTTATTCTCACTATCATTATCAAGTTTTATGTGAAGCACTTGGTGCATGTAATTTCTCTGTTGTAAAGCACTTTGAGCTGCATTTCTTGTATGAAAGGTGCTATACAAATAAAGTTTATTATTATTATTATTATTATTATTATAACAGCCTTGTTTTTCATCAGGTTTCATCAGCCCAAGATGTTGGAGAATTGCTCCAACCCATAGAGGAGCATGTAATCCTTCAAATTCAAATTCCTTCATGTCTATTGCACCAGGCAGCTGATCCTATAGTCTGACTGTAATATGCATATCAGTCTCTCCTGTATCTCTCCGTATCTCTCCTCAGGTCTCACTCACTTGTCATCAGCCTGCTCCTTCTCGTTCAGCAGGATCTTCATTTGCTCCTCGATGTGGCGCAGGTCCTGCAGCAGGTCCACGTCTCCGAGCTCTGCGGCGTCCCCGGGCTTCCTGCAGGCCGACTCCGAGTTCTGCTCTGCCGTCTCCGCCTTCTCCTCGTGCTCCTTGACCCCCAGCAGCTTCAGAGTTCGCTGTTTCTCCTGAGAGAGCTCCTGCAGGAGATAAAACACAGTCTGCACCACTGTTTCCACAACCTCTCAATCTGTGAGACAGGCATCCTGATCTTAAAGAATTTCACCTCTGTTGGTTGCAGTGGAGAGTTTTGGTGTCGCATGTTACAACTGTTGATTTAAGAACGTCCCATAAATGTACCAAACCATTGACATAATACTAATTAGCAGATAATTGTGTAATAATCCTGTTAACGTAACAAATTTCCCATTCATACAATAAACTTACCTACCATTAATGTAATAACCTTTTTTCCTGTTAACATAATAATTATTACATTATTAGGTGTAATTACATTAAGAGGAACGTTGACATTTTTGAAAGATAAGCTGTTTATAATGATCACCAAAGGCCTCTTCCATACATATTTATCCCTTTTTCAGGTGTAGCACCATAGTTAATAACCAAATTTGTGAATGGGTGACAATTGTGTATTGAATTTTGACGGTTATTACATTATTCGTTTTGTTCCCTTCAGCTAACGTTAACGGGAAACAAGTTATTATGTTAACAGTAGGTAACCTTTATAACCTTATTAATGGGAAATTGATTATGTTAACAGGATTATTACACTATTAACAGCAAATTGTTATTATCTTAAGGATTTATTACATTAATGGGAAGTTATTACATCAACAGTTGTAACATTGCATGGTGTGAATACTCCAATGGTGTAAATTCATGAACACAGTGAGTACTCTTCAGTTGCAAAGTTTAAGTTCATGGAGGAACTGCATAGAAGGATATGCTAGCTTTTTATTTGCTTGTTTATATTCGCCCTTACAAAACGGTTTTATTCATACCTCAATGGATTTCTGAAGCAGCACCGTCAAGCTGCTCAGCTCCTCTTTTTCAGTCTCCACACCTTTCAGGGACTGAGCTGTGCCGTCCAGGTCTCTGCAGCAACACACACAACACAAATCCTGCATTTACAGGCTGGTGCTTCCAGTCTCAGTGTACAGAGCACGGAGCATAATCAATTTCAGTTCAGATTACAGATGCTGATATTTCTCTTACAGTTTGATCTGCTCCTGCTCTGCCTTCAGCTCCAGCACCACCTCCTCAAACTTCACCTTCTCCTCCTCCAGGACCTGGTTCAGACGCTCCAGCTCCTGCACACACACACACACACATTTTTAAATACTGAATTAGGATTTTGATGCATGATTACGCATGATTCAGATATCACAGGGGTTCAGCATGGTTTAAAGACATGCAAAGACACAAACAGTTGGGTTAAACCAATATATTGGGCCTTTTATTAAATATCAGACACCAGTCCTCCCTGAGTTTTAGTGTCACATGACAGTCTAAATGTTGTTTCAAAGGCTTTTCCACCATGACAAGAATAAAATTCTGGGGGAAACACTGAATGCTGGTCATTTTTGTGCATGAAAAGGGTCAAATCCCCCCAAAAAGTACTCATATTGGCCTTCAAAAATTCATATTGGTCCATCTCTAACAAAAAGCATTGCTTCCACCTGCAGGCTGTCTACCTAGTATACTGCAAAGACTGAAGAGAAGTTTGTGTCACCAGCCTCTCTGTAATCTGTAACTCTCAAATAGAAAGTTTGTGAACACATCAAAAGACAAATATCTCCTGCATCACACACACACAAACCCAGACAAAAAAAAACACCCCGACACTAGGACCATACCATTGTTCTTATTTTAGTTTCTGTCAGTCAAAACACACAGAGCTTCACATGTGACGGCATGCAGCAGTCTTACCTCTCTCTGTGCTCTCTGGTGGCTCAGCTCCTCTGTCTCCTCCATCAGTTTATCTGCAGAAAGAAAACCATTTCACACAACATGCCTCGCCTTGTTCAGTCTGAAAAGGGTCATTTATCCATCTGTCATCCTCTCAAACCGCTTCTCTTACCCAGGTACTCCTGCTTCTCCTTGGCCAGCTGCAGCCCCTGAGCCTCCAGACTCTCTATTATGGCCTCACCCAGCTGGGCGTTCTTCCATGTGCTGCGGGTTGGAGACAGAAAGACAACCAATGGGTGTTTTGTCCATTTATAACATTGTGAGCATGTAAACAGTTGTTTCCCCTGATTTTAAACTAATTTGTGATTTGTGTTAAAAAAAAAAGCGGCTGCCATCCTCTTTCATCCCTCATCAAACTCTCCATTAATATTCTGCTAATTTTGGTGATTGCAGAATGGATATCACCACACATCATATGCTATTGTGCGAACTGGATGCATGATGCCTTGTTCTTTCACATTTACAACTTCAGATTCATATATGGTGGGCGTAGTCTCTTCCGAAAAGCAGCATTTAAAAGGAGAGTTTATGTCAAGCAAGTACTCACACTTTCCCTGACTCCTGCAGCATCTCCACCCACTGGGCCTGCTCCTCCTCAGACTCAGCAGCCAGCACTACGGTTCCCTGGAGGAAGAATACAGAATACTGCACATCAGCGTTTCTTCAATAATGGGGTCAGGACCTAAAATGGACTCTGGACTTCTTTTGGATCGCCGCAATAGTAAAGAGATGTTGTTATACGCCTGTGGCCCAGAGTGCAGATGAATTCACTCCATTTGACAAAGGCTGAAAAGGTTTAAGGATTCGGGTGATACTTCAAAAATAAGTATAATTCTTATAGGCCCTGATCCTGCAGGACTTCTTTTGGACTGCTGCCTTTTGAGCACTTTTGAATTTTGACTTTGCACTTACCTTTTATGCAATATGTGATGCCATTTTTGCTCATGTACATTGTTGCATGTTGTTTGTCTGCAACTTTATGCCCAAAATAGTACTTTTAATCTCAGTGGGGACTACCTGGTAAAATAAAGTTGAAATAAAAATAGATGATGAAGTGAGAAAGTGAGAAGTGAGTGTGATAGAATCATGGTCTTACAGTGAAATCTTCCAGATTGATCACCATGGCAAAGGGCATGCCCATGTCCTCGTTGGCTGACACCACACATCCTCCCAGCGGAATGACACCCTGAGACACATGTAGAAATAATACAATTAATTACAGCGTTGTGATAATCTGGATGGGTCACAAGGTGCTCTCTTCAATAATACACTCTTAAGAAGGATGTGTCATTTTTAACACATCTGTGTGTCTTCTTTTGGACAACACACATCCTTTGTAAGAGTGTATTTCTTTCTCTTTTTGGCTTTATATCAGGTGCAGGATCTCAATAATGTACAGCATAAACAGACTGCACTCTGGGACTAATTCTCCTTTTTAACCAATTAATTCTTCATGTAGTTTCAACACAATCACAGTCTCACAGCCATATGTTTCGGCACTCTGCCTTCAGTGGCTGTGACTGACTAATCATTACAGATTAGAGCATATCCACAGTATTCTGTTACATCACCACACAGCCATCTAATAACAGGTGATTGTAATAAATTAATGTGATTATAGTCAATTGACAGCCACAGCCAGTGAAATGTGCATAGGTAAAGCACCATATTAATAGGAAATGCATGTGACATCATGGGAATACTATGAATAATCACAATAGTCACACCTGTAGACTATACCACACAACTAACCATAAAAGGACACGTGTTGTTAATTCATCTTATAGCTTAACAGTTTCACTTACATCATCTGAAGTCATCATATGCATCAACAAATGTATTATTTTCACATAAAGATAGATAGATAGATAGAAGAAAGAATAATTTTTCCAAGGCATCATTTACATCAAAAACTCCTCACATCATAGACCAAAGCTCATGTAATTCATAATAAATCCCTGAATCCTATTTATCCTGATTATGCTGGTGTTGTTGTGATAATGCCATTACATAGTCTTGTCCTACTTCTGCTCTGCTGAGTCGGCCATAATGGACCCAGAAGTGCAAGTCTTCCGTTTATAATAGGAAATTATTAGTCGATATGTTTGTTTTTGTTCCCTCAATTTTACAGCACTTTGTTAATGTAAGTGCTATACATAATGTAGTTATTGCTGTTATAAACCCCACTGTAGGTTTAGATGCATGTGTTCATCAGAGAGTGAACGGGGACAACAAACACCTCAAGGTCTGAATATAATTTCATGTTTTTCAAAAAGGTTTCAGTTGCTGTCCTCATTAAAAACTAGCTGAAAGGCATGGCACATTATGTCCTCTGAAACCTCATCCCATATAAACAACCAGAACTCTTTCTTCTTCTTCTGTGGTCACTTAAATATAGATTCAGAGGAGATGGGTGGCCTCACCTTGGGGTGGATGTTGAAGTATCTGTGGGTCTCAAAGCATCTCTTCTCGTTCTCTGCATAGTAGAGCAAGAAGCTGTCTTTGATGATGAAGAATCTGTACCGAGGAAGACGGAGAAAGCAGCAGTGAGACAGGAATCAATGAATCAGTGAATATGAATATGATGAGCCGGGTAACTTGTTGAATAACTTGTTATCGCTGTGTGTTCACTAAAGTGCACCGATGCACTTTTATCTATTGTTACACAAGGCTATTTGAACATGCTGGCTTGGTGATCCTACAAAACAAATTCCCTGTAAGAGGAGGCAGTATATGATTTTTTTTTTCATCCAAACCTCCCAGCCTTTGACTGAGAATTGGAAAACAGTCCAGATTTATTTTTTTAAAGCCCAGACACAAAACTCAACTCAACAGCTTATCCTCCAAATAATTCCCATCCTCACAATTTGTGTATCAGTTGCTTTGGACAAAAATATGGACAAAACTTGGAGGGATGATGCATTTTTGAATTGTGTTCCAGTGTTATACTGATTGGCCCGATGGAGGCGCTACAATTAAAGGTCAAAATTTCTAACTTTGAAAGACCCTACCTACAATAAGTCTGATTTACATAAAACTTGCTACACTTTTTATTCATTAATTTATTAATGCACCGAATTGTTTTAGCTCCTCCTGCTTGTTTTTATTCTCCTTTTCTTTTATTCTCTTATCCCTATTTCTACTGCTTTATGTGATTCCTTTGCTGTTCTTTTATCTGTAAAGCAGCTTTGTAAACTCTGTTTTTGAAAAGCGATATACTAAAAGAAATTATACTAAATTAAGATTATTGTTACACAAATCCAGCTATCATTACAAATTATTACACTGATTGGCATAATGCAGGCACTTAAAGGTCAAAATTTTTAATGTGAAAGTAATATTGCAGACACCACTGGTCTAATTTCCAAAAACTTGGACAGATGATGCATTTTGGCTCTGTGCTCTGCTGTTTAAAAAATGTACACTAATTGCCCTGATGGAGGCGCTGTAATTAAAGGTCAAAATTTGTAACTTTGAAAGGCTGTTAGTGCTCCACCACTAGTCACAATTCAAATAATCATGTGGGTCAGTCACCCACAGCTAAATGTATGCTTAGGGATCATTTCACCACATTGGCTGGCAGATCTGTTTCAACTAATCACCCTTTTTTTAAAGCTGGCGGCAACTCAAAAAATAACACTAATTCATGAGCTTACCCAGGACCCCTCACTGCCTTACGGTCCACTCTAGTTTGGCACGGAATCACGAATTAAACGAGCATTTACTGAACAGAATGAAGTTCAAACTCAATCTTTTGACCGTTTTGACACCAGCAAATGTTAAAGGGTAGAAGAGCACAGCAAATGGAATTTCTGGATGCGCTGTGTATTGTCGTTTTAACTGTGTTATGTAAACTAAGAGCATTATCATCAGGTACCGGTCCAGGCATTTTAACATCCAAATACACACTCAGTACAGGCATTTTCACAGCCTAATATATATCCTGTTGTGATCTTTGTTACATAAAGCAATCCTCTAATAATAGTTCTGTTCCAAAATCCTATTTACCCATTTTGGGGGGAAATGTTGTCATTTGGTCAACCAAGGACTGAGTTACCTACTGTGCTTTAAAAATTACCATGATTTGTTGTAATTTAGTCAATCATTTTGTAAGGAGTTTTTCAAATGCTGTTTATGAAGCAGTTGAAATAGTTTTTTGTGCTCTTAGTACAGCAGAATAATGCTTTTCATTTTCAAATTCAGACAGTGTCATGTAAACAAGTCAACCTCAGTACACTAAATTGACTTACAAATACTTTAAAGTGATTGTCTAAACTTTCTGCCACTCATTGCAACCTCCTGTGAAGGAAACCCCGCCCATCTGGGATTCCAGGTAGGTTAAAACAAACTCTAAGAATGATTTACATATTGTCACTGTCAGGCGAAAGCCTTGTATCTCTTTTCAGGACCTAAGAAAAACAACTTTGTTTTCAGCTTGACCACCATGCATTTTAGAGTTTATCCAAAGATTTTCATAAACTCTAAGGGTTGTAGAAATTTCTTAACACATAAAAAGGAGCATATAATCCTTATAATCCTAAAGTTAGAACATGAAAATCACCAATGCAGAACAGTGCAGAATAGAGCGGACAGGGAAGTCCCACCCCACCCCATCCCACCCCACCCCAGCCTCACCTGCGGGACCACTTGGCAGAGGGGCGTCCGAAGGGCCTCTTCAACAGCACCCCATGCAGCTGCACCTTGGTGCTGATGTCCAGCACTTCCGAATCGCCCTGCTCCATGGACGACAAGGGGGAGAACAGAGAGTTTCTGGACGAGGACGAGAACATCCTGCCTGGCTTCCCCCCCTGGGAGGTGGGGCCGCAAAAATATCAATGGAATACAAAAAATAGATCAAAATACAGTCAGTCAATAACAATTAACAAGCCCCATACCACACACACACACACACACACAGAAAGACACAGGCACAGCTGCAAAGACAGCCACAACACAATACAGGAAAAGTAGCAAACAAATTTCAATAACTCAGCAGGGTGGAATGATGCAGCTGCCAATACGGACATCAGCTGGAGGCGGACTGCACAGCGCAGATGAAAACAGGGATGGGATGAGAGAGAGAGAGCGAGAGAGGGAGAGAGAGAGAGAGAGAGAGGTAGGGGGAGGGAGGAAGAGTAGGGATGTGGGGGGGCAGAAAAGAGAGAAGCTTTAGGAATGAGTTGCTCTCAGCCAGTAAAAGCTGTTATTCAGATTACTGTACTCCCAGCATCAGCAGCAGCCTCTAGCTGAAGCTCTTGGCAGGTACGGCCTCTCATCTCTCCATTATTCCCTCCCTCCATCCATCCCTCCATCACTCCAGCAGTGACTTAGCAGAGGCGCGGCCACACCACTCTCTAGTACAAAAAGTGAGATGGAGAGCAGCTGAACGTCATCTATATATCAGATTAATGTATAGCACGTGTCAGCAGAGTGGATGGACAGCAGATTAGAAAGATATTGACAGCTCTGCCTCGCCCGTCCGGGACAGGCGGATGGATAAACCTGCAAGCACAGAGTTGTTGTTGTTGTTTGTTTTTTTTTAATACAAGGATCAGCCCAGAGTTTCCATGAGGAGATTTTCATGTCAGGGTGGGCCGGGCTCTGAAATGGAATTTGAAGAATTTCATTCGACATGAAACGCCCACAGTTTTTGAAATATATGACGTCATCAGCTCAGTTGACTTGACCTGGATGAATAAACTTTTTCTCCAAAATTGCTATATATTATATTGGAATTAAACCTTTCACTTAGCTGATGCGACTCTCAGACTCAGTTCTTTGCAGCAGGGTGAGTCCATCTATTCAAGTCTAGGGAAAAAATTACTACACACTGTTATAGATACATATACATGCTATTAACTGATTGTTTGTAAGCCGGAGTCGTCAAAACATACCAGAGCACCCGTAACATTTCGAGATTGCACCAGTTAAAAAACTTTAATTCAATCGTCATAAAACACTTTGCTTTACAACTGCTTTTCACAATCAAAAGTATGGAAATAAGGCAGACTCCTTATGGAATGACAAGAAACACATGACCCCCCTCCTAAAACTATCACAAAGATTAACCCCCGCCCTAACACTCCTCATTCAAACTCAACCGCCCGACAAACCCCAGTATGTGCTGTTCTCTCTCTGTTTGAATGGGTGAAAACGTCACGTCAAAGTCCTGCAGAAAGCTGACAGTTTAAAAGGTGTACTATGGTCAGAATTCAAAATGTTTTCCTCTGTTTATATACATATATGATCAAAGATGTGACATGTGGAAATAGTCAAAAGGGGATTTTGTTTGAGTGTTTGAGCTGAACCCACTGGAAAGCATTCAGCTGGTGTTATCGGCCAATCAGGGTCCAGTATTGTGACTGTTCTGGCTGTGGGGACTTAAGTCTTCACATCCATTCAATAAATATCCTTTTAACTAAACAATATTTATCTGCAAAGCATGAAGAACATTATTCTCATCCTGAGCTATAGTAGATTTAAAAACAAAACCATGAGAACTGAATATGGGAGCTTAAACGTTGCTTTGCTCATCAGCAAACACACATCTAGTGGCATGACTTCAGACTTTTCTGCACTGTTGGGATCCACTGGTAAATTTGCTCCATGTATGATCTGCCAAGCAGCACTTCTTTCAATAAAATTGTAACTTTTATAACTAGTTCGCCTGTTATTTCCTTCATCTTCATCCACAGTATAGACTGTAGCAAGGTAAGTAGTGAGCAGTGGGAATGAATTTTTGTCTACATTTGATTAAAGTGCGGCTTGGTGGATCATATGCATGCTGAATTTAGCAGTGCAAAGGTCTGAATTCATGTGTGGCGATAAGCAGGAAAACATTTAAGTACTAAATCTCAGCAGGGAATTTGACACAACGATTTCTAAAACACATGAAGAGATAAAAGTGGCACATACTGGGGCTTTCCTCCAACATGGCCACCAATAAAGCAACACTCCTGTCTGAAACTGTGGGGCATTTTCCCTTTTGAACACATAAAGCTGTTCACAACAGTTCCCGGTAAAAAATAAAATCATCATGCAGCTTCTGGTCTGCATGCATTCCCCCCCTTTATCGTATCTCACTGTGTTCGTATTTACGCAAAGGAAGTTTAAAATGATAGGCGTTTCTCTTCTGGTAATAGAACTCCTGGAATTAAATGACAAGTCACATGTAAAACCCTTTAGTTCAAATTTTTACATAAAATGATGCCTCTTGTCTGTCAACACTACAAAGAACAATCTATCCCCTGTCCCCAAAAAGAAAGGAAAAAAAAAAACTGTGAGGATGTATTTGTAAGCAATTCGGTCTCACACATGAGGATTGTGGAAGAAAAAGTTATTCTGTACAGTATACATACATACTTACATACATATACATACACGTGAGCTCTGCTCTGAGCAGGCACAGTTACAGTAACACCCACAACATCCACCCACTTTGCCCTGATAAAGAGAGAGCAGCCTACTTACATATTAAAGGATCAACGGGATCAACAGGTTCCATGTATTTCGGTTAAATGATACTGGGGACAGTAACTGGGACGTCGGGGCCGGGCTGCGTTCAAGAGCGTCTCGTCTGACCCGTCTTGATATGTGACTCACACAGCAACCGCTCTGATATGAAGGCGAACCCCATGTACAGTTGATCTCTGCCCGCATTTCAGAGAAACCGCTACACTCCTGAGGAAGAAGTGACTTTGCCCACGAATTCAATTAACAGCTGCATGATTATTGCTCAGGTCTGATGAATTAATGGGAAGTAAAACGAGCTGGAGGGCTAAACAATAAAAGACTTGCTCAAATTCCTCCTGTCCCAATCCTTTATAATGTCTTATGCGAGTGTACTCCTGAGCCAATGGTCCCGAGATGTTCAGTTCATCCAGGTAATGCCCTTTTCCAGGCGACTCGTTCAAAACTGTTAAAACGACCCTCCACCTCAAAATAACCTTAATATCTCTCTATACAATCATTTAGATTCTATACAATTTTTTCCTGCAATCTCTATTATAATTATTTTCAGGTAAAACAGAAACAGAAAATAACGACATCCAGAAAAAAAAAAAAAAAAAGGGAGAGTTAATGTTGCGATATTTTGAGGCTGGTAGAGTGTTGTCCTGATGCAGGGACTGGGTTTGAGCTGACTGGACCATGAACCTTGGGATGTGATCACAGGAAAAACACCATCAGTATCCATCACAGGCTTCCCATCAGGCCAAGGAAAAACGTGTTTTGTCTACAGGCCACAATGGCCGGTAAACCCCAAAACTCATTTCACCAGCCAACTAGATTTTTAATAATAGGACAGGACCTCCGGTTGGTAGACAAACTCACGAGCCAAAGCAAAAAATGTACAAGCATTTGGCTGGCGACTGATGCTAATTTCTCAACCTGCTTCCCACAGCTGGTTACTTGACTGTAGCAGAGAACAAAGATCTTCGTTGGTAAGAAAATAAATAAGGATCATCCTTTACTAACAGTAAGAATAACGTCCTTATGGCGATGTCTTTCTCAGGTTCTGTTTCATCTTGCTACTATGGCACTTAAACGTTCACTTAGGCCAGCCTAATCCCATCTGGATTACTGGTGAGAGATATCCACTCTGTACAATAACAAAAAAACAAAACAAACGTTGACTTTGCCTTCAGGATATCATAAGATATTTTAAATCTCACTATGCAACTTCCATCTAGTAAAACATCACTGACGAAATCAGGGTTGGTTCTTTGAATTTGGACAGGTCATGGGCACATTAATGTAACACTGAAGCAAGACTGCACTGTGATCTAGAAACCCCAACTAAAGGGTGCGCCCGGGTCTTTCTAAAAAAAAAACAAGAGGATCAACATTTCAGATGGAATAAACGGATGTACATAGTTCTATAGTCTCATCAACAGTGTCAGCACAAAACACGTCTTTGTGTGTGTTGGTTGTCGCCGTATCGACTCCGATTTGTGATTTCCTTCATTCATTCTCTGCTTAACTTCAGCTCTGAGCCACAAGATGTCCCCGCAACTAGAGCAGGCTAGGTCCAAGCAGTCCCATCAACAGACAACAAGTAATAAGACATTTAGATCCATGATGTTTGAGGTCTCTGTTCGGCTGCTTCCCCTGTACACCTCGCTCGCTCCCTCCGGGCCTCCGGTCCGCGGCTCCGGGTCTAGTGGTGGTGACCGACGGACAGGACCAGAGGGATGAGGCAGCCTAGCACCAGAGCTCCCACCTCCACCTTGCTCAGTCCCTTCCCTCCGTTGCCTCCCGCAGCGGCGTGGCTGTGGCCGCCGCCCCCGACCTCGGGCAGGACGTGGACGGTCGCCACGTAGAGGAAGGTCCCGGCGGAGAAGAGCATGGCCACACCGGTGGCGTTGACGTCCGACAGGGCCTCCTTGCTGCTCTGAGGGGCGAGAGAGCGCACACAGAGGGTTAAAATGGCCGGGGATTACAGTGAGCGTGAGAATATGAGGCAAAAAAAAAAGTCACTCATCATTTGCCATTATAGTTAGAGATCAGACTCCCTTCTCATTCTTGCTTATAGAAGTTGGCAGAAAATCAGAGATTGAAAGCTGTTTGATACCAATGTGATGTGAATGTGCTGCAAAATTCAATCAACATTCAGATGCAAAGATGGCACCTCATTTATCACAATTTAAAGCTGCAATATGCAACCTTTTATTAACAATAAATAAATTGGATATATGATCAGTCTGTGTCCGTCTGTGAACCTGAATACCTGCCTACATCTCCCCCGTTAGCCTGAAATGAGCTTTTCAATTATGTTCAGGATGTTTTGGGGCGTATACCATTTGCCGTGGGCATCGCCAGCGCTAGCGGCAACAACAACAGTATATAGCGTGAAGAAATAAGAAAGTATAGCCAAACTAAACTTACAGCTGACAAGACACATTCAAAAACACAGAAGAACAGCGGAATTGTTTGTTTTTAAATTGCATATGTCCTGCGTTCACTGTCTGCTTCTTCAAACGCTTGAGGAGGTTTTACAGATACCGGTTCCCTCAGCTTCAGGCTAGGTGCTGCTTCATGGTAAATAGCTAGATGAGTAACAGATGTTGGGGGCAGGAACTTGACAAACTTTGGGGGAGGAGGGCAGAACTAACAGCACACTTCCTGGCTCAAGGAGAAAGTTGCATTTGGTTGCTTTAAATCTTTGCCACTCAAAAGATCTTCATGGCATGGAAGTTTCTCACATGAAAAAATGTCCTCTGCGTGAAAATGTATGAAGTCACTTACCTGACTGAGGCCTAAAAAGGTGAGCATGGCGAGGACGGGCGCTGCCAGGGCAAAGACCAGGAGGTGTTTTCGGATACGGTTCCTCTCCAGACCAGCATGCATCAGGAAAGATACCAGACCAAACGCTGCTGGAGCCTGGCAGACGACAGGGCGTTAGGGTTAACACGGTTTTACATGTGCACACTTATATACATGGTTTTACTTACAAAAAGATTATACAATATAGATTTGTGAACAAGGATATGAGCCACTATTACCTTATGCAGCATGATCGCCACAAAGACAATGAGCTGAACGCTGGTCTGGGAGGTAGAGGCCGCCGCTCCTAGTGCCACTCCATCAGCTGGAGACGAAAACGAAAAGAGAGGGATTCGCTGAAGAAGCTACTTGTAGTATTCTCTCATTAACACAATGTGAAATCTGTTGTGATTCTAATACTAAAACACAAAAAGAGTGACTGTTGCCGCTAAAAACAGAAGCCCCAAATGATCAGCCTTGTGTTTTATTTTTGCCAAATATCAGAGTTCTTCGGCTCAATTCAGAAGATGAACTTCATTGATCACCGAATTGAAATTGGGTCATTACAGCAGCAAAGAATTAAGGTATAGGCTGGAGAACAAATAGTTAAAAAAGTAATAAAATGTGTCTGCACAATGGCTAAAATAATATTGGCACTTGGATTATTCACATCTTGCCGGATTTACAGAAGTCTGGCGATTAGAGATTTACAAATGTCACCAATAATTCAGAGGCTTCCCTGTGAAATCCGTACTGGTAGACTGGGAAGTTGCACATCATTAGCAGTGAGAAGGGAAAACAATGCAATATGCCAACAAAGCAGCTCACAGCGGCTACTGAACATGGCACTAATGGTTGCTATCGTAACTGTCCATCCCAAACTTCACAAGCTACTTTTACAGTTTTACTACCCAACTAAGTTAGGTTACAATACTACAATATATCCTCCAAACAATGGTTGGTTTCAAGCCAAAGTGGCCGGTAGATTAGACAGACTAACCAGCTACAGCCAAAATTTACTGCCATTTGATGACTGGTGTTGCTGGCAGCTCCAAATGGCAGTGAGAGGAAACTGTTTGAAGAATTTGAGCTTCAATACCCAGAAATCCTGTAAGGTGACGTCAGTAAACTGCACACAGCTCGCTTATGTTTACCAACCCGACCAGTCTGTGATGCTTGGTTGAGAGAGGAAAAAAAAATCGACCGTTGATGAATCCAGCTTTCTCTGGACAGAGCGCTCGTTTTTGATTTCACTCTCAAAGTTTCGATTAACCACTTCCTGTAGGCGGAGAAGCGCACAGACCCGACACCAGAATCTCACTCCTCTATCACAGCCCCAAATTGTGATTTAGGCTGATAAGACGGGTGTATTTTTACATAAAACTCTTGCCTAGTGCAGCTTTTCGCACCCTAGTTTCCACTAACCCTCAATAGTTCAGCTGAGAATGTGATCATGAGACAGCAATCGGTGTCAAACCTACCTGCAGCATGGACCACTAGACCCAAGGTGGTGGTGATTTTTGAGGAGGCAATCCTAGCCGACTCTGGGTCTAAACAAGACAACAACCACAGGTCAGGCAGATTCTTGTGATGAACAAACTCTTAAAATGTTGCAGAAAAATGCGTAAGAAGAGTTGCGTGTTAATGACAGAACAGTATCTCCACACTGAGCACTGCACTCTGAACGAGGCCTTTGTACAATCACATGTTGATGAATTTTAAACAGTTTGCAATGTATTAGATCATTCTGTGGGTGTTGTGAGTCTAATCAACAAAACTTGGAGAGGAGATTAGCACTTAATTAATTACTAGTTAATTTATAAGTGGCAAGTGCCTTGGAGACTCTTTTCTTTGTGTTTTTTTCATGCAACGCTGACCTTCACTGCTGTGCACATGGGAACTGCCTATCTGGTCCACCAGCAGCATGAAGACGAAGCCCAGGACCAGAGACACTCCGATGTAGGCGTGGAGCTGCTCGTGGCTGTGGCTGTGTTCCCCGCTGCTGCCCAGCGGTGTGTCTGCCTCGCCCTTCGGCTCCGACACCTCCACCACTCCCACCTGCCCCGGGGCGTGGTGTCCACCTGCACACGTACACACACACACAGGTCAGGAGAGAACAGAGCGAGGCAGACAGACTGTTAATATCACAAAAACACCTGAATACATCAGTAAATAAGTCGTTCAATTCCCAATTCCTGAAACCACTCGGCATAGAGACCATCGCAGATCCACATACGCACAAAAACACCAATTTAAGACTTTATATGAACCATAGTATTCTTGGATGACAACCATCTAGCATGCAAATAATCAGGGACCAAATATTTGTGCTTGACAAAGACTGTTACGCAACAGAAAGAGACAGCGTCATCAGTTTTCGTAGTTCACTGCTGCTTGTCGAACTTTGTCCTATTTGAGTAGAATTCAAACTGTTCTAACCTACATTGGCTGCTGCCAAATGTGTGTTACATGATCTACTGTACTGTACTGCAGTGGTTCCCAACCTGCGGTCCGGGACACCCCTGAAAGGGCCTGAAGCTCACAGGAGGGTCAAAAGGCCTCAGAGAATTTTAAGTATAGGAGTTGTACAAGATAGAAACCATTAACCAATGACAAAATCTGTTAAAAATCCAGATATTAGGCTATTTCTGCTGGAAGACACTGAATGATGCTGCCACTGTCTTGTACTGGTTTTAAGCAGAATGAAATGCAACTTTCAAAGACACACACACACACACAGCATGTGGCCCTGCCTAGATCAGAGCGAGGGAGTCCCTGAGGAAGTAAACCTGGGAAACACTGCTTTGATTAACTCTACCTTCTAGGATTTCTTCATAGAGCGCGTGGACGCCTTCAGGAATGATAACAGCCAGCGCTGTTCCACACAGCAGCCCCGCTCCCAGCACGGTGACCAGCTTCAGCTTCTCCTGGTGGGGAGGAAGAGTCACAACCAAGGCGTCAACACAAGTCTGACTCTTTGTTTTCATGCCATCTAAACACAAGATGTTGAGTTGATTATCTGATAACATTACAGAGTTTATGATGCAACTGCCACTTCTGTTTGAGGACAATGGAGGTTGAGGTTCACCGATAAAAAAGATGAACTTTTACCTCACTGGAAAATGAGAAATGTGGCGTTTGTTCGGTTCAACAATTTGCCAAAGTTAGGGCTGACCAAGCTTCCAGGAAGCGCTTGTACAAGGCTGTGCTTGTTACTTGAAACTCACCTCTGAAAAGTTGACTGCTAAAGGTATTGTCCCGGCGACATAACATCCCACCAACATGGACAGGGACAGCAGGCTGATCGAGCTAAAATCGTCCATAACTGCAGACTTTTCTTGTTGGCCAACCTACTGCTCAGCTAAAGCATGAAATCCAACCTGAAACTTTTAACACGAACTTTTAGTGCTGCTCGTGATGTACTCAGCTAAATTACATGCCACGAACTGCGACTGTTAATGTTTGTTATGCAATTAGGTTCCTCCTAGCTCAGCTTACTGCCTGGCTGTCCTAGCATCCACGTTAACTAAACAGACGTTACAGCCTCTGGCCTGGCTAGCTAAGCTAACTAGCTTCGGTAGCTTTCGTGCTCTCTCAAAAACCACAAACGACGAACCCTGGCACGTTAAGCTTCACGTGCAAAGTACCGATTTCCCGCATCGTTTCGTGGGACCATAAAGCCACAACAGGCGCATCCGTCCAAAACAAAACTGGAATTACCCGACTGGGCTAGCGGCTAACAGATCATCGCTTGTTTAGTGCTGAAGAAACTACTTCCGGGTCACGCTTCGTCCCCTCAGCCTGTCACATCAAACGTGCCACGTATCAGTGCGGCTCCACGCAGCATGAGGGATGAGTGTGATGTGTGGTAGAAATTATACTCATGTCCAACGAACAAAACAATTTATGAGCTATATTTGCATTAAAAAAAAAAAAAAACTCACTACAAATCACATAATACTTCAACAGATAACACAACAGTGAAAGAGAAAAAGACAATTGTATTTTCTAAAAAGGCATATTTTATTTATTAGTTCACACAACGGAGCAGTGCCTCATCATGACAACGGTAAATCAAAGCAGAATGTATCCAACAGTATTGGAGAACAGATGGGTAAAATGCAACTCTGGCTTTTGCCTCGACAGCATCAACAAAGGAACCAATACAACAAAACTTATATCATGCAATAAGCTTGTGCAAACACTTCCTCGTTCGCAGCTCAAGCTTCCCCTTGCAAAACACACACGTACACGGCAGCAGCTCCTTGCTGATGGAATGGAGGGGTGTATGGGCCCGTTTGGACAGTCTGCTGGGCCAGTAATTACAGGTAGTACAACCGTTTGTAAGGAAGAAGCCAGAGACAAAAAAATGTGGTTGTCTTCCTCCAGGATGTCTGGTCTTTATTTCACGAGTCCGATCTTCTTGGCTTCTGTTTCGTATATCAACAGCCTCCACATTTTTACTATGAAGACTTCTGCTTCTTCGTCTAGAACCTGTGGATAAAGAGATCAGTCAGTGATAAACGTGTTATATCACACAGCTCATTATATCTATGCAATGAATATATCCATCTTGCTACATGAAAACTTAACTGGACTGCATCAAAACAACTGATCTGAACTTAACATGTGCGATAAAATGATGACCTTGTTTTAGTGGAGTTTTAAAGAATCCATTTTAACCATTTGCCTTGTTTGAAAACAGGCTGGGGAGCTTGTTGAAAATATCCTGTAAGGTCACTAATCTGAGCCAGGAGCAAGTCACTGAAATCTTTGGGAGGAAAGTGGTGAGAATGGCCGATGTCATTCTTCTTCATGATTATTTTTGGGCATTTTCTGCTTTATTGGACAGGTTTACAGTGGAGAGAGACAGGAAAGCTAGGAGAGAAAGAGGGATGACATGCGACTAAGTTCCCAAGCCAGATTTGAATCCAGGAAGTTGTGGTTTTGTGGTATGCACCTTAGCAAACTGAGCCACCAGGATGCCTTACTAAAGCCGTTCTGACGCTCTGGTCACCCGCTTAAGGTTTGAGTTGATGCTATCTGGGCAACATTTTAGATCGCCTAAACTCGATAGTAAATGAACCAGGGACACATTTATCTGCACTGCAGTTACACTTTATATGGGTGTACCTTTTGGCAATTTGTGTTTTGTTCCATTTTTGATTTTATTTTTATTGTAGGTTGCCACTGTCTTGCTACAAACCCTGTCTGCAGACCAAATTTCCCTTAATGAGACAAAGTTTGAATTGAAATTGAACTAAACTACTAATCAAATCAGGTTCAAATAGTGAAGACCCCAAAAGATAAATAACTTGAAAACGAGTGAGGACCACTGGTTCAGCTCTGTGATCCAACCAAGTTCAACTCACCATAGCAACATCATCAAGAATACCCTGCGGGGTGCTGTGTGCCATCACCTGGGGAGAGAAGAAACAACATTCAGTTACAGTGAACAAAATGGCAAACATCGCTAGAAAAAATTCAAGAGGCAGAGAGGAATAATGCAATCACGACACAATAGATTCAGATGCCAGCATACTTTTAGCAGTCTGAAACTTAAGAATAATTCAGTTGATATCAAGTTATTAACCTCAGATCAGAGTGTTTCTCCAACAGATGAATAATCACTAACCTTTGAACAGACAAAATCAACCAGAGTGGCTTCCTCCTCGCCAATGTATTCAATAATCT
This sequence comes from Centroberyx gerrardi, assembly GCF_048128805.1. Classification (NCBI taxonomy): domain Eukaryota; kingdom Metazoa; phylum Chordata; class Actinopteri; order Beryciformes; family Berycidae; genus Centroberyx; species Centroberyx gerrardi. Next base: position 5,600,693 of record NC_136013.1, read on the forward strand.
TCTTATTGATCCATGGTCTGATGCGGCGATCCATCAGAGTCTACAGAAAGAAGAATTGGAGCACATGGCATAATTTTCAACCACTGATCATATTATCATAGCAAATAAGCAACATCCTGATATAAATCCATGAGGGAAGCTGAGGAACTGACAGGCCGAATTCACACTACTATTATTTGACTCTCTTCAACCTTTTCATGAGCATTACAAAATATTATATAAAGCATTTTCCTAATCCCGAGCTAATCCTAAAATTATTTTATTAAATAATTGCAAATCCAGAGCTGCCACAGTGTTTTTACCGAATCAACCATAGTCCAGTCCAGGGGGTAGGAGAAGAGCTCGGGCCTGGCGGTGGGGATCTTCTCAATGAGGCTCTTGATGTGCTTGCGTTTCTCCTCTGTGTTAATGCTGCCTTTGGCCCCTGAAATTTCCGCCCCATCCAGACCCAGACTCTTGTCGTCGTCGCCGTAGTCCAGCGGCACCAGTTTCCTTTTGCGAGGCTGCTCATCGGCCTCCTCGTCGTCGAACTTGTTGAAAACGCTGTCCACGGTCGCCAGCTTCTTGCGTTTTCCAGCGTTGGGCTGGCTGGGACTATTGGTGGCACCTGGAGCAGAGAAACAGGAGGACAGACGGTTTACTCTGGCACAAAGCAAGAAGGCTGAGAAAGAAAACCCTCTGAATTCCCAGTTTGCCGACGCACTCACCAAGTTTGAGACTGAGGCCAATCTTGGGCCGGTGTTCCTCGGGAGGCTGGACCTCGGGAGAGTTCTCGCCTGGAATGATGATGCCGCAGGGAGACTCGTTGCCGGGTGTGTTTGGTGTCGCGTTCCCGCTGGCCGAAGACACCGAGGGAGCGGTAGTGATTGGTCGCAACGTGGGTTTTAGATGCGGCTTGGCGTCTTGCGAGTCCTCGCCGTCGGGGTAGTCGTCGTCCTCGCCTTCCTCCACGTCGTCGTCTGAGTGGGGCTGAGGGGCTCGGGACGGCGGCTCCGCTGGCCGCGCCGACCCTCTCTTCTCTCGATCCCGATCCCGATCCCTGTGGACCTTCTCCTGGATCACGTCCTCCTCGGGCTCAAGCTTCAACGGGGGCTGCCGCCGGCGCTCTGCCTCCTCCTCCATCTACACAGATATTCACATGACACATTACATGACGCAATGACATGAAGACTCTGAAGCATTATGTTGCATTTGTATGTCACCAGTCCCCAAGGGATTCATCTTTTGGGACCGGTGACACTTTTGTAACAGACGCACTAACATCAGGGATTGGATGAAGCAAACACAAAAGTGAGAGAAAAGCAGGGAGAGAGAAAATTAATAGAAAAATGGACACCTGCACTCCAACAAAACAAACAAAAACTAGGGCTGCAACTAACGATTATTTTCATTAACGCTTAATCCATCAATTATTTTTTCAATTACTCATTAATCATTTAGTCTATAAAATGTAAAAAAATAATGACAAATGTCTTGATGCTTACTTAGTCAGACCAGCATCATTAATCAATTGTCATCGATTAATTTTCTGTCGATCAACTCATCAATTAATCAACTAATCAAAAACAAATAAGTAGACACAAACACACCCCTCCTCCATATAACAACAAGACAGTTGGAGGAGTGCAACATCCTCTGTGCCCCAAAAGCCTAAGCTCTTCTAGATATTATATATTATATTATTATAATATATATGATATTTATGTATCCCCAGAGGATTCTGAATTTTAGTTGATAAATATCTTCAACAGTTGCAAGGCTGTCATAGCTGACAGATCCAAGGAAAAAACACTGAAACAATATAATGAACACTGAATGGGGGACACAACAAGTACAGACATGTACGCCACAAATATATGCCAGTGCATATACCTTGATAATTATTAATAAGATGAAAACCACAAGAGGAGGATTTGACAGGGTGACACTGATTTATGCGTTTACCACAAACACTTCCTCTATGATGATGTTAACTTCCCAATGAGTGGCAGAGGATTAGAGGGCTCCCCCTTTAAAATAAAACTATCAATGATGACAGACAAGAGAGACTTGGGGCTGTACTGTGTGTTTGCATTTGTTAAACAGCCTCCCAACAAGTCCCCAGTTATCAGCGGTTGTCACAGTAATCCGAATTAGGGGTGGTGCCATAATCGTTATTGGCTTTTACCGCGATATAGAGTAATACCGGTTGTTGTCCCGTCTCTAGTCAAAGAGCCAGGTGGACTCACCCTCTGCAGCTCAGCATCAGGATCAGGGTGACCCTCAGCTAAAAGCCTCTGTCTGATCTCCTCCAGCTCCTCCTTCTCTCTCTTCCGGTCTCGCTCGTCCAATTCTGTCTCCTTTTCTCGGTCACGAAGTCGCTTCTGCAAAGCGCTGCCCCTGGTGTCAAGAGGGAGAAAAAGACATGTAAAACCTAACCCAAAAAAAAAAGCGGGGACAAACTAGGAAACGATATATATGTCTCACACCCCTGAATTTGAGTCATTTGAGAGTATCACCTGTAGTACTTTGGGTCGTCCCTGTCGTCGTCGTAATCTTCAAGGAATTCTTTCAGTCTTTTGGCTTCTTTCATCTGAATTTAAACATACAATAACATTTAGAATACCCAGCATCAATCCAGCAAGCAAGACTGTTAGCAACATGTAAAACCTGGAAGCAAATTTCAGTCCCATACTGTTCCCCACTGTTACAGTCTACTTAATGTGTTGAAATTATCAGCAGCATATGTTTACGTAACCCCACAAATGTTTATATTCTATGTTATTGTTGATCACTACAATTTCATCTTATCAACAACAAATAGTTATGAAAAAAGAGAATTCATCAGACCTGGGTCAAACAGTATTTGTAAGTAACTCAAAGCGTTTGTTTTCACCAGTGTAAGATCAGTGGAGTTCACTGTATCAGGACAATTTAGTGTAAGGTAAGTTTTTTATAACAAGAAAGAAATGGAAAGTCACTTTATTACACTTTTCTGTTATTTCTGTGATTGTCTTAACTTTCCGCTACTTACTATATTGCCCTGTGTGGTCATCCCCACCGATCTGGTACTCTAGTCTACATAAGTTAAAACAAATGCTATGAATTATTTGCGAACCATTTGACCCAGGTCTGGTATGCATTCATGTTTACCATTTCACGCCGCCTCTCGTCCTCCCTCTCTGTTTCTTTGCTGTAGTCCCGTGCTTTCTTCCTCTCCCGGATCTCCCAGTTTTTGAGGCGCTTCAGAAGACATGAAAGACTAATTTAACCACTGCTGCATCAAACATAAGAAAAACAAACAATTGTTGTTATATCATGATCAAACATGACAGGAGGGATGTTAAACGTACCTCCTGGTAGGCAGCCTCCTTGTCCCTAAGCCTCCTCTCCAGTCTCCTCCGTTCGTACACGTCCTCCTCATCTTCTTCACGGTCTCGTTTCTTATCGTCTCTGGTCCTCTCTCTGCAGGAGACATGGGGCTATTGGTTATAGTCTAGTTCAAATATTAGTTTCAATTTCAATCATGCATGTGAAGGAAAATTGTCAAGAATGGACTTATTTCTGCTGTGGTCCGTGTTCCTTTGGCCCTAGCAGGGTGATGACAGGTGTCAAAAGCAGGATACTTAAAGTTCAATCGGCCAAAACACTGGTTTCACTATAAATCATGATAAAAAAAAACGCTGACTTTCCTCTCAACTAACTTCAAAGTTAGAAAAAAAAAATCCATACTGTACCACAACGTCACATATAGATTCTGTATCTGCTCATTCCAATGCTTCATTGAAGCTAAAGCAAACCCAAGGCGCCATTTTTTTAAGGCCACCATTACACCATTACATCAAATGGAAAAAATCTAGATGTTTGTGCAACATTTTATACACATTTCCTTGTAATTCAGCATGACATATGTGGTATCTTTGGAAACCTTGGGATCTTGACTAGAATTTTCTGTGGGTTTGAACAAAGCTTGGCTGTGAAACATGTGCTTGTAATGATGGCCTAGAGTTAGTTAAAGAGACCGTACTTCAATTAGAGGGTTCAAGCCCTGTGTCAGAAAGCATCTGCACTGCTGACCTTCACGGAGAGGGGCAAGTGAGAAGAGAATTTGTTTTTCGGGAATCAAAAAAAGGGAAGTGTGACATTGTTCTCATCCTACTGACCTTGATCTGCTGCGGTCTTCGCTGACATCGCGACTCCTGTCCCTCTCCCGCTCCCTCTCCCGCTCCTTCGTCCTCTCTCGCTCGCGGTCTCTGTCCCGTTCCCGGTCGCGATCTCGGTCTCTTTCGCGCTCCTTGTCTCTTTCCCTCTCCCTCTCCCTTTCCTTCTCCTTCTCACGGTCGCGGCGCTCCCTCTCTCGCTCCCGCTCTTTGTCCCTCTCCCTCCTTTCCCTCTCGAGTTCCAGACGCTCCTTTTCTTTCTTTCCTTTCTCCTCCTCCAGTTTCTGCAGGAAGCCCAACAGGAAGAAAGGGGGAGATTGTGTTACTTGATTGAAAATATCAGAAACAAAGACAATGAGAAGACACTTCAGAAATCTGCTGACGTGCATAAAACAACTGCTGATCAACACATGATAATGTCAAGTGATTTACAGTCCCTGGGCCAGCCATGCTCACATACTGCTGCGACTCATTGCCTTGAGGAGGAGGGCTGCCGCAAGTAAGGAAGTCGTCTAAGAGCCCTGATGTTTCCTCCAGGAAGAGCGGTCTGGTGCCTGAGCAGGTTTAATGTAGATACTGCTCAGTTCAGGACTCATTTACTAACAAGCAACAGGCTTAAACTGCAGGTTAATCTTGACAGGTACCTAAAAAAATTAAGGCATTCTGGGCTCATGGAAGGGGTTACAGCAGGAATGGAAGTTAACACCAACCAAAAAAAAAATGGTTCGTATACTCTACCAGACACTTGTGTAGGTTACCACTCATTGTTGGTTCTAAACATTATTTACATTATTGTTTTATTGTAATGGAAAAGTGCCCGGGGATTTACTAGCCACTGTAGCCTGTAGATAAAAATGTCATTTCCTGTCCTGGCCCCAGTAGTCGGTCCTCCCACTTAGCACATACACTAGTATTGAACGCATTTACCGCATATGTAACAGGTCAACTTGTCCTCTGCTGTTGCTGCGTGCTCTATGGTGATCTGAGATTATGCTCTGATGTAATAAGCTGTCATTCCAATAAAAACTCGGCTGTAGGCAAACATTTATTGGTCAAGTCCATATCCGTCCACTTTGCAATCAATGTGCACTTAGCAAATGCAGAAACGAGATAGATTTTAATTTATACAAGAGATACTGTATGTATAATGGAAAATGTTTGACCTGATGTGGTTTAGTTACACCACAGCACCACCATCTACATAAATGGTGCAAACTAGCACACAGTGCACAACAGAATTATAATATCTTGAGTTTGAATGCACATTAAATTAAGCGATCATGTAGAGCTCAATTAACTTTGCCTGAGTTACGGGATTTAAATCCAACTGGGGCCACACATGCTAGAAATGCACTCAGCATATAAAGCACTTTGGATAAAAGTATCCACCAAGTGCCATATGTTAAAAGGTGTATGTATCATAAATACGAGCCAAGGCTGCTTTGAACCTTTAGGTCAACAGGTTCAGAAAGTTCTAACTATACACTTAAGATCACCACTTCATAATTTCCTGGTGTGGTCTTACCTAAGGGTGCCAAGTGGATTACAGCAAGCTTCACATGGCAAACGGCCCTACTAAGTGAATTACATAATCAGGTCCCATGTGTTTTCTACATGGACATCTGAGATGCAGAGGGGCAGCGGCAGAGACTCTGTGCTCCAGTGCAAGTACTCCTCCTGGTACTGTAGCAGTATGGGAGTACACAGTTTACAGCTGAGTGACGGACCCTGGAAATAGGGCTGCATGATATTGACGATGGAAACTGTTATTATTTGGTTGAATATTATAATTGCAATACATGTGGACATTGCTTTTTTAATCCAATTTCTTTTTCAGTACTAAAAAAAAAAAATGAAAGATTGTGGAATGGGAGGAATGATAATACTATTGATGCTGAGACTAATGATTTGATTTGCTAAGTTTCAGTAAAATGAAAGATTTTGCCTGACATGCAACTGGGTTTAAGAACACGGATTGAAAAATTCAATAGTAAATATAAATATTAAAAAATATGAATCTGTGCAAGCCTATCTGGAACCCACTTCATTCAAATATACCTAAAACATCTGTCTGTTCAAAGCAGAAAAAAATACTGATTAACCATTTGCCCTCTTTCTCACTAGTTAACATAACAATCATGGCTGCCTCTACAGAGACTGATCCTTTTCGAGCTAATGATGTGTAACTTACAGGTGATGAACTATGGTTTCAGCGCTTCTCTGCCCCTACTCATCCTATAGGCTAAGTTTGGGGAGGAAAAGCAGGTCAAATGTAAAGACAAAATAAGGAGGACAAATGTCTGAGCCATACCTGTGAAGCAATTCATCGACACACAGTTCATCCACATACACAACATCAACAACAAATTAAGACACTGTATTCCATTTTGTCACAAGGAAATTAAATTATTGAAGCAGTCTTACCTGTAGGTTGTCTTCTGGTGTCTATCTGGCCTCTCCAACCCAACAAATGGTACAGTAAAACTCAACAGAGTTAGGCCCACAGTTCAAACAGCCCTTTCACAGATTAAACAAATTTCCTCCAGCTGTTAGTGTAACTGCTGTACATCCTGACTGTACTGTTGGTTTACAATATTCATACAACAACAGTGTTGGATTGTGGGTCTAACATCTGTTGAGTGAAGGACACAAAAGAAAAGGAGAAAGGGAGGAAAGAGGTCTAAACTGGAGATCTATACCTACTGCGCTCAGGCTTGGGTCAAATAGCATTTGTAAATAATTCTTAGCGTTTATTTTATCTTACTTGGAGGGTGGGTCACAGCATCAGGACAATTCAGATGACATCTGATGAGTTGTCCATCACAGAAAAGTATACTAAACTGACTTTAAAATTGTCTAAACTTTCTGTATTGTCCTGTGTTGTAACCCCTGCCCCATCTGGTATTCCAAGCAAACACTAAGAATTACCGTTTTCACCCAAGTCTGAATATTTCAGTCAAGCAAATCCCTAAAACCTGCATTGGGAAAAATCTCTTGGCTGTCCTGAACTTACCTCTTATTCTAATACTCCAATGAGGATAAAATGGCTGATTTTGTAAACAGTTTGACACGTGTCGTAGCCGAGTAACCCTGCAGCTTTTTCCTTCTGACTCTGACAGACAAACAGTGTCTGTGTAACGCACCAGTATACCAATACATATCTCAGTGTCCTCTGATTGGTTAACTAAGGAATGGGGGCGGATCACTCTAAGGAACAGAACCGAAGGAAGAAAAATACAGGAAGCAAAAGCTGGAAAGCAGCAGAGAAGTATGGAGAGAAACAGAAGAGGAGGAAAAAAGGACAAACACAACACGGCCTCACCTTGTATAGTCTTCAGAACGCAGAGTGCTGTGGAGGGGCGCTCCCTGCTTTAGTAACATTACAGGCTGCAGTTCAAACTACTGCAGTGGTTAGGCTCATTCAGTCTCTGTGTGTGTTCCTCAAAACACAGCATTTATCATCTGAGGACCTGCAGAGGTTCACTGAGCTCCCCGGCCTTCACAGACCCGACTGAGTGTGACTACAACATGTCACACCTTTTCCAGCACTGATTCTAAAATGACACACCCAACCAATGCTTTTCTTCTGTTAAAAACTAAGCACATTTCCTCATGTGAAAGACTACGTTTTCAGTGTCATATTTATAGATGCCACCTGCTTTTCTAACTAGAATAATAATAAAAATATCCACAAATTACAAGAAAAACTGAGTTCTTAATGTATGAATCCATCGTTTTCAAGTTGTTGATACAGTTTGATACCTTAAGAACCTTGATGCCTTATTACTAACTTGGCGCAGGACTGATGGGTATCGTTTTACCATACTCAGCCGCTGTGGGTGGGTCAGTTCTCAGCTAGTGGAAATTAACTGAGAGCCAGTTGCCCCTTTGCAAGCCCTCCAGAAGGGAGCGCCCGAGATGTGTAGAGAAGAATTGAAAGCTCATACTTACATCCTATCCTCGCAACTTTTTCCAAAGCTCTGAGATTCATCTTGCTCTAGTCACCAAATGAACTCTACCATATTGGCGGGGTTTAATCAATAGATTAGCTTTAAAGGGAATTTAACATTATGTCCATGCACTTTGTGTGATGAATTTAGCTTGTGTTGAGGTAAAACTTTTAGTCTCAAATCAGTATTATGAACAGTGACAACTCTTAATCACTTTGGAGATACTGAACTAGAGCCATCTATGAATGGCTGATGCTTGAACAATTTTAGGCTTTAACGGTACCATAAAACGTTTGACCAATTGCTACCTATCCCTTTATCTGTGTATAAATAGACAACCTCTAAACTATAGTTGACAGTAACTGAGAATAGTCGTATGGAGGCATTACATCCATAAATTATATGAAATGCAGCTCCAGTTGCTGTCGAGGATGTTCAAACTACACAATGTGGAGTAGTTTTTCTCCAAAACCTAATTTGAGAGTAAAAAAAAGCAGTTAAATACATTACCTTGTGTGTGTCTCGGAATTTACTGATCTCTCTGGAAATCAAGTCTCTCTTGTCATCCTCCATCTCCATGGCATTGATATCCTCCTGACGCAAAGGAGAGAAAGACACAACACACAAACACACTAAGTACTTCGCAATTATGACAAATAAGTTACCAAACAGATCACAGCATAAGAAAATACTGATCCACACCTAGAGCTGCATAAAGTAGCATGTAAATGTTCCCAATCAAATGACTCTGTTATGAATGTGATTGAAACAGGCCACATTATGAATCTGGGTCTCCAATATAGGTAACCAAAAATCCTCCAGTTAGTCTAAAGGAAGATTCATACTCCTAAGACTTTGTGGTGTGGGGTGTCCAAATTCTTTTGTAACTTGTTTGCCTTCCTCCAATGAACACAACACACATTGTTTTTGGTAATGAGACCATTTCACACCCACCAATCATATCTTTTTGGGCCTGTCCATTCAACTGTTGTGGAGGAAAGGTCGTTCAATTATTGTATTGTGCCCATTTTTCACCGACTGGATCCTCTAATTGGATCCTCTAATTGACACCTAGAGGCCTACTGACTAATTCACGCCACATAATACAAACATTTGAAAAGAGAAAACCGAACAGAAAGTGCCGTTTCTTTCATGGAATTTTTGGTAATTTGCATCTTTACACTTGCCATTGACATCTTTCCAGGGCTTGTCTGTTCAGAAGTCATGAAGGAAGGGTTGTTCTGTTTTTGAATTATGGCCATTATTCAGTGATTCAATTACCCAAGTCACACTTCCTCAAGGATTACTAACTCATTTGCACCAGAAAGAAAGTATGAACAGCTGGAGAGAGCAAACCGTGCTCCGTTTCATCAACCGAATGTCTTTGCAGAGGAGTATGACTCCAACCGAAGGAATATCTCCCCTGCTTAAGGGAGATGTTGAGGATTACTAGGTCTGGCTACTCTGTCACGTCACACGATATAGTAGCAAGTACCTCCTCCTTCTTCTCCTTCCGCTTCTTGTTGCGAGGGTGACTGTCAGAGTCCTGCGAGGGAGCGTTGAGTTCACTGGCATACTCTCGGATAAGGACGTCTATTGCCCCCTTCACAACCTGGTCCCGGCGCTGAGTTTCCTCATCAAGGACCTCTTCCTCATCGTCGTCCCCATTCTTTGACCCGCCACTGGCTCCCTGTAACATAAATCCAAAAAGAGGGCAAAGACAGAGAGACAGACAGAGAGGAGTGGCAAACAAAACAGAAAGAAAGTTTTTAAAAAATTGAATGTCAAATAACATAATCTTAGGATTTTCACAGAACCTTTATACAAATTTTGAGAAAAACATCAACATCAGAGCCATGTTCAACTCATCTGATACTAAACAGGTGAACAGGATTACATACCCCATTGGCACTCTTCTTCTTGGCCTTCCAGTCATCCAGCTGGGCCTTGGTCTTGGCGTCTACCTTGACCAGCAGCTTCTTGTCACCTAACAGCAGCTCGTGCAGAAGCCTGAGGGCGCGCAGCGTGGACTCAGGCTCCTTATACTCACAGAAGCCGAAAGCTTACAAGAGTTAAGAGGAGAAAGATAAGATGTTAGACCACAACAAAACTTCTGATGACTTAGAAGATGCACAGTGAAAAGTAGAAAATGATGACAGATGGGGTATAACAACAACAGCAGACTTTAGCTTTTAAATCTAGGGATTTTAGTAACACTCTAAAGTAGTAACTGGAGTCTCAGGCATCTGCAAAATAACACGTCATAATATGAAGAGTACAAATGTGTTGTGGCCATTTTGTTTTTACCTTGAAGTTTCCCAGAGGCTCCCTGGACCCTCTTCCAGCTTAGAACAATACCACATTTCTATAGTGTGTGAGGAGGAGAAAGAAAGGGAATTATTTCATTTGACATTATGCAACAATACCACAAAGCCAAGTCATATTATAAATTGGAACAATACTCAGGTGCTGAAACTGTATCATAACACAAATTAGAAAATCGATAACTCTGACTAGATGGTCTGACAGCGTCCTCACTTCATGTATGATCAACTCACCGCTAGAAGCTGTCTGACCAACATGTCGGATGCCTTTTCAGAGATGTTCCCTACAAACACGGTGGTGGTAGGGCCGCCGCTGCTCTCCTCCACTTCTTTGGATCTGATGGCGCCCAGCTCCTTCTTGGGCATCACCGGCTTCTGTGCTACGGAGACTGTCGTCGGGACGAGGACCTGCAACAGGGAGAGAAAATAAAATACACTTGCCAAAACACAGCATCACTGGAAAAGCTAAATTCTTGAATCACTGACATTACAAGCAGCCAATAATGATGAGTGCAAGGGTCAATGAAACTGACCGGATGAAGAGTTGGGCTCTAAAAATGAATTTGGATTGTACACAGAGTAGCAGATCATACAGAATAGCTGATGCATGCAGTAGGAAGTCATGTTTCTAACTCACTGTGGGTGTGGGGGTCATTATACCCATGTGAACTGGGATCATGGGAGTACCTGAAAATGGAAACAAAACAATCACTGCGATATCCTATACAACTTCTGACAGTCATGACACAATACTGCTCCACTTGTTTGCAATGAAAGTAAAAGTAGTGACATGTTTAGAGATCCTTCTGATGGATGTATACACAATCCATCTGTCTCTACAGGTTTATGCAGTTCCTTACTCTACATTATGTCATAGCTTCCAGTGATATCCACTTTCATCGCCTGGTGTTTCAGAGTCAAGTTCTGACTCAAAACGTGAGCCCCCTGGCCACAGGTGTGTCACAGAAATAGTTTTCCATTAACACCTCTGTGCAGCCTGTGTTGTTGACATGCCAGGGGACACAAGAGACACACTGCACTTGGTGATGCAGGAGTGAACATCAGGTGTTTGCCATACCAATCGCAGACAACACAGCCCGTAACTGTACATGATTTGACCACTCGGGTATTTAGTACCTGGCGGGACCGCCTGGGGAAACCCGGCATATTGTGGAGGCGGAATCCTCGGCGGTAACTGCGGGATGCCAATCTGCTGGCGGTTGAGATGAGGGGGATAGGACATCCTGAAGAAAACAGGAACCTGCAGAAGACAGGAGGTGGTCAAAAGAAGACCAAAGGCAATGTGTTGACGTTATTCAGGGCTGGGTTGGTTAACGCATACCATCATCACACTATGTCGACCGTTATCTAATCCTTAACAGCAAACTGCTAATTTGGTAAGATAGTCCGGTGGGATACCTGCCCAGCCAAAAAGTCGAACCATCCACCACGTTTAACGTTAGCTAACTTAGCTAAGGCTAGCGACCGCGTTAACTGGCTACTCTTTGGCCTTGCTAGTTAACGTCAGCTACAGCTGTCTGGTAGAGTTTTACTCACCTGCAGTCAGGTGTAAAGTACAGCCGGTGGCAAATATTCTTAACGGCTATCCAAATATCGGCCCATGAAGTACAGTAAGGAGAAAATCTTGAAGGTTGGCGTTATAATTGTCACCGGCGCGTTAGCAGGAAACGTGTAGCCACCAACAACTGGAACCTATTCTTTTCGAAATGCATCATGGGATAGCACAGTTTTTGGCGTATTGGCCATTTTCAAACACTTGGGGGCGCCAGAGCTCGTGCTTTGTTAGAGGAGAGGGGGTCAATCCCCCCCTCCCTCATGCCACACACACACACACACACACACACACACACCTCCCAGAGCAGATGCATAGGGCAGAATATGTATTTTCCCGCACAATTTGTTGGTTTGGTGCTCAGTAGCCACAATTTATGTTTAGCTGATTATATGGTAAACGACTGCCTTTTGATTGTACATCTACAAGTGCCTCAATAAAAGACGTTAATGTTAATGTTAATGTTAATATCCGTTTCGTAACTCCTCATCTCATCTGCCCTAAGCATCTCTTGAATATCAGGTAACTATTTTTGAATATCTGTGTTGTGTTTTTTGGTGTATCACCGCCGTTTTAAAGTAGTCCAAATACTCAAAATGTTTGCCTTAAATTCTTGTAAAGTAAAACCTCCGCTGGGTCAGTTTACAGCACACGTGTGTGAAGCTGGGCCGGGGATGAGACACCTCCAGTACTACATCCATAGACTAAACATGGATGTTTTCGTGCTTGTCGTGAAATCAGATATGTTTTGGAGAGAGGCTCTGGCACGGAAAACTAGGCCAGCGCCAAATGTAAACATGCCTATCAATCCCCATTCGGGTGCTGTCCTTGCAGCAGCGCTTCATAACAAACATTTCGATAAAGTAGCTGACCGTGATGGAGACAGAACAAACCCACTTATTTCGACATTTCCCATTGGCTAATCCGAAGGTGTGTCACTGAGCTTGACGCAAGGCACTAAATATGGAACGGGAGATAAAAAGGTTACAAGAGAGACGTCATATCTGCAAATATCATTGATAAATTGTGTCGGAAGTTATTTTTAAGCCCTTGCATATATGATATATTTTTTTTTAGCTTTTCTATGTTTTGTATATTGCCTATGGTCTCCCTGTCCCTCCCTAAAAATAAATGCATATGGAGCGGGAGGTGCAGCCTGTAATAATAGGTTTATAACACAAATGTCTAAACATGATTGCTACAGTTTGGGTGTTTGTATGGGAGTGATAGGCTACAACTCTGCTATTCACCCTAATCCTCCCATTCACCAGCCAGCTCATGAATATTAAGTAGCTTTGGGGACGATAAGACCGGCCCCCCGGCACCAGCCCGGCCACATTCAGCATCCAGTGCAACATCCAACAGAGCTTTCATCAGACTTTCTGCTCGCTCGGCGTGTGGGATCGGTTTGTTTTGGGCGACACTGACACTAATTTTTTGTTAAAAGAAAATGGCTTTGAGAGGACCGCTATTCCGTCTTCTCAGGACTCAACTCAACCACACCTGCCAACAAAGCAGAGCTCAATCCGTGGCTGTTCTGGGCGCCCCGTTTTCCAAAGGACAGGTAAGACAAATAATAACAGCCTAATAATAGTATAACAATAGTATAATATAATAACACATTCTTTTATGAACCTGACTACTAATTTCAATAGGCAGCGGTGCAATCTTTTATTTCTCCGCTGCGATCGTAAATATTCGAATAGGTTATAACCCTAAGATAATAACGATATTAACTCGTTTGTATTGGTTCCTAACAGAAAAGGAGAGGCGTGGAGCACGGTCCCAAAGTCATCAGAGATGCGGGGCTGATCGAGCGGCTTTCAAATTTAGGTAGGTGAAGGGATAATGGAGCAGCCTGGGACATTGGGTTATGTAACGATGGATGGAAGCAGCCTATAATTTACAGCTTCGCCCGGGTAGCACAAGACAGGCTGATCCCTCCTCTTATACCCAGCCACTTGTATGAGGAGAAAGTAAAGATATAGAGCCTGTATGTAGCTTTTATACTGTAGCACGGCTTTACATGACAAAGTGACCACTGCTATTCATCCAGATTATAAAAATGATGTATGTCTCGTCAAGATCCTTTCCGACTCTTACGAAAATCCTAGGCTATAGTACATAATTAGTAAGCATACATTTTAGAAACATCTATCGCAGCAAAATTTGATTTTCCAATAGCCTATTATAGTGAGACTTAAGTCGCTATTGGAACATTATAGTGATACCATAGGAAATAAAAACATATCTTTAACTACGATAAAGTAACAATAAACTCAGTATTGAGCACCAGACACACTGTAAGCCCCTATAGGCATGTTACAGTGATACCATAGAAGGAAAGAACACTACAAAGTACCATAGGGTTACTATAAACTCACTATTCAGCACCGCAGACGCACTTTAAGTCCCTATAGGAATATTAAAGTGATTTTTTTCGTTTGGGGAACCACATTTCTCTTCTGAAGCACATGCTCGGAAGCGCGCAGGAACAGGATGGCTGATTATTTCCACCCTCTGTCGTCATTACACTGTATAACCCCTGTGTCTCAGGAAGGGGGAAGGCCCGCGCCGCTGAATGGAGCCGCGTCGCTGCTTTGAATGTGAAAGATGATACCGCACGCGGAAAGAATCCCGTCTTTATTTAGTTACTCGACCAAGTGGCATTGTGCGAGAAATTCCACACCTAAAGTAACAAAGGGGCTTTACAATAGAGACCAGTGAGAAAAGACCCAATAGTGATCCTATAAAACGAATAGGCCTATTATAGTTGTAGTGATACCAAAGTAGATAAAAAAAAGTCGCTATAAACTCACTATTGACTACTGTGGGCATTGGGCACACCATAGGAATATCATAGGAATAATAAAGCCTAATTATACCATAGGAAATAAAAAATACCATATTATATTATAAGATCACTATAAACTTACTTTTAATTACCATGGACACACTATAGCCTACGTGCTTATAGAAATACTATAGGAATACCAAAAATAAGTAAGTCCCTATAGGAATGTTATAGTGATACCACAGGAGATTAAAAAATACCAAAAAGCGTATTAACGCTTCAAAAAACTCACTATGAGTAGGCTACTACAACCACAGTGTAAGTCCTCATAGGATTATAGGAATGTTACAGTGACACCATAGGAGATAAGGTTGCTGTAAACTCACTTCTAACCAGCACAGGCAGACACACTATGAGTCACAACAGGAATATCATAGGTTGTTAACAGTCATCTCTCGTGATGCTACAGCATTGTGCTCATTTTCTTACAATGAATAATCTAGGTGGGTGAGGGTGCAGGAAATCAGCCCTGCTTCCTGTATGCTGCCCATAAAACAGACCTCAGCTCACAGAGTATGCAAGTCATTTTTGCAAGGTAATCCTAGCGTGTCTGGTCACCAGCTGTAGCGGGTTGTGCAACACAATCCCAACCCACCCACCCCCCATTTTTTTCTGCAACTGACATACTTTGATACTTTTGGCACAAGATGTGTCAGTGCTTGCAGCCATCCACATGAATGTACACGTTTGTATAGGAGTAGTGCAGTCACATAGCGTAGAGAGAACACACCCTATACAAACACACATACAGTATACTTAAGAATATGTTTGGAGATATGTTTCACAATCTAAAAACTGAACCCAAGGTGTGTACATGTAGATGACATTTATAGATTTTGAATGTCTAAAGAATATTTTTTTGATATATGTGTAGATGCACATAGGAAGAAAATGCATCTATTTTGAATGAATGTCATGTGCATGGACAGGTATAGACTCCTAACTGACCATTTGCTTCATCTGAACTTTAAATGTTTCAAATTAATTATAAATTAGGGGATATTTTAGCTTGGCTCACAGTCCCTCATACAAAATTTATGAATTCTATTAATGTGGTCAGGCTGCAAGTGGAGCCATAATACAGAAAATACTAAGTTATATAGAAGATTTGCACCCATGTAACCTGCAACTAAGGGGTTTCATTCCAAAATGCTCTCTATCCATTTAGTGTAAATTAAAAAAAAAGTTTCTTACTAAAGTTTAACTTTTTCCTATAGGCAGATTTAAGGTCTTAAAATAACTAATGACTTCAATAATAATCCATGTTTTGCTTTCACATCAACAATAATTTTGTAGAGGTAGGTGCCACAAATATGTTAGATATCTGATGTTGATACCTCTTAATTTTGAATGTCACATTTGCATTAGCCATATCTAATGACTTTTGGAAACGTTCAAGTTTAAAAAGGTTTAAGGAAGTGTCCTTTACTCTGCTGCAGTTGGAAGTAATGTATTGGCTACAAGTCATCTTCCTGATGACCTGATGTCAATTTGGCACCAGTGAAATAAGATATTAAATATCAGGACTCATAGCTGCCATGTCACCAGCTGAGGCCGACGAATGAAACCAAACCCCTAACTGAACTATACTATGCCCTCTTAACACATTGCAAACTGTACGCTTCCCAGGGCTTGGGGTCAGTTCACCATAGAAACTGAAAAACTGAAAAAATCCATACATATCAATCCAGTTTTGTGATCAATTTGTGTTTTAACCACTAAAACAATACTTTCATCAGCTGTAATCTTGCTGTATAGCAGAACTGAGCCCCAACTCTGCTATAACATGAGCTTTTTGAATTGTCCTGCAATAGATGCTCATGATTCCATCAAGACATTGGCTATTCCTGTCCTGTCTCCGAATGGTAAAGAGATGGCTCCCCTTAGGTCAGCAGAGTAACGCTACACCGGCATCAAGGCTCACATTGCCGGACGAGCCCCCAGTACGGCGGATCGCATCACTTGTTTACTTCGTGGTCCGTGCCCTAAACTAAGTGGAAATTTTTCGGTCTTTACCCGTCCATCCATCTGCACAGACTGAAACCTGAGCAGAAGTGGGAAATGGGGCGAATGGAAAGTGCACCGTCACCAATGTTCCACTGGCCTTTAATGACTCATCAGTCAGCAAGGTGGAGAGATCCAGGTTGAATGAGGCCATAGAAGCTGGACTGAATGTAGGGTGTTTGCACTTACGGTTTTCAAAGGGGAACCTAACCCCAAACCCAAATCTGTGTAAAGCCTGACATTTAAGCAGGGTAATGAAATGGCCATCTGCTATTGGCTGATATTTGGTGGCAGGTGATGTCACCTTCTACAGAGTACAACAGGTCAGCCAATAGCAGATGGCCATTTCAGTGCCCTGCTTTTTACCATTAGATGTCAGGCTTTACACAGATTTGGGTTTGGGGTTTAGTTACTCTTTAAGTACAAAAACAAAGTAGACAAGTAAACAGTACACAGTAGATGACAGCGCGGTGTCCTGCGGTTAGAGACCGTCCCGTAACCAACAGATCCCTCCCTGCAGCAGCCAGTGTATGTCCATCAACAGACATGCGTCCTGCCGAAGTGCCCTTGAGCAAAACACTGAACCCCTACTTGCTGCAATCCGCACCTAACAAGGGTCTCAGCTAAATGCCTAAAGAGCGTAAAGGGTGAAATGCCAGATCTCATGTCAGTTTTCTCTTGTGTTTCTCAGACTACCCCGTCCACGACTTCGGCGACCTCAGCTTCCACCACCTTGAGCAGGATGAACCCTTCATGCAAGTGCGCTTCCCTCGCACCGTCGGTTCAGCCAATAAGATGCTGGCAGGCGCTGTGAGCCGCGCTGTCGGCGCTGGACACACCCTCGTCACGCTGGGAGGCGATCACAGGTAGTTTTTGCATAAGGTTCTTGGAGAGTACAGAATGTACTAGTAGGAAAGCGATCCGCTCCATCGGCATTTGTCCTGAAGTCATGCAATGCAACCGACACTGTTCAAGTGCTATGCATGTGTTCACATGTGCAAGAGTGGATGAGATTACCGATTATGTCAAGGTTACTGCATGTACTGTATATAAGCCTTTTTTATGTTCATCCCTTGCTCACTGATCCACTTTTGTTCATTTCTTATATGGAGCATTAATGAACTTATTTTTTTCATTCAAGGAAATTCCTAGGCTATCTGTTTATTTTTGGATTTTTTGTTTTTGTTTTACTACCCTGCATTACAAACACATGTTTCGCAGCCAGGCTTTGTTCAAACCCACATAACTTTATTTTAAATTCTAGTCAACATCCCAAGGTTTCCAAAGACACCAAATTTGTCAGGTTGAATTACAGGGAAATGTGTATGAAATGGTGCACAACCATCTAGATTTTTTCCGTTTGATGTAATGGTGCAGTCATAAAAAATGGTGCCTTGGGTTTGAACATTTCACTCAATATAATATACCGTATATATATAATATAATCAATGAAGCGCTGGAATGAGCAGATACAGAATATGTATGTGACATTGTCGTACAGTATGGAAAAAAAAAAGTTCTCACTTTGAAGCTACTTTAGATGAAATGTAAGGGGAAACTCAGGGTGCAAGGGGTTAACTGTACTTAACTTAAACACTGTAATTAACTTTAACTGAAATGAATACCATGTATTTAAGAGACCGATCTACTCCCCTCACAGCCTGGCGATCGGCTCAGTGGGAGGCCACGCCCAGCAGTGTCCTGACCTGTGTCTCATCTGGGTGGATGCTCATGCAGATGTGAATACGCCCATGACTTCGCCCTCAGGGAACCTGCACGGTCAGTCCGTGGCGTTCCTGCTCAAAGAGCTGCAAGACAAGGTGAGAGCACAGTTAAGACTCCGCTAATCCTAACTAAACCCAACTCAAAGGTGCATGAAGTAATCGATGACCCCTATCGGTCTCTGTTGGTGACCAGTAGGAATTGCAACAACATTGACAGAACTTATCTCCTCCTATACATACTATATCGTCTCTGGCTGTAATTGCCGAAACAAAGTACGGACCGGAAAGCGAATTTAGAATTTTGAAAGTCAGGAATCGCAGCCAAGTAATCGTTGAGTCATTGGTATTGATCAACAACCCTATCAACCCCCCACTGATATATTATGGTCTTTTTGTGCTATAGGGCACTAAAAATGTTACCTATTGCCTCTTTAAACTTAAAGTTAGCTACAATGGGCCGTATAGTATTTCTGTTGAAACACATTTTACACATTTTATAACCTTGGTTTGCTTTGTGCCTTTGGAATAATGATAATAATCTTTATCTATCTTGAGTTGAGTTACAACATTTTTTAGACGTAACATAATGTGTAAAAATGTGAGAGAGAATAAGAAGAGAATAGCAGTCTGGATAGCCAGATAGTCCAGATATCACCCAAAGGTGCAGTCCAGTTCCTTTCCCTCTGTAAAAATACTTACATTCTCTATTCAAAACCGTCCACTACAGATGCCAGATGTCCCAGGATTCTCCTGGCTGAAGCCATTCCTCGCCTCCAGGGATCTGGTGTACATCGGCCTGCGGGACGTCGACCCTGGCGAGCAGTGAGTGAACACCATCATTTGACATCTTTTACCTCACATGGTTGATTTAAACTTCCCCCCAGCATGGAAGCACCATGAAAATAGTTCTTGATATTTATATGTTTTGTCTGTTCCAGCTACATCCTGAAGAACCTGGGAATCCAGTACTTCACCATGAGGGACATTGACAGACTTGGCATCCAAAGGGTCATGGAAGTTACTCTTGACCATCTTCTGGCAAGGTATGTTTAATTTATTAAGCTATTCACATCCTATTTAACATCTTAAAGTGACAGTGTCATTACCTGTTAACTGTTTTAATTAACTGCTACATTCCCTTTACTAGACTAGACAAGACCTGTTTGTTTTGTTGCTGAAAAGCTATATAAATCTAGTCTTTAGTATCTTTTCACCACATTTGCAATTGTAGATGTAACCAAATGTTGGCCCACGTGTGAATTAAAGGTCCATGTTCACTTTCTCACCCGCTTGAACAGAAAACAGCGACCAATCCACTTGAGCTTTGACATCGATGCGTTCGACCCGTCTCTGGCTCCCGCCACAGGAACACCGGTGAACGGAGGTTTGACCTACAGGGAGGGAATCTACATCACAGAGGAAATCCATAACACAGGTAGGGATGACAGGAGTGTGTTGTTTTGTTTCTCAAAAAAAAAAAAAAAACACACGGTAACATGCCCCAAAATTGTATACTATTACATTTTTGGGGATTGAGCTGACACTATTTTCCAGAGTGACTTACAATGTAACAGAAGACAATGTTTAATTTTATTGACATTAAAAGCAGCCATTAGTAAGGAGTGCAAGGATCGTGACAATAGATGGAACAGATATTCTGATTCATGTAACTATATTTTGTTGATCTTTTTTGAGATACTGTTACACTGTTATATATCATCAAACTGTGATGTTCAATACATTTTAAAGTTATTTTGAAATGAAGTGTAGTAATTTACGTTTTTTGGTGTACCCACTTTCCCTCAACCTGCCTCGTCTACATCAGTCTACTTCAGTTAGTGATTCCCCCCTTTTCCCAGAATGCCTTTCAACAACCCCCAGAGAACAGGCGTGAACTTGGTTGTATGTGTAGGTAGAGAGAGCAATAGCGATAGCAGAGCGAGAGTTTTTCCAGTCAAGTAAAAGCGAGAGTCAGGGTGGATTTTTCCTTTAAGAGGTTCAAGAGGCGTACCTGGACCTAGTGCTTTCACCTCTTCTTGTCAGGCTCTTGTATCTAACGTGTGACTGTGTTGATGTGCAGGCCTGCTGTCAGCTATGGACCTGGTGGAGGTGAACCCGGTCCTGGGGGCCAGCAGAGAGGCCGTGGAGGCCACCGCCGCTCTAGCGGTCGACGTCATCGCATCGTCTCTGGGACAGACGAGAGAAGGAGCGCACGTCCCCGTCCACGAGATTCCCTCTGCGAAGGAGGACACAGAGCAGCTCCGCCTCTAAGAACAGCAAGCAAACACTACGGACTTTATCAACAGCATCCCTAAGCATTCCGCAGTTTTGAACACAAGACTGCAAAGACTGAATCTAACAGTAGCTGGAGTTTGTTCTAATCTCTCTGTGCTGTAAAGTGTTATGTTTAACTGTGAAAAACTCAATTATGTCTGGATTTATAAAACCTGCTAAAGGGCTTTACAGATATGCGGTAAAAATTATCTTCGCTGCAACTGAGACAAAAGCCTTCGACATAATTTAGAAGCGTGTCAATATAATTATTGATGGGGATACTATTCATTTTTAAAAGCAATACTGAGTTATTTTAAGTTGTCATCAGTGCTGTATGTTATGAATTCAATTTTACAGAGGCATAGTTGCAACACATTAACTGTTCATGTGGTTAGTTTATGATGACTCCAGTTCGATAAAATGTGTCCAGTCTTGCTTGGACAAAAATCTCTCAGAACTGTATGTGACTGTGCCAGATAAACTATAGTATGATGTGTTTGCACTTTTGGACCAGCTGTGGTTATTCTATTTTCTCTAGAGTTTTCTTTTGTATTTTGACAATGAACCTATGTATGTATTTACTAACTATATATTATTATTTACTGATTACATCAGTATTAATTGGCTTGACAACTGTTTATAGAGCTTATTTCAATAGGTTGGCCTATTGTGCAATGGCTCTGATTGAAATGCTGGCAGAAAAAAAGCAACTCTTGCCTAGTAAAGTTTGAATCGATCTGATTTGCTTTTGGTGTGACCACTGAATGCCGAATGTCTTTGAAATAAAGAGTTGATATTTTGGTCTTCCACAAATGTGATCACGTTCTGTGTTTGTGTGCAAAACAGTTCTACGTTTCCTCCTCAATATTTCCTATTTTATAGTAAAGATATAAGTGAAGAGTTTCTTTTCATAATGAGAAAGCCACCAATCTGAAATATGTGGCAGCTACTTGGACAAAATGATGGCTGCTGTTGGGATTTTTATTTAAATTGCTAGCCAGTCTTTTGCTAACAAAATAGTTACATTTTAGATGATACATTATAACCGGTTGTATTTATGAAATATTGCATAACTTACATCAGGTAACATTTTTTCCAAAGTGGAAACAAAAAAAAAAGGAAAAGAAATCACTGTTGCATCCCGGAATGCAACACTTTAGGTAAATTATGTAATTCTTTTGCTAAGCATGACTCAACAACATACCTTTAAAGACTGATAACCCGCCCCACCTGATAAGCCAGGGATGTTTTTGTACCCGACAACAGGGAGGTGTGACTTCCACGTCAGAGAAAAACAAAGGCAAGCGGCCAGTGTGCCAGAGTATCAGGAATGCTGCACCAAAAACAACCTTATCAGCTATTATTTGAGAATTAATTCCGGCGTAACAGATGCTGTTTACGCAGCACTAACATGTCCTGTACCGACGTTTGGAGATATCACAGTAAAGGTTTTTTTAACTTTGCCCTGAAAATAGATAGAAATACAGTGCAGACTCAGGTTCAGGATTAGCTTTAATACTATACAGACTATAACGTTTTGTCAGTTTTGTATTGTACAGTGATTAGGCAATATCATATTAACTGTGAAAAATATTGCATCTGTGTTACGAGTTTCCACACATTCATACCTCTCTTTGACTGGCAGATTTGGGATTCAGGTCTCAGCGCTCAGAATTGGCAGACACAAATCACAAATGATGCAAAATGTGCTCGATGCGACAATTTGGATACTACTAGGCATGAAGAAACTACAAAAATAGATTCAACTGATGCCATTTCATCATACTTAAGTATTATAAGCATAACAGCATAACATAATTGTGCTGAATGCTAATAATACAGAGTATGCATTACAATCACGATCCCAATCTGAGAATTTCATAAACCTCCCAAAACTGCTGAGGCAAAGTATTTCACGAACATTTCAGCAGTTCCGCCCCCGAAGCATCGATGTGTGTGGGAGCGTGCGGATCGTCTAC
This sequence comes from Centroberyx gerrardi, assembly GCF_048128805.1. NCBI lineage: Eukaryota > Metazoa > Chordata > Actinopteri > Beryciformes > Berycidae > Centroberyx > Centroberyx gerrardi. The sequence continues at coordinate 5,623,514 of NC_136013.1, forward strand.
TACACTCCGATCTGGATAATATCTCAGTATCTTACAAGGGAATTTGCCCTGGAGTCTGTAGCAGCCAGTGCACAAGTCCAGAAACCTCCGTCGTCCTGCAGGGCCTCGGCTCAGATGCAGCGGGACGGCAATAAAAGTCTGATATTACAGTGCAATTCTCAATGCATATGCAGTGTACAAGTTCTTTATAGTGTTTCTGTGTGTTTGGTCCACAAACAGGCTCAGCAATTCATATCAAATGAACTTCTTCTGCCCATGAAGCAGAATCTCCTCTCAGGTAAGATCCACTTTAAGCCTGAACCATCACACTGCCACGTCTCATTTGTACTCTCAGTCTGAACAAAGACAGTTGGTTCAACACAGCAGGACAGCATTACTGCAGCTGGATAGTCAGTGAAGAGAGGCGTGGAGAGAAGAGAAGAGAAGTGGGGCTTTGCCTGGTTTGCGTGGCCTGCGTTGTTTGCAGACGGCACAGGGTGCTCATTTTTTTCGAAAGAACTTGAGGTAGACCACAGCACCCAGTATGGCCAACTCCATTAAGATGATGACAGCCAGCAGCAACTTGTTCGTCATCAGCCTGCAGGACAGAAGAGACAAAAGTTAACAGTAAGAACAGGCTGAATTCACTCGTCACAATCAGAATCACTGTATTCTCCAAGTAAGGGATGATGACCGGCTCTCTGGACATTTCCATTCTTATTACACAGCCTCTTACCGCAGACATTAATCATTTGGCATGAAATATTGATTTGTAATGTGATTTCTTTTAGCTTGTAATTATTTTACGAGCCGTCTCCAGAAACCAAGGAGTAAAGTCTTTTTCGCATAAGGTGTCACCAGTTAATTTGAGTAGAAATCAACAAAATCCACCGGACTTCTCGACTGAAGAGTGATACGATTAGATTTGAAACAGCGGACAGACTTCAGAATGCATTCATTGGCCAATCAGAGTTGGTTATTCAACAAAGCCATGTGTTAGTGTAATTAAAGTACAAGAATGTGACTTGTTGACGTTGCTGGAGACGGATATCAACAAGTTACACAGGAGTACATTGAACTTGCAAAAAGAATTGAATGGAAAAGTATAAACCTAATCAGAAGTAGCACTTACCTGCGTGACATGGCCCGGAGGATTTTACGACTTCGACTGAGGTTCTCTCCAGTATTGACCAACTGCAGAATAACGAAAGACAGAGAGATAGAGAGAGATAAGACAAAACTGTGGTCTTACAAAACCAAACCATGTAGTCATTTTAATTATTTACAATCTGAAAAAGCAGTGAAATTGACCTAATACAAACCCAACCAATCTTCTTCACATTGACCCAAACCTGACCTGTACCAAAGTGTTTTTCCCCCACACTAGGTATAACTGCTCGGCTATTTTCGGAAAAAACGCTCTCAACTCAAGTGGCCTAAATATCTAAAAATGTTCCCAGAATCCATTCAGGTTGATCAAGCATCACCAGTCTCATCCCATAGAGTAACCGCCGTTCACAGCTCACTCTGTTTCTGGTGCGGTCCAGCTGCTCCCGCTGCTCTCCCAGCTCCTCGATGACGTCTGTGCCGATCTGGTCCGTCTCGGCGGCGATGCGTTGGCTCCGCTCGATGCTCTGCGTGGCGTTGTTCAGAGACTCGGTGCCCTGCAGCAGCAAGGCCCTCTGGGACTGCAAGTGTGTCTGCATAGGTGAGGTCAAAATGACGAATCATACCAAGGTAAATAACACTTGTAAGAAAGCGGCTGATATTCTTTTTGTGCATTTACATTTAAATGAAGAAATCCACCAGCAGGTACTTTTCACTGCTGTATATCATCAATCTGTGATGCTCAATACATTTACAGGAGTTATTTTGTGATTGGAATTAACTTTTTTGTTATACCCACTTTCCCTCAACCTGCCTCGTCTACTTCTACTTCAGTTAGAGATTTCCTACATTTCCCAGAATGCCTTTTGGCAACCACAGGGAACGGTTATGATCTTGTTGCTTTCAGTCAAAGGCAGGTGTATGGGCATATACAGGAAATATCACTAGCTAGCCAACTAGTTTGTGAACATTGGGGTGTGTCTATGATTTCAGCCTTACTCAACATGCAACATGTCTTGTGGCTGCATTGCATTCTGGTCTATTGAGGCTACTGTCAGTGGTCTCTCTGCCTCTTCTACGATGGATTTTTCCCTGTATGATTGTTGAACTTCAGTGCAAAATGGCGGCTCTAGAAAGAAGCCCTCGCTCTTTGATTCTGAGGGACTGACACCAAAACCTGACGGTTACTGTTGATGTTTTAGATAGCTGAAAATGTTTCTGCTTTTAAACTCCATTGTAGCTGCATTGCAAATAAGTAGATTTTATGCCACATCATCTACATTTGGCCAGTTATCAATGGGAATGAGAAAACTGCTTGTACGTACATCACCAATAGCTGTTTTTTAAACAGTGTTTAAGTGTTTTAGAGTGGAATTTTCCTTCAAAGCTTTTAGCTGAATCTTATCCAGAGTGATCACCATTACAAGCAACAGTAAGGATTACAAGGGTCAGTGAATCCCAGACATTAGATCAGTAACAAATATCTGTGTCCTGGGTCAGCTGGCAACTCTCACTGGGGCTACAGCATGCCCAGAACGAATTTATAACATATCAATGAAATCCATTCAAGTGGAGTACTTCATAAAGTTCAAAAACATGTATCTGACATGTATCTTTCATTGACAAAATCGCATTAAACCCAGCATATACAGTATGTCAGTAATGTGTGAATATATTGGTAAATAAGGCCTTGCGATGACACTTCACTGCCCCACACTCACACTGTGTTGATTCTGTGATGAGTAGATGCCATGATGGCCTCCTTCCACTGGCCGGGGAGAGGAGCCGAAGCCTGGGTCGGAGGTTTTCATGTCCCTCTGCAGCTTGCCCAGGTCCCGGCGGTACAGGCGCAGCTTTGTGGCCATGGCACCTCGGTAGGCGGAGGGAGCAGTGCGCAACTCTTGATCCATGCCTTGTAGCTGCAGAGGGGACAACAAGAAAACTTGAATTATGTAATGAAGCCATGTCACTTGAGGGAAGTGTTTATGTAATAGGAAACATGTTACTGCTAGGCTTTCCCATTCAGGGGAGAAGTGACACAATAACCAGCAGAGGAAGTGACTGATACATAGTGATATCTATAACTGTCAAAACAAGTTCACTGCATTGCCCAAGAGCAGAGTGGGTAATAAAGGTAATAAAACGCAGATGACGTCACAGCTCGTCGTTTAAGTTCATTATAACGGTCGTCCTCATCCCCCAAAACAAACACAGCCGAGACAGCAGCTCACCACTTCCTCAGCCTCCCCCTGCCTTTCATCGAAGACTCTGATCAGCCTCTTCTTCTCTTCTGCAGATGTGAGAGCACAAAGTGTTAGTCATGCTACACACAAAACATCTTCTGAAATGCCTGTTACGTTGTTTAGCTAGATAATAAGTTAGCTAGCTTAACGTTAGCCGCTACTACTAAGATCAAGTGTTTACCTCCGTTGCATTTCAGAGCCCGTTCTGGCATTAGCCTGATCTCGTCATACAGTGACTTGTATATTTCGTGCAACTTCTCAAATTCTTCTGATGACATTTTGAATTGACTGTAGCTCAGCCGTTTGATTCTTGAGAAGTTAGGCTGCTTTCTGTCGCAAAAGGCTGTAGTGATACAACCGCTACTGTAAGTTAGTCCAGTTGTTGTTCACGGAAGTATAATATTTATTCGTTGTGTTGATAATCAGATCCTCGGGACTCTTCCGCATGCTGGTCCTCGTGATCAAGTCAGCTGTTGATGCCTGGAGAACGGGATCAAAAAATCAAAGCGTTTTTAAATCAAATGCACCCATATTTTGCTGTATCAAACATTAAAATTAATTATGACATATTTAAAATTCCTCTTCTAAATATAACCATCAAAATAAAGATAAATAATGTTTAAAATAATTCAAGGACCTCTGTAGTGACCATTTTAAACAGGCACTAAGTAGACAGCTTTCACTGGCGCCTTTTGGTAAATGTAGGTTTGCCAACATCTGAACAAAAAAAATGTTTCTCTAGTGTTTAAGGACACAGTCAAACGTTTTTACAATAAAACTGATGTTATTCATACGTCAAATCCATAAATGTATAAAGAATATACGTCAATTCGATCCCTTAAAAACTGATTTAATTCGTTTTCCTGGAATAATATGCTTTCCATACTATAATGAATTCATTTTAATTATTCAGTGATGGTCTACTATTTGTAAAACATTTGAACGACAGATAAATTGATGAATAAATAAAAAGAGGCAATGTCAGCGTAAATGGGCGTAATGTTAATGTAAAATAATAAAGCACATAAAGATAAAATAAAGCAGTGACCCTCAGTGCTCCACTAGCCTGTCTGCAGAAACTACAATCCCATGATTCCGTGCGCGTATCAGTGACACCCGCTACGAGCTCCACTCCTTTCTGCTTTGACATCAGCTGTTCTGCCTACAGAACAGTGGCAGCCTACTGGAAGAGAGCGAGAGAGAGGCGCAAATCCGTGTCACAATGGTGCTTTTATTAATTGTCGCAGGCCTCGGAGTAGTGTCATTATTGGTGATTTTATTTGCACCCCATATAAGGTAAGCAGCGGCATGTAATCGATAGGCTACACTCTAATCATTCATGTGTGAATCCAGAATGATTACAATGCATCGCGGATGAAAGACAGTTTGAGATGTACTTGCTTGGCAGGACAGTGGAGGATGCAATTATTATAATGAGGTCAATTTGCATTTGCTGTTTCCCTTTCACTTCACTGACCGTCACGTGAAGGTGTTCTTAAAATCAATTCTTCAATATAACGCTGATTGATTCTCTCAAGATAAAAACCAATTAAAGAAAATTGCGAGGCTTGAGTTTTGCACAGAGATGAACCGGCTGTCCTCCCCATCTGAGAGGCGCAGGCCTATCAGGAGGCTGAGCGTGGGCGGAGTTATATTTGTATGCATTATTCCGCTGAGCGATTGGTTATGAGGCGACCCCGCTCCGTGGCGTGGGTCGTACGACTTGACGTCCAGGGCCTAATCATTATCTAAGTTGTGAATAATGAACCCTGGGTGTCCATATGTGCGGCTTGATGAGCACATCACTTACATTGACTGCAGAAGTAGGCTGTTAGTCGTTCAGATGAAGCTGTGTCTGCGGCAATTCATGAGACAGTTCCTCTGATATTAACCAGTGCTCATTGATTCTCTAACAGAAAGTATGCAGCCGGAGCAGTGTGTAAGTCTGTGGCTCGGCTGGATGGGAAGACAGTCCTCATCACTGGAGCCAACACGGGGATCGGGAAGGAAACGGCGTTGGATCTGGCGATAAGAGGTGACCATACCTCTCCGCTCACACAACCTCATAGAAAACAGAGATCTTGGCTGCTGAATCTTACCAAAGAGCCACTAAATCATCATGTGTCATATCCTACATACATGAAGACACAGGAACATTTGATACATCTGTTGCCTGAGTGCTGTGGCGTTGACCTTTGCACTCTGTGCTGGTGGCTGCTTGTGATGTTGGTGACCTGGAGTTGAATCAATATTGTTGCCCTCAGTAGAAGTGACTCTGGATAAGAGTGTCCGCTAAAATGAAATGTAAAGTGTCACTTTACAATTAAAAAGCTAGTTAAAAAGACAATATCAAAACGACTCAAACACGTTTCTGTGGCATTCAACAGGGAGCAGCGCACCAACCTGCATGAAGAACAAAGGAGCATGAAAGACGTTCCTTCATGCAGTTTTGGTGTGCTGCTCCCGCATGACAGCTACAGCAAGACCAAACACTTTGGAGTCGTTTTTCAAAGATCATTCTTTTGGGCTGTTTTGCCTTTATTAGATCGTTCAAAGTAGAGAGAGACAGGAAAGATTTGGAGAGAGAGAGGGATGACATGCGACTACGGTCCTGGTCCGGATTCAAACTCAGGATGTCACATTACATGGTACGCGCCTTGGACCACTGATCCACCAGGACGCCCCTTTGGAGTTGTTTTTAATATTTTCTTTTGATGAAATAAAGGCTTTAAAAATGTTTTGCTTGGCGATTGCCTTGGAACACATTCCCTTGTCATTAAGCAACAACCACAAACCCAGTAGAAGCACTCTCTATCCTCTCTTCTTTGAATTACTGTAATTACTATTTCTGTTCAAAGGATGAAAGTGTTGCTGATTTTTTTTTTTTTTTTTACAGGCGCGCGGGTGATCATGGCGTGCCGAGACGTGGACAAGGGCGAGGAGGCAGCAGCCAGTATCTGTGCCGTCTACCCCAAAGCACAAGTGGAGGTTCGAGAGCTGGACCTGGCAGACACCTGCTCCATACGAGCCTTCGCACAGAAGTTTCTAAGAGGTGAGCAGGCAGGACCTCACATCACCCCCCGAGCCCTGCTTTGTTCTTCTATAACAGGTATTATAGTTACCATGTTTGTTTTGTTGCTCTGTTTCTCTTCCTCAGAGGTCAACCATCTTCATATTCTTATCAACAACGCCGGGGTGATGATGTGTCCCTACATGAAAACCATCGATGGCTTTGAGATACAGATTGGAGTCAATCACTTGGGTAAGACTTTACTGAAATCTACTGGGAGCAATAGAGCAACACTGGACATTAAACAGGACTGGAACCCTGTAGAGGAGTGACTGAGTGACCAACTGACTCATTGATTAACATTTTCAATATATTGTTTCATGCAAACTAGAATTGATCAGCCTAATTAAGTAAGAATGACTGTTTTCAAGGCTACTAAACCTAGTGACTTGTGGTGTTTTATCCAGTCTACAATCTATCCAGTCTACATATAGTAATTTTGCCAGTAGCTTTAGAAACACATTTCTTAACCATAATTTTAATTTTCCCTCAATCCACCTTTGGGTCCTGATCCACTCATGAAAAAGGCCGCTTTACATTTATGGTTTACCCACATTTTCTTCACCATTACATGAGGTGCAATGACTGATCATCTACTAAGACAAAAAACAATCAATATGAAGAAAAACCTAAGATTTTTGGAATAGTTTTAATCTTTATTTTCACTCACATCAGTCTGATGCTACTTACTCTAACATATACTATACATTTCTATAATTAAGATTCATATCAGCTTCAAAAGGTGCAGAAACTCTCTATTTCACAATTAAAAAGCTAGGTAAACTGAGTTGAAGTAGGTTTACACTCCACTAAATCGCACTGCTCACCCAGAAGGTACTGAAGGTACAAAGTAGTAAAATAAATGTGAAATTACCAAGATTATTTTTTAATTGAAGTCTTATTTTACAGTCAAGATTGAGACCATGATTAATAGTCAACCGAATAATGAACTGATAATGACCGAAGCTCCGACTGTGTGTGTTCCTCACCTCTGGCAGGCCACTTCCTGCTGACGTCCCTCCTGATTGGTCTGCTGAAGCGCAGCGCGCCGGCCCGCGTCGTCGTCGTCTCCTCTCTGGCACACAACTTCGGCTGGATCCGTTTCCACGACCTGCAGAGCCAGGGCAGCTACAACAGCGGACTAGCATACTGCCAGAGCAAGCTGGCAAATGTGCTCTTTGCCAGGGAGCTGGCCCGCAGACTCAAAGGTACACACACACACACACACACACACACACTGCACGAGGGGAAGTACAGATGACCTGCTCTGCCCTGGCAAACAGAGTAGTAACAGAGAGAGGATTAGTGCATTGTGCAGGAGTGGAGAGGAGATAAAGAGCAACAACAACTGGTCCTATCCGGTCATTTTTCAACAGTTTTGGTGTTTTAACACCATTTAGTGCACAGAAGTTTTTAGTTTTTTTGTGTAATTCAAGGGTTTCATGCCAAAATGTTTTGCATATTTATGCAATACTTATTATTAATTGCTCAATATTAAAATAAAAATGCAGATACATGCTGTACAATGTCCCTATTTTGTAAGGAAAGGTCTTTAGATAAAGTAGGTAGTAACATAATATTCCACAATGAGTTTTACTTTAATTCCAGCAATCATTTGGTATTTTTGGAGTGAAACTCTCCAGAAGAAGCAAAAGAGAGTCACAAAAAAGGACTTCCTCACAACTTTTGCTCAGTTGAAATAACATACTAATATAATACCATGTGATTACAAAAAGATTTTGGTATTCCACTATTATTACACATACGTAACAATGTATTTTCCCAATATCCAGGCTCACACTGTGGATTAGACAGAGGTGACTGACCTCCCCGCTGTCTGTTGCCTCGGCAGGTTCCAGTGTGACGGTGAACTCGGTCCACCCGGGGACGGTGAACTCGGAGCTGACCAGACACTCGACCCTCATGACGATATTTTTCACCGTCTTCTCCATGTTCCTGAAAACCCCGCGGGAGGGAGCACAGACAACCATCTACTGCGCCGTGGCCGAGGAGCTGCACTCCATCTCTGGGAAACACTTCAGGTAGATGACAGATGATTACGTGATTCATTAGATTCACCTCAAAGACCTGGGAGACTTTTTTTTGTGTGTGTTGAATATAGTGTTGAAAGTGTTGAACCTAGAGTTGAAATGTCAGGTTCTAAATTTCCCAGTCATTTTTCTCATAGGGGATTTAATTATTACCCATAATGTTTAAACAGTGTAAGGTAGACTTCTCATGAACTATCAGATTGTCAAACAGCTATAAGTATACACAGCCCAAAAGTCAAAAGTCAGTCAAAAGTTTGGAGACACCTTGCCTTTTCTAAATTTAAAGTACTATTCTCTGTTGTTTTCAATGAAGAAGTAAGGAAGAAAATGCTGTGTTAAATCTTAACATAAAATATCTATTTACTAATATTTTGGATATACAGTATGTATCAGCTTCATGTTCATCGAAGTGTCTTCTTTGGTCTTTTAGGGTTTTTTTTTAATGAACGTATAGTTTGTCACAAATATTTACATATATGATTTTTTTGTCAATCTAAACCCAGTTAGTCTTTAATGGGATTAAATTATTTCAAACATACAAAGAAAACATGCTGATTTATTACAAATTTGAAAAGCTAGGTGTCCCCAAACTTTTGCTGGGCAGTGTATGTTCCTGTAGCAGCCACTCAATCTGATTTCAACTGGTTAAGAAATCATGTGTTGTTCCTGAGTTCCTTGTGAAATACGACACTACCCACAAGGTTTAGCAAGTTCCCACCAACTGGAGATGTTACTGTTACCATGGAAACGCTACCCGCTCCAAAGTTGCGCCTCGTGGGTCGCCAGATCAGAGCGAAGTAACGTTAGTCAGCTAGCGACCTGTAGCGATGGTTGGCTCTGATCCTCCGTGGTTTTACTGCCAGACATGAAGTCTGTTTTTAAGGATGAGGAGAAGAGTGTGAACAGGGGCAAAAATCATTACAAATCAGTTATCACTATTGTATTGTTATATAATTTAGTATCACTGTTGAAAATGAGGGAAAGGGAATCAATGTCAGTTGCAACGCTGTTTTGGATGAGGAGTTCATTCCCTCTTAAAAAAACATAATATACAGTCTTGTACCGTTGCCTTTTTTCATTTTTCCATATACATTTTCTTTCTGAATTTATTGTTATGAGCTCATGATTCAACTGGTAGCTGATTGGTTCCGTTCAAAGCTTAAAACTCTTTATATTGGGATTTTCTGAAATGGAAAAAATGAATGAGAAATGTACATTCAGCTCTATCTGTTTTATCTGTTGTCATGGTTGCTGTAGCTTTGCCCCTTGCCCTCCTTACTGCTGGTTGCTTGTAATGTTGGCTATCTAGGAATTTAAGCTGTTGCACTCATTGTAAGATGTCATGGATAAGAGCGACTGATGTAGCAGTCGCTCTTAAACGTATCCAAGTTCCTGTTTTATAAAATCAAGCATATCTTCAGGGATTCAAATGAAACCAGTGCTTCGTTCTTGCCCAGGTCAGAGAGATGAATTATGACAACACACCTGACAAACATACACAAGTCAAAACAGAAATGACTTGCATGACCGCACCCAGAGTGATTTCCACACCTCCATCAGCCTTTATGTAAGAGCCTTCCTCCCTCTGTTTTTCAGCGACTGCGCCCCCGCCTTCGTCGCCCCACAGGGGAGGAGCGAGGAGACGGCGAGGAGGCTGTGGGACGCCAGCTGTGAGCTGCTTGGTATCGAGTGGGACTGATTCAACTTTTTAACCGCCATCTATCTCATCGATCTATCTCAGTTCTCGGAGGAGTCCTTATCCTTTTCGGTTATTATCCATTTCATTTGTTTCATTATGGTTTTCATGTACTTTGAGCGTTTCTTACCTAATGAGATTTCAGCAGTCAGGTTATAATGTAAGAGGTAACCATAATGTGAAGTTGCTCTTTTTGTGTACTAATGCAGTAATTACATTATAATAACTTGAGTATTTTGGTATTCCACAACTGGACCTTTCAGCAGTTCCTCAAACCAAAACCACTCAACTGTATTATTATGTATCACAAATACTTTGTTATATATTTTTGTGGCACAATGTGAATACAGTGTAGGCAAAAAAGCAACTTAATGTATTGTAATGCTGTAGGATACTGTGAAGGGTCAAGCCAGGGTAAATGACCAGCCTCTTTATAGAATTTGTGTTTTTCGATTTCTCCTTCAGTTACTCCAGAATTTGCAAGTAAATTGCTTGATTTTTGTGCCAGCTTTTCTGAAAAATTGTATTGAGTATTTACAATATTTCTAGTTTGATGAAAATTAGCAAAGCATCAAAGGTTACTGTCAATTTGTGCCATGATTACAGAGTCTATTGCTTAAATTGCAAAAAAAAAATGTGAGAGTTGCCAATTTTAAACAAGTCTTAGTCCAAATCACAAGCCTTTGCAATATTTCCAGAGGAATGTTACATTTGCATTCCCAAAAACTGCACATTCCTGGAGGAATTACTCTTTTACGATTTCAAGGTTTCCCTCATTTATGTTTCCTTCTCAGCATTCACCACAAGCAAGGTTGCCAAGAGTTTACAGATATTGGTGTTTTATACAAAAGTGAAACATGCCTTTTACTATACTTAATTCATGTTAAGAGTTGAATGTTTACATTTGATGTAAATAAATCGAAATATTACTACAAGTCGGCTTGTAATCATCCTTTCAAGTACTAGTTAGAGATCATCCAAACACAGTCAGCAGCGTAAGAACTGGATTACTATAGACTAAAGTTGATCTTTCTTTGCCGTTTGCTGCTCTTACAGTGCAGTGTGGATTTCATATTTAAAGATGAAATAAGAGGCAAAAGAACCGGCTGCCACCATGTTAAACCATGTGAACACCAGCAAAAACCAACTCACTGTTCACTGCTTAATGCGCAATACTTAAACCACTGACTGTATATTTATACACTAACAGACAGAAATGGATCTTCTTAATCATGGAAATGTTGACTCAAAGTTGAATCAACAACACAACATGTACATTCATACATAATCTAAATCTCACCATCTCAATAAACTGGAAAGCATCACCCTCAATATTCCATTATTTGGGTATTACATGTTTTTTTATTTCGTTTTCTTTTTATTTTACAAGGGATGGAGAAATCAGTTATAATTCAAAACTCTTAAGTCTCAGCAACATCAAAGCAGTTACGTTATTCCATATTTTACACTTTTTTCCCCAAAGACATTTTTTATTTTAAACTCGCTAAGTATAAAGTGCGGCAGTGATGAGACAACAGTCCAAGTTAAGGAGGATCAGAGTGCAAGAATGTCATATGGGCGTATCTCAATAGTCTAAAATGGCTTCTTTTCGTCTCTTGCCCATCATCACTCGGTGTGTACAGGAAGAAATCTGTGAGATATTTTCAACCTCTGTGTCCTCTGTCTGCTGCAGCCGGAGGGAACGAGCCAAAGGAGCATTTCTACATTTTTGAAATGCACACAATAGCCAACCTACAGCTTATGTAATGCAAGCATACCTCTGATCATGTGACCAGACGCTCTGAAGGACCCTGCTCTCCAACTGCAACATGACACACGTCTTCTGTCCTTGAAAAGGCAGCTGCAGTAACACGGTGATTGTCATGTAAACGAACAAAAACTACTTAGCATAACCTAGAAAATATGTTGGATGGTGACAACAACACCTTTCTGGGTAACACTTTACAATGGCCTTATCCCAGTGTATTAACCTGTGTATGAACCTATGGAAAAGTATTGTAAGTACACAATATTACTGTGTGGATACTAGTGCTGAAACGATTAGTCAATTAATCGATAAGACTTTTGATAATCGATTAATCGTTTTAGTCATTTATCACGTAAAAATACCAAACATTTGCTGGTTAGAGCTTCACAAATGCTAAGATTTGCCGATTTTCTCTGTTTCATATCATTATAAAATGAATACTTTGGGGTTTTTTTGGCTGCTGGTCGGACTAAGTAAGCAAGTTTAAGACGTCACTTTGACATTTTATAGATGAAATGATTAATCGAAAAGAATAATCGATATATAGAAATCTCCCTAATAGATAATGTACTTTTACAAAAGTGTTCCAGCATCTGACATAAGCAGTGCTGAATTTATAGTCTTTACTGAATCAATGTTATGCTGTGCCTCATTGAGCACTAATGTGATATAATATAACGGTTATGATATATGACGTAATGCTGGATTATTTGCCAACAGAAAAAGGTTAGTACGCTTCCTCTAAAATGCCACTAAAATGTTAGTAGCTTAGTCCATTGGTTAGTACACAGGTTAATATAATGGAATAAGGCCATTGTGAATTAAAGTGTGATCCGTTTTTGCTTTTATCTTCTTTTGACCAGGTTGTAGGTTTGTGAAATTAACAGGCAATACCAGAAATCCACATCAAAATACAACAATATGACAAAAATTAAATCCCTTTTTGAGACATCATATACTGTATGTGTTTGTCCACCATTACAGATGCACAAGCTGATTTAGTTTACATTTAGTTCACATCTCCTATGGGAACAAAGTAGTGAGAAATAGCATGATATACCCATCCTGAACAGACAAGAGACAACAACAATTACTAGAGATGATTTTCTTGATCATGACTTCAAATTTAAATAACGTTTGAATAAATCCAGCTCCTGGCTCCAAACCAGGGTCCCTTTCTGCATCCAAATTACAACTTTTTTAGTTATTTTTTTACATTTTTCATATTATCTTAAATGCCCTTTCAGTATTGCAAATAGCGTTTGATATTAATTTCCCTTACTAAAAGGGAGCATAAGCTGAAGAGATGGTCAGGAAATGTGCTATATAATGGAAGGTAAAACAGACAGGTAAACAGCATCATCAAGAACACAAAATGGATTCAAAATTTTCAGTTTCGTAAAAGGTTTGACCGTGTACCATTATTTTCTTGCTGGGGTGACATCTTTGTAGTTTCACAGCTCTTTATATTTTCATGTGAATAAAAACCATATCCACCCAGAAACAATAGGAAGGACATCAAAATGGAAAAAGCAAAAACAAGCAACACAGATATTGTTAGAGGCTTTCCAGTCAGCGAAAGATATCTTCCCTTTTGGCTGAGGTAGGAGACAATTCTGCGATAAATACTGAGTTATAGTTATGCCTGTACGTGTAAGAACTGTCTGTGTACATCGCAGTTAGCAATTCTGTTACATATAGTGGCTGCTATTCTGGTGCGGTAACATTGTTCCCTCTCCATCAACAAAGATGAGAGTTACCATCAAAATATTTCCCGAATGGAAATAAAGCACAGCGGTGATTCCTTTACTATAAGGAGAGGGGCGGACCGCACAGACACAAGGCAGTCAAGGTGATCATCAGGGTTCCAATACGTTTTCCATTTCAAATTCCACACTTTTTCAAGACCGTGAAGGAATACACCAAGTTTTTGGCAGATTGGCCCGTTGGTCAGCTTACTGGTTAAGGGATTTTAACATAGACACCAAAATCATTTATGTGTCCTTGGTAGACTTTTGGCTCCAGTGCTCCATGCCAACACTTCAGCATACGCTATATTGAGTGATAGCAGGTGATTAGCTTATCTCAAAAGTATAATATCTCAAAAGTTGTAGCAGCTCTAAGGCTAAATGGTAAGTAATCTTAAACCATTTGCGGCTAAGTAGTTCTCAAAACGAAGTAGTTTTCAATAGGAGATTGTTAAAATTTACAGCAAATATGATACAAAAATAGCATACTGTTTTAAACTACTAGGGACTATTTTCCCTCAAAAGGAATTGAGGTTGGTGAGCAGTTGGTGAGCAGTGGGAGACTGCAGCTAAAAATCACTGCGCAGTGGATGAATACGTGGTTGCTCACCAGAAATAGTTCCTTAAATAAACCTGGATGCATCAGCTATACTGAGTTAAAGATGATTAATTCTTAAAATGTATGAATCTACAGGCCATTTAATAAAAACATTAACAACTTTTGTATTACTATAAGGTCTTACTTTAGATAATGCCAGTTGCCTACTATCACTCAACATAGCGTCTGCTACAGTGTCAAAATGATCTACCAGTGACACATGGATGATTTTGGAGTCAGTGTTCTCATCACTTAACAGGTAGGTTGATCAACAGGCAAATATTCCACAAACTTGGTGTATTCTTAAAGTTCTTGATGAGATTTTGAGAATTTGGTTGGTGTGATGTGTGCTGATCGCGGCTTGGCAATATGACTCTCAGCTAGGCCACTACACTCTATAGCTGAAGATTATTCTTCACAGCAACAAATATCACAATATGTGAAATGTCAGTTTCTCTATAACTACATGTAATGTGTAGTCATATGTATGTTAGGGCTGAACAATAGTTTTCCCCCCTGGTACGTCTCCAGACCTGCGTAGGAACCCCGGATCATGACATTTTCGTTTCACAGTTCAAGTGCTGCCTATGTATTCCCTTGTTGGGCCCGACTATGTCATTACCTAGCGTTTGGTCGGGCCTTGGGTTGCTGGGAGGTCTTGTTGTGGTGTTCGGACAGCCACTGGCGACAGATATTCTGCATCACTGAGTCCTCTGCTCCCTCAGCGGCCTGAAGGACGTCCTGGACCAGCGGGCCGGCCCGGCTCGGCTCCAGCTTCACCGCCAGCAGGTACGCCGGTCGCAGCTTGCTGCACAGCAGGTAGGCCTTAATCTGCGGACAGAGGGATAATAAAGGATAAGAACAGCAAAACTAACTTTCTTTGATAGAACTTTCCATAAGCAAAGTCTATAAACGTGGGATTTAAAAGAAGATACTGATTTTGCTAGTGGGCAGGTCATTCCCAAGTCTAAGTGCCCTAATAGCAAAAACTGCAATCACCTTTTGATTTCAATACTATACAAGCCTTCACCAGCATCAATGTACAATGTATTTTAGCTGAAAATGGATAATGTACAGTTGAAACATGGTCATTGTGGTTGCAGAATACAGAGACAGTTCATTTTTTGAGGGCTGGCTGGCTTTTCCTCTTGTTTTTACAAGTTTTGAGCCTTTTATTATCAAATCACTTTGTCTTTCTTTGTTTTGTTTTTTTAAATTGAGCACCTCCAGCCTCTATTTGTCAAGGACAGCCTCAGGCAAGAAAGTAGATAATGGTGATAGCCGGAGGCAAAAAGAAAAAAATAAGACGGAGGCTATGCAGTCAGCTTTACACTACCTTGTTTTCTGTGCTCTTGGTCTCCAGGATGAGACTTTCCAACTGCTTGGCCTAAATCAAGATAAAAGAAAACAAGTCTTTATGATCATAATTTAAAAAAAAGACAGTGTGGAGCCAAGTCGCACTATGTTGTCACAGTACACTCATTTTCTTGTTCTTGTGTATCTTCATGTTGTTATCTGGAAAAAAAAGAATCAGTCACTCACATCTGCTGGACCCTTATCAGCAATGGAGATGCAGCTGAGGACAAGGGCATCGCAGTCATTCTTGGTGGCGGTGCCTGATTCGCCCACACACTTCAGCAGCTGCCGTACGGCTCCATACTGCCGCTGACGGACGAGCCTCTGGCCGGCCCGTACGTACACAGCCTGGGCCTCCAGCTGGAAGTCCTGAGGCAGGGAGGGAGAAGACAGACAGATACTTCACTAACCTTTAAATGGAAAACCAAAGGATCGTAAACAGATATATGTTCTTATATTTTCCTTGTTTCCTTGCTGCATTGCTTTTGTTGCCCTTGTACACAGTATATACCAATAAATGAGTCTAAATCAAGGTTATAGAGTTTATTTAATTTGAATGGAGAAGAAATACTGTGACAAAAAAGAAGACAAAGACCATCTACCTTACCTGTATGACTCTGTACGCAATGCCAAAGCCCTCTTCTATGTTCTTTCCTCCAAGCATCACCTGGAATAATACAAAATAAGAATTCATTACTGATTTTGTCATAAACTTTCATAAACGCTCCTTGTTCCCACCATGGAATGCTGAATACTGTCCCAATATGTAATTTATTTGGTTATATACATTTTAGATACTTTCACACAGTTTGACTTGATGTAAAAGCTTATTTGGACTTCCATAACCCAACCTTAGTCTTTTGTACATCTATATTTGTTAACATAACCAACACAAAAACAAACATTTTACATTACAGTCTAAAAATCTGTGTAAATCTGATGTTTACCTCTCATATCCCTTGATAACCCTTGTATTAATAGTTCATGCAAACTATTTTGACTCAAAAATATCTTGAATCAAGTGTATTAACACATTAACAAAGCCAGTAATGGGTGGTAGGGTGTTTCAACAGGCGGTACCATGCTCAGGTAATGTTACAGCGCTTTTAAAGTATTGGGATAATTCCACCTAAAACTCACCTTGCAGGCAACCTCAATCTTCATGGGGCTTCCTCCAAACAGTGTAGGCGGAGAGCTGGAGCCGGAGGATTTGGAGGAAGGCGTACCCGTCTGTGCAGGCGCCTTGGAGGAGGCCGAAGCCTCACAGCGGTGGAGGAAGCGGGTCACCTCCAGCTGAAGCTCAATTGTGTTCATGTGCCTGATGAAAATAACACAGGAGAGACTCATATGATTTTAAAAAAGTAGAAAGAAAATACAAGGAAGAGGGAGTAAAAATGTCTGATTCACACACTGCAGCTACAAGCACAAAAACACTTGTCCAGACTTGAGATTCCACATTCTTTCTTTATGTGCAGTTGCATTTCCATCTCATTAATAGAGATGAGAGTATATCTACAGAGTGATGTGTATAGTCTACTGTCTATTATGTGTCTTGCACTGCTCCCTTGCAATATATGTGATGTCCTGTTGTCTCTGTGCCAAGTGTGAGAATATGTACTGTGACAAGTTGCTGTACATTTATTGTCTGCACGTGGCAAATAAAAGTGATTCTGAGTAGTTAACAGTCTCTGTAAAGCCTGACGATTTTTTCATTAATACATTTCTAACCTATTGTAACTACTTTAGTGCTGCTAAGATACATTGACCCAGACCGCCGCCCTAACCTGGACACGTCACTGGAGGACATCATCTTCCTGAAGGTGTTGACTGGAGACTTCCTCCTCCCAGCTCCCCGACCCTGCTGCTCCTGCAGGTACGTCCTCAGGTGTTCCTTGGCTCTGACCAACCAGCGCTGCTCAGCATCAAGGTAAAGGTAAAGGTAATGGTCAGAGTCAAGGTTTGGGTAAACATTATCATCTCAGCAGAGAAATACTTAAAATTCTTCTGGTCAACTGTATGACTGTTAAAAACAAGACAAACAACATACCTGCTGCTCTCCCAGCTGCAGGTAGGAACTGGCCCCATGGGTGAAGAATCGGATGCAGGTCATGGCCGCCCGCACATGATCCTGTCCAGGTAAAAAGTGAGGGGATTGTGTGAGAAGTAAATCATGGTTGGAGGTAGTCTACTAGCCAATGCAAAAAATAAATACAACGTTTATTTAAATGCATCAATTAAAGCATTTTTGTATTGAAAAGCAACTTTTTTTCAATCTACTGTAAAGTGATTATTTGATTATCAATTGGAATTCTAAACTAATTTCTGAAGACACTTTGCTTGGCCATCACTGTCCACATCAAAATTTACAATGAATGATTTTCCCTTTTCAGGCGGTTATTATTTGATTCATT
Organism: Centroberyx gerrardi; assembly: GCF_048128805.1. Classification (NCBI taxonomy): domain Eukaryota; kingdom Metazoa; phylum Chordata; class Actinopteri; order Beryciformes; family Berycidae; genus Centroberyx; species Centroberyx gerrardi. The sequence goes on from NC_136013.1 coordinate 5,641,541, forward strand.
ATCAGAGGAGGCATAGAGGCTGAAAACTACTCAGTATTTCACAAGAAAAAAAACAAAAATTAGAGAAAAATCAGAAAAAATAGACATGATAATACATATAATATAATAATTTTTATAGGAGAAATATGCTTTTTTCCTATCCCATAAATCATCCCTCGACCCACCAAAATTATCTTGCGACCCCCTAGGGAGTCCCGAACCCCAGGGTGAGAACCACTGGGCTAAGGCACAGACCATGTATCTGCAGTCTGCCTTCCCTCTCGCAATCAGTCCTGCCTCTCTCCACTGTGGACAATCAATTCAAGGCTAAAATGCCCCCCAAAAATCTTAATAAAAAAACACTTAAAGACTCTAACCATCATGAACTGCTGGAGCTGGTAGAGAGTGTGGAAGTATCCCCGGCGCTGTAGCAGTTGGCAGGAGGCGATGAGGTAGCGGCTGCAGGCCTCCAGGCCTGGATCCAGGGTCTCCAGTATACCCTGCAGCATGCCCAGACGACCGCGCTCCAGACTGGGCTGCAACATGCCCTCGAGAAACACCTCGTCTGGGCAGTCCTGGGCCATGATGAAGGAGGGAAATTAAAATCAAGCATGGGGAGAATAGAAACAGCGGCACATAGTTCTTTGAAAAATATCATCAACTACACCATATTTTTAATTTTGGTCATGGAAAGAGGCGAGGCAGTCGGAGCCGGCAAGCCCATAAGAGTGTTTTATCTGGTGGTCAATTTGTTCAATTTGTGTACTTGAGCAATACACTAAACTGCTACCAGATCAAAGCTACAGTTTGTTTTCTTTGGTCTGAACCATAGTGGAAAAGTTTAGTTTGTTGCATTTTTGTATTTTGTTAATTTAGGTAGACACTGACCATTATAAGTGAACCAGAGCTTGTAAACAAAAGTCACATGGACTCACAAGTAGCTCATTGGACAGAGTTTTGGTAACCTGTCATCCTGCCAGGTTAGAGATTTTGGTAGGAGGAGTCATAAATCTGATTCCAGTCCCTGTAATTTTAGCTACTCTGGTGTTCATAAGAGTTAAGAACACATGAAGAAATAGCTGAATATGAGCATCACTCCAGACTGCAGTTTGCCCTGTGTTTATTTTATTATGTATGAGTTACTGCTGGCTATCATATGTCAACATCTGTCTCCTTATACCCATAAAACCTTGTGTTTTGGGGTCGATTACGAATTGCACCACAGTTCACTTTGAAGAAGACCAAGACTCACATTTTTTAGGTGGTCTCAGTGCAGTTACTTGGTGCCACCCGAGTTCAAATGCCACTGTTCTCACTTCACCAAATGAACCAAACTAAAAGGAGTAAACGCCCCAGACACTGAATAAACTGCTTGAAACATGCTTGGTGTGAACACACTCCAAGTCTCTCTGGATGCGGACGTCAGCTGAAAGTGTAAATGTGAAAAGCCAAGCCTCACCTTGTTGAGCAGGTGTGTCAGGGCCTCCGTCATGCAGTCTTGACGCATGTAGAAGCTGACCAGGGCCAGGTGAGTGCCATATGTGTTCAGGTAGTAGAGAGCCTCCTGGTGGAGGCTGCTGTTCTGGGTCGGCCCCTCTGGTCGCTCCACTGGGCCGGCCTCACCGAGGGCCTCCTCCAGCTCCCGCAGTGACGCCAAGATGTCCTCACCCGAAGACTAAAACACACACACACACACACACACACACACATATATATAGGTATACACAGAGGCACACAAAGACATATTTTACAGATGTCATTCATTTCTATATAACATAGCAAAAGATGGCATTTTTGAACACTTTCATCCAAAGCACCTTACAGTGCAATAAGGACGTAGAATGCATGGCTTCAGTGGGAATTGAACCTCTAACCCTGTAGTAGGGCTGAACACTTAATCGAAATTTTATCGAAATCGCAATATGGCCTACTGCAATTTTCAAATCACAGGAGGTGCAATATTTGTTAAAGGCAAAATGTGTGTCAAAATACCATTTTAAATTAAATATTGTCGTGCTGCAGAGACGTCCTGGCCTACACATTATATTCTACAGACTTAAGAAAACATCTTTGTTTGGTACAGATCCCCGCAAAAATCACACCATAATCATTTTAATACGTTTTTCAATGAAAATGAGAATAATGATGTAAAAATGATCATTCCCTCTAATATCGCAAATCATATCGCAATTGCAATATCAGTCAAAATAATCGCAATTAGATATTTTTTCCAAATCGTTCAGCCCTACCCTGTAGTCCCTGATCAATACAGGACCACACAAGCTTAGCAAAGCTTTCTTTCAGCATTAGCCTTTCCTCAGACTGGAACCCCCATGAGCCATGTAACTGTCAGCAGAATAAATGGCCATGCTGCTGTTCCAACTGACTCAAAAGCGCTGTTGAAACAGGTGGATTGGATATCTGTAGAGTCACTGTGTATCTTTCAGTGTAAAATGAAAACACACTTCTTCAAGAAAGACTTAATGTCTCCCTCTCCCCCGACTTATTTCTCCCCTTGCACCTGATCTTGCTCCTGTTGCGTTTAAAAAAAAATGCCTGGCCAGTTTTTTTACTATGCACTTCCCTGTTCTAGATAAATATTTTATGGACACAGTAATATTTGATACCTCCATTGTCTGGACACTGTAGTTTTGACCCCCCCCTCTCTTTATTATTGATTGCTTAAAATGCCTATAATAATATAGAAATAGCTTATTCATGGTAGGCTGCTTTGAATAAGAGCGTCAGCTAGTCATCTGAAATTTAAATATAAAATGCTTATCTAACAGGGGAGTAACCGTCTTCTTGAACTCTGTTAACACTCACCACCTTAAACCCTCTCCACACATCACAACAGTGACCTCAGCTGGAGAACTGGGCTCCACCATGTGATCCAGTTCAACAGAAACCAATGTTACAAGTGCTGCTCATTCTGGGAATTACTAGCTTCCTCTCAGAGTGAAGTAGTCTGGCATGTATGACTCCTGTGCACGCCCAGCAACCGAGTTAATATGAAATAGTTCTCTTGAATTAGACAACGGATAAGTGACTTCTTCAACCCTGTTGTCTACACCAGTGGTGCTCAACGTGGGGTCCGGGGCCCACCAGGGGTCCTTGAGGGGGTTCCAGGGGGTCCCCAGCAAATTGATGAGTTAAACTTCACCATTATTCCTAATTTACAAGAAGTTAACACAATTAGAGAATGGAGAAGAATGACTGTTTTGATCATAGTTTCACTGTTATCTCTCTACCTACAATACAGACAGTCATGGAATTATGGACAAAATCATATCTAACAATACAGATATTCTCAGATTTGGGTCCGAGAGACAAATTCTCATCATATTGGGGTCCGTGGCTCTAATGTGTACTACATTTGGGGTTCTTGATATGAAAAAGGTTGAGAATCACTGATCTACACAGAAAATTATGTAACAGAGAGAAAGAATTCAAACCAGCAGAACTGGAAAACCTCAAAACACGTTACATAATTCATTTTAGAAGTATCGTTTTAAGATACATGTGAACTCATTGACATTTCTTCTGCACTGTACCACAGCCAATAACAGAGTTCCTATATATTTTGATGTTAAAATCCCTTTTTTTCTTTTCTCCATACATCAATTTTTATACAATGCAGATTTATCATTGTTGGACACCTGTAACTATAGGCTGCTCCTAAAAGTACGTGCCTTTAGTAGCATACACAGTTACTCATAGGGGGAAACAACTAAGAGTGTGGTGGGGAATTTACAGACTTTCCAGTGTTTCACACTACTGTCAGTGTTTCTCAATACTTTCACAGACCTGGAAATTGTTGAAATCATTTGTTGTAGTTTTCCCTACTTCCCTGACTTCTGTAGGAGCCTCAACTCTCAAGTCTGCTGTGCAAATACATGAAAAAACTACAAAATCCAGAAAAAAAAGAGACTGAGCATCTCTAAGGGCTGACAAACTTGTAATTATACCAGCTGCTGAATGTACTGCAACACTTGCCAAATGTGTAACAGGTTGGCAACAGGTTGGCATGGTAGCAGAGCAGCCTTAATATAAATAATCTACTTTTTTAGTCCATCACTTCCAGTGGTTAAGGAGAGGGGAAAAAGAATCCACTGGCACAAAAACATGACAGGGCCATTGAAGCTTGGCCTTCATTGTTGAGAGCTGTGGTGCACGTGTCCCACTTACTTAATTAGCTAAACACAGCCTCAATGACCCTTACTATTACATAACTGGACCCACATAAAGCATTGTGGTATAATGCAGTGAATAAAGCAGCAGGGACACCAAACACCAGTGACATAATCTGGGACCCAGAGAGAAAAGCTCTGACTTCCTGATCGTGTTCCAAAAAACTCCTCAGCACCACAAAAGTCTATTTTATTCAAATCACGTTGGTGCGCTCATACTTCACTAGTACATTCTAAATAAATGTACAAAACAAGAGCTTACACACACACTTTTTGCGTCAGTGTGTGCTACTGATTTCAAAATGAATTGGAATCCGAGTCATGGTAAAAGTCCCCACCTATCACTACCGCTGCACTATTGCTCCACCTCTAGGAGAAACTACATGACAAGTTAAAAGTTCACTTTGCAATGGCCAGAAGCATACAGAATGGTTTGGTAGCTATGAGAGACGTTACATTTGTGTTAAAAATATGTTTGTTTATCCCCTCCATCTTTCAAACACTGGGTTAGAGTAGAAAAAATCAGATATACTGTAAAAGGCTTTTTTACTTTTAAGCTCTACACTGTATGGCAGCCATTTATTGATTACCTTACAAGCCTTGTATAGTCACTACCCTGGTAAGTTGTTGTGGGAAGAATACCTGATGTACACTGTGGTTTACTGTGGCAATCTGCACATTTTTTTTCTTTTTATGTCTCTGGGTTCAAGTATTGTTTAAGTTAAATGTTGTGTTTTTTCACTGTTGTTCATTGTCTGTTGTTCTGTATTACTTTGCCTTTTCAACTGAGAAATGGCAATAAATAAACCATGGGAAAAAAATATATACATATGTTTATTTAGGTATACTTTACAACATTTGAGAAGTGTATGCAGTGTATGCTAGGATGGAGACATCTACAATGTCTACCACTACACTACAAAATGCAGATTAGACACAGGATGGGAGACTACTACCATGGCTACCGCTGTCTTCCTACCGTGGCCAGAGTGGGTCGAACGGTGGACTCCAGGTGCTGGACGATCTCCTGCAGCAGACAGGGACCCAGGTTGAGCTGGTTGCGGTCCACTGGGGGCTTCAGACAGCGGGAAAACTTCTCCCGGGCCCCTGAGAGGTTCCCTGCCTTCAGAGAGGCCATGGCCCACGCCTGCCACACCCCACCGAGGTCCAGACCGCTCTTAGTAGACACCTGGCGTAGCAGACAAACAACCAACTACAATGTGAACAGATGAAGCTATTGAGGACCCCAGAAGAGCAGTTACTACCACTGTAGCTACTAATGGGGATCCAAATAAACCAACCAGGGTTAGGCCGATATATCGGGCCGATACTGGCCTTTTATTAAATATCGGTATCTGCCTGTCAATGTCGTCCACTGCCAATATGATGCAGGTCCCTCCCTGACCACAGTTACATAAAACCTGCAGTGGAATTTTTATTTATTCATTTAATTGTTCAAGGTCCTTGTCCATTAATCTTTCATTTAAAGGCCTGCCATTTAATGGGTGGGGTGTGTCAACTTCAATTAAGGAGCTGCCAAACCACCTAAAAGAATTTCATTAGTCTGGGTTTCAGTTAAGTGCTTTAGTGTCACATGTTGGTCTAAATGCTGTTGCAGAGACTTTTCAACCCTGACAAGAATAAAATTCTGGTGGAAACGCTGAATACTTTTAGGCAAGTGTCAGCACAAAATATTAGCTATCAGCAACTTCAGTCTTAAAATATCGGTATCAGCTTTCAAAACCTATATCATTCGAACCCTAAAACAAATAGACTGGCACCATATGATTTCTCTTCCTTCAGTATTTTACAGTGAAACTTCTGATGAACACCAGATCTCAAATATTACTATGTCTCTTGTCTGGCATACCAAATTTCCACGGTAAAAGAAAGGTATGGTTCATAAAGTTTGAGAACCACTGGGTTAAAAGATTTTCATCAGAAAATCAAACATCTTAACAGCCAAAGCAGATTTGAAACCTGACTGACTATACAGTCTGTGTGCATGGCAAAATTCCTAGCACCGTTTATAGACTGGCGATACAGAACCGAAACCTGCCTCACCTCCACAGCCAGCTGGTAGTACTCCGACTCCAGCAGCTGGTTACGGAGACGCGTGACAGCAGTTGTCTCCAAAATGTCGTCCAGAGAGGGAATGTATTTGTAATTGGCCGTCACTAGAATCTTAAGTACGTCTACTTTGCTGATGTAGCTGTGAACACAGGAAAGAGTGAATACAAAACATTGAAACATTATGGTTGGTGTGTGAGTGGCTGTGTATGTGAGATGGACAGACAGACAGACTTAGATTCAGTGACGTATTTACACAGTAACTACAATGAATGAAGAGTACCAAGTGAGTGGTGTTTGTCACGTAGGAGAATGCAATGACTAATGAAAGTTTGGACTTCATCTTAATATACTTCCTGTGGTTTATAACTCATCTGATGACTCATCTGACCCATGATCTGAACCCATCTGACCGGAGTCATCTGGCAATCCCAATAGGTTAAGAATAACGTTACAGTGCCAGGAAACAGTCGAGTGGCTAAGTCCACCACCTCTGAAACCACATGACACCCCCCTTCCCCCCCACTGGCCTAGGATCACTTCCTACCAGATCTTTCTCTCCTGTGTCTTCCCTCAGACTCTCCCACTGTCTAAATAACTGCTCAGTCTCCTTTAAAAAAAACCCCACACAAATGTTACAAATTGTTTCCAAATACAACAGGATCCAGGTTTTCCTCTCACCTGTCACACAAGGCGAGATCCTGGCTGCGGCCGACCTTGACAAACATCAGCTTGGCGCTGAACAGCAGCTGGCGCATGACGTCGGTGAGGAGGCAGGCGTCCACCTCCGGGTTGGTCAGCTTACGGGACAGGGAGCGGCAGTGGCTGATGAGCTGGTGGCCGCAGGCCATCTGGTCGCTGTGCAGAGACAAGATGGCCACAGAGAGGTACGCACTGGGAGCCTAGGGGTTTAGCAAAAGACCATCATCAGTCTAACTGTATTCACCGAGTTAATTCTACCGCAAGAGAATTGAATAAGAATATGAAATTATGTCAGTTTTTAGGCTTGCCCTTCTCTTTATCGATCATAGACTGACTCAATTATTCACTGTCTAAAACAAGATAATTGAAACTGAATTGAAGTATATTCTAAGCTAAGACAAAGTGAACTTAATTAATTGCCCTGGGACATAATGTCTAAATTGGATTAATTAAAATTTAAGACAATTAAATTATTATAAGCAAAAGTATTATAAGCTAAAAGAGCACAGAATCATCTTTTCTACGTATCCTATCTGGCTCTTATTGCTTGCCCTAGCACTTCTCTATCATACATAGTTATTCTAGGGAAAAAACAGGAGTTTTGTTACATTTATTGACTCAGCACCAGGTTTCTTCCGAAACTAGAGCTGGGCTTTGACCCTTGTAATCCATACTACTAATTTAAGTTTATGCTACTGTTGAGCTTGTTGTAAGCCAAGCTGGGTGAGCAGCAAATGCCTACACCCTTTCTCGGACATCCAACCCAGCGTTCTAGGAGGGCGCCACCCTGGTTTAACAGCACAAGGGATAGTTGCATCAGATCCTGTGTATTGACAAATGTTCAAGTTCAGACCTGTTCAAAGTAGAACTCGCTCCGCAGCAGCTGGTTCTCTGCAGGGATTGTGCTGAGTCGTATCTGCTGCTGGACCACCTCAGGCAGATGCAGCATCCCATCCAGGGCTTCCTCTGTCACCACAGGGCTACCAGCCACTGAACAACAAATAGAGGATGAGTCATTTAGGAGCGCCCACCTGTTTTTACTTATAAATTAGAGGTTTTCTGAAAAACTGCACTTTCCCTCTGACTCCAATATAGCAAAGAAGAAACAGCTGTAAACATAGAAATACTCATCTACCTTCAGCTTGTTCCAGCTCATCATCAGAACTGCAAATGGACACAAACAAAATAAAAATCAGTGATCCGTTCAAATCATGGTAACATGTCAGTGCACACAGCACAGAATGGTAGTGCCACTCACACACTCACATGCACGTATAAACATCCACACAAGCTCTAGACTCAGATCTTAAAATTCAAGTTATGTTTGTTCTCTTGTTTTTATCTGTATCTACTGTATATGTCTTTGCAGGGTTCCCACTGTAGCCCTGATGTAAAATACCATGCCTTTTCATAACGAAATCTAAGCACTTCCATAACCCCCCAAAAAATGTATTCTGCCCTGTTGTTTCTCAGCTCAGAAAAGTTCAAAGGCGGTAAACAGTCTGGTTTCCACTACAGTTGGGCTTGCTCCTGATATATTCCTGTAAAGTGACACATCGGTACATTCCCTGATACTCCACGACTTCCCCGAAGAATATATCAAATTCCCTGACTTTTCCTGTCTGGAATACACCTCTAAAACTTCCATGATATTGAAGATTCTCCATGACCAATGGGAACCTTGTACTTGCTCTCTAAAACACTTTGTAAGAAACTTGTGCTGTTAGAAATGCTTTATAAATAAATCAGCCTGGTGTGAGTCTGCAGGGTCTTACTCCGGGTGGAAGTAGGCGTAACACTGGTCACAGACTCGGACGTCCTCCTCGGGGCATCCTTCCACCGCCATCTTCCGCTCGGAGCACGCGTGACACACCAGGCGGCCACATCTCCGACAATGGTGCCGTCTGTTGAACTAAAGGAGGGGGAAAAGGATCAAGAGAAAGATCACCACTTTTACAGAGGAAACCTTAAAATAGCGGTTTATTCCTTTTCTGCTCCATTATGCATCCCACATGACATAATTCATTCATAATCTCTGAGTCAAAAGCCACATCAGCTTCACCTTCATTCCCCTTCACTGCTCTGTTGTTCCCTCTCATTTTGGTCTTGCAGTAATAGCAGGGTTCCTGCACAGTTTCAATTTTAAGATTCCATACTTTTTCCAAACATTAATTTCTCGATTTGATTTGAAGATTCTGGTGTTCAGTGTGATTTACTGCAGAAACTTGCCCCTACTAACTATGCCAAATGACTCTATAGATAAAAAATATTTCAACAAATATTAAAATATGTTAGATGACAGGGATCCAAAACCACAAAAATTGTGTAGTCATATGTATATCAGGACAGTACAACCATATTTTTCCGACCTTTTTGTGCAATTTCCTAATTAAATCATCAAGACCTGGAAATTACCAAATTCTTTTCCAGACTTTCGAGACCTGTGTAGGAACCACAATGTTTTATATGTAAGCTAGTCCCTCTTTTCAGGTTGTCACAGCACCGATCAGCCTCACAGTGCTTTTGCCCTCTCACCATGGTGAACCTCTCGCGCTGGCAGACCATGCAGACATGCTGCTGGGTGTCAGGGATCCAGTCCTTGCGGGCGGGGGGGTTCTCTGGAGGCTGGAACTTGGCAGGCGAGCGGCCTCTTCTGCCGGCCGAGCCTCGATCCCTCTCTTTCTCCGTGCTGCTGGAGGAGGAGGTGTGTGTAGGTGTGCTGCCTATACGTGACCACAGGCGAGGAAACAAAAGCAGAACAGTTGGCAAAAGAAAAACACAAGCTTCAATCCAGAAATTCAATTCAAAAATCAATGAACCTGTGTTAACCCTACCACTGAATAGGCACCACATGAGCTAATGCAACTCTTTACCATTTGTTGTGTTCTCCCTTTTCTTTTCTTAATTTTTTCCTTTTCATTTCCCACACTTTTTTTTTACCCAGTTCTTATTTTATTTGAGCTACTTTTACCTCATTGTCTCTTTCTGTTTTATTGTATGTAAAAGCACTAGTAAACGTTGTTTTTAGAAAAGTGCTATACAAATTAAGTTATCAAAAAGAATTTTGTTCAAGCCACCAAGAAAAAAACAATGGAGGAGAAGTTGTTCTGTTAATCTGCGAATGTCCATCGAGTAAAGTAAGTAAAGTAGGTGGCATGGTGGCTTAGTGGTTAAGAGAGAATGTTGCTCAACTGGGACGAAAACCGGGTTTCAGCTTCATGTCTGCTATTATCCACCCTGCTGAAGTGTCCTTGAGCACGACACTGAATCCCTGCCAACTCCAGTGGTGCTGTTACGTAGCTGACCCTGACCCCTGACCCCTGACCCCTGACCCCTGACCTCACTGTCAATAGAGTATCACATTATCATTATTAAACTGGTGCGGATGCATCTCACCAGTAGAAGGTGTCGGAGATTCGACCCGGCTGGGCGACGGGGAGCAGCTGTCGAGAGCGGGACACTGCAGCAGCGCATCCTGCAGGCTGATTACAGAGTCTGGGAAATAAAGACAGGCATGCATTTAGACAAAACAAATCCCCTTTGCCAACATTTCACTTCTATGTGAACTTGAAAATGAAATGAATGCAATTTCACAGCATAGTTTTTCTTGGAGAGCCAGCAGATCTTCAACTGTCAACTTTGGTGGCTGACTATAAAGCTTTAAATAAATATAAATCTTTAGTTGCATGTATTGCAGAAGCACACAGTAAAATAAAAGAAATACCCAAATGACCCAAAAAGGGACCCAAAAATTGTTTTTTAAATCTTGGTTCCAGGACAAGACCAATTTATTAAAAATAAGTCCTACAACCTCTCTCCATTGTACATGAAATCTGGTACTTAGATGATAGCAAAGTGAACAGCAGAGTCTCGGTCAGTGTGTCTTAGTTTGTGTGAATGTGTTTCAGTATACGTATCAATATCTGTGCCAGTGTGTGTATGGATTCGTCTGTATGCGTCAGTGTGAGTCCGTGTTTGTCAGTCTGAGTGTGTGTGTTTGTGCTTCCGTTCAGTACTGTACCAGATCGAGACTTCTCTCTGGGGGCGTAGGGGAAGTCGAGGGCCTTGCAGGCGTAGTTTGACAGAAGCTTATCGATGTCCTCGGTGCCGAAGCCAGCCTCCTGGCCAACCAGAAGGCTCCGCAGGGTTCGCACCGCCACGTCTGCCCAGTCCACCTTCAGGTTCATCAGCAGCTGCTCCAGCATCAGCAGGGGCTCCGACAGCAGGGGGAAGTAGTCCTGCCTGGCCGCTGGGGGCAGAGTCAGCAGCACCTAGGGGGAGCAACACATTCACATTCAGTTATTAAAACAACCTGAAAATATTAAGTTATTCAGCTGCTCTGGGAGAGAAATTGACAACGATTTAATGGCAAAAACCAACACGTTTCGCCTGTAATAGCATTCATCAGGTCCGTTAATAACAGACAATAAATATATTTCTTGACATTTAGAACTGGAAGAATGAGATATCCATGTTTCCACACATTTACATTATATTACAAAATTTTATTCCTTTTTCTGACTGGATTGGAAGATTTCGGAGTGCAAAAGGACTGTGAAGTAGACCATATCACTCTATAACGGAGGATTATTCTCAACAACAACAAATTTCACACTAGGTGAAATGGCAGAGCTTAGCAAGTGGTTTCGCCATATTTTTCACTGTCTTTACTCCAGGCTTGCCATAAATATGCAAGATTAGGCATGCAACCGAGTGACTTTATTGACTTTATTGACTTTATTGATCCCTGAGGGGAAACTGCGTAATCGGTTGAGACATTATGATCACTGGAAGCATGACAAAAAGAGACTTATGATCACTGGAAGCATGACAAAAAGAGACTTATGAAAGTGGATGAAATTTCCTGTGCTTCTGATGAACTGCAGTAGATATACAGAAACTAAGATACAACTAAAGTACTAGCACAATGCTATTTGACGATGCCCAAATTGTGTTAGTCCATTAATGCGATGTTAGATGGGAGAATGCCGTTTTATTAGGCAAACACAAACAAAGTCTTGAATATTTAACACTCTTTACAAATACCTTTCCCCCATAATTTTCTACAGATTAAAGCAGCTGTCTTAAATTGAGTAATATTTGTTTGATAATTGTATTTATGTAGTCTTTATTCATTCAGGTTAGGTTGAGATCAACGCAAGTCTACCCTTTATTATAGCTGTTAATACAGTTTGCCTTGTTCCCTTCATATTACAGCACTTTGAAACATAAAGAAGAGGACTGCTGGTGTTGTTGCTACTACTACTGAAAAATTATTTCTCTGCACCTCTTAATATTCCCTAACCTTAGAGCCCAGATGAAGGGCATGGATGTGGCGTCGCCGGGCTGGTGACACTTGGCTCTGGAAATGCAGCGTGAGGTAGTCAGCCAGGAAGTGGCAGGCAGCCAATCCGGGACGGCGGTCCAGAGCGCGCTCACAAACCTCCAGGCCAACCACAAAATCCGAGAGACCCTCGAGCAGCTAAACAAACAATTAACAGGACCAAAAAAACATTGAGGAAAATTCATCAAATTATAAGGTAGAGAAACAAGAACATTTAAAGTGACAATTATTAAATTGTACAATTGAAGAGGGCTAATGTGTTCTTATATCTCACAGACCTTACATATAGTTTTTCCTCTTTCTTCTACATATGTAAGATTTATTTTTAAAAGGACAGATATGGGGGGAGGGATCATCGCCTGTACAACACTGTCACTGAAGAATGAATGTGATATTGATTTGTTATTTATGTGGGGAAAATACTCAATAAAAAAAGACATGTGTTGGAAAAGGACAGATACAACCACAAGAACATCTTGTAAGTACCACAGTATTAGAAGATGCTATTAGCTAGTTTCCAATACCTGTCCTTTGACTAGTCTGGAACACTTATACAAAGGGGTTAGGTCACCTTGCATGGGGCACAGCAGCAGTATTGGCTACTGTTGGCGGCAGGGATCGAACCAGTGACCCTTTGACTACTGGGCGGCCTCCCTAACAAATCTGCCAATCTTCTTTACGGCTTACAAAATGGCATCACAACGTAAATTCAACCAGATGAGTTGACTGGCCCAGACCTGGAAAGCCTCCTCTGTCTGTCCCTTCTCCAGCAGATGAAGCAGATGTTCTGTCTGTAGCTGCAGTCTCAGCTTGTCAGATACAGGATACAGCTCCACCCACTGTGCACAAAGGGCAAACTCCTGCAAAAACAGATGAATAAGTCATGTTATATTCTATAGTCATAGAGTACAATGTGTGAATGAATAATGTAGGAATCCACATAAAAAGGCAGTGGAGAAATCGGTTCCCAATGGGTCAGAGAATATAAAGTGGAAAAGGTGGGGAACCGTATAATGCACAAAACAAGTAGTTTATTTGCTATAAATAGTGCTAACAAATACAAGCACTTCAAAGCAATAAATGAACCCAAATATAGGCTCGGTTTAGCAGCTACTCAGATGCAACGCGTTTCAAGCTTGGCGCTCTTCCTCAGGCAGCATCGATGCTTCCTATATTTGTGTTAATTTATTGCTTTGAAGTGCTTGTATTTGCCAGCACTATTTATAGCAAATAAACTACTTGTTTTGTTCATTATACCTATTCCTCATCCTGTACATAATATGCAGATTAGAGTGACTTTGATTCTGATGTGAAGATATGGCATTTTTCTTCGACATCGACATCTGTGTGTGAGTGTTCAACTAAAATAATGGAAAACAGGTTGCAAATGTCGCTGCACCTACCCTAGCCTCCAGCATCATAGAGAACATGGACTCAGAGTTCGTCTTAGACTCGGTCCTCAGCTCCTGCCATGTTGCCCAGGGCAAAGGACGCTCCAAATTCAGCATCTGTGAGAAGGAAAGAAACTGCCAAATCTGAAAATTCCAATTACACAACTGAAGAAAGTAGGGTGTGATCAAGCCAATGTACCCTGGCATGAGACACAGAAACCAATGTACTGTGTGCTGAACACACATAAAACTTTCCCTCATCTGCAAAGAAACACACACATAATACATACACAACTAAAGTCAACACTGAACAAAGCCAGACAACATCATGGATGAGGCTGAAAAGTTACATAAGTAAAGCTCACTGGGAGCAAGATTACACAAGCAGGTTCGTATTTTTTCTGTTCAATTTCAATACCAATAATGACTGAACTTTTGGTTGCATTTTTTTTAACAATGCTGCCTCCTGTGCTTTTGTCAACTAGTTTTGAGTGCTGGTATGACGACTCTGCTGTAGTACGACATCTAAATTTCTCTCTGGGATCAATAAAGTAAGATTCACTTCATAATTACCCAACGATAGATGTCCAGTTCTTTCTTCCTGAGTTCTAGGTCTGTCCTGAGCGAGGCCTCTGTGTTGGTCTCATTGAGGCAGAACTCGAGCAGCTCCAGACAGGCCGACAGAGGCCAGCGCTCCAACGCCTGGAGGGCCACACGGGCTCGCAGGTTGGGGTCCTGTACACGAAACAGCTGAGCTACACCTTCATCTCCATCTGAGTAAAACAATTAGATAAAGGACAAACATTTTAGTGGCATTTCAAACAACTGGAAAGTAATTCAAGTAATTAATTCATTTTGTATTCAAAATATTGTAGTATTGCTGATGGTGCATGGAGTTGGGTTATGGTGTAGAAAGATTAAACAATAGCTTTTTCTGCAGAAAATAATTGTCATTATCTCATTATTCATTAGTTTGGATTTCATAATGGAAGCATGCAAAGTCATCACAACAATTCCATGAACTTCCATGAGCTGCCTCATGATCAAAACATGTTTACCAGCATTTCTCACCTTCCAGAGCAGCACAGGCAAGCAGGCGGTCTCTTAGCGCCCCCTCCTGGCTGCAGCCTTGCCCATACAGCTCCAGCAGGCTCAGGGCTCGGCCCAGGTCCCTGGAGGCGAGGGCCTGCTGGAAGGCGTCAGCAGCCACAGCCTGGGCAACGTCTCCCTGAGGCCCGGACAGCAGCAGACTGACCAGAGGTTTCCCACAGACAGCCGCCCCTAGTCCACCAGAGCCGTCCTCACTGGCGCCCAGCGGGGTGCCCAGCACCGGTTCAGCCATGGTCTGGAGGTAGGCCCGGAGAATAGGGAACTGGTTCAGTAGGCCATCACCTTCTCGAGCGATCTGCTCCCCGTCTAGCATCGCCTCTTTACGCCCGCTGCGGAAATAGCCTGACCAGCCGGAGGGTTGTGTCCGGGCAGTTTCTCCTCTGCAGGCGCTCAGACAAACTAGAGCAGCCAGTAAAGGGGAGCGAGACTTAAAGAAAGACAAGGCTGATGAGGTGAGGAGGAACGAGTTCGAGGAAGAAGTGGAGGAGGAGGAGGATGAAGAAAGAGAGGGCGGAGAGGTGGAGAGGTTGGTGGGAGTGGCAGAAAGGTCTTCCAGTGAGGCCTCTGACTCTGAGCTGGGTTCAGCTTCAGGCTCTGTGACCCCCAGTGTTGGCATGTGTTCCTGGGCATGCTCCTGGAGCAGGGCAGACAAACTGGCCACACTAAACACTCCGTCCCCTTTCTTGGCCTGACCGGTCTCCCTTTCAGCGCCTGGACAGGAGACCCAGACAGGCAGAGTCTCACAGCATCGCTCCACAATCACCTGCTGCACGCTCAGCCGCAGACCTTCCTGCTGCAGTAGTGACAAAACCCTGGAGATAGAAGGAGACCTACATTGAAAAGTTTCACATTCCACAACTTAACTTTTTATACTACCTTTGTAGTATTTTCTTTTGCAAAAACCTTTGTGTGAATGTAACTTTGTACAAGTGTATGTATTATGTTGTCTATATAAATGGGGGTTAACCACTGTGCCTACCTATCAGGAGCCACCTGTCTGTCAAACAGCAGGTGGGAGAGAAGCTGAGTTGGGGCTTGAAGCAACACCAGCAGTGGGTTCCCCAGCTTCACTTCACTGCTCTGGTCTGAGAGGAACAGCAAGAGAGGTGAGTCAGGTTAAAGCAGGTATAAAAGTCTGTAAAACAGGCAAGCTAGGAGTGAAAGAGAAGGAGAGCCACTGACGGCCATTGGCACAGTCATCTATTTGGGCAGAATGACTGTGCAGTGGCATGGAAGTGATTCCCCTCTTTCCCACATAGTAGAAAACCTGGCAAATTATTTTACCATTAGGCTAAATTCGGCTAAATTACATCTCCCACCTGCATGTGGGGACAGTGATTCTTCATGATAAACAGCAGCAACAAAATCATGTCAATGCATGATGGTGAAAACTCATGACAAAGACAATGATGTCAAAAAGTGTGAAGCTTTTTTAATAAAACAGCATGACGCATTGAAACTATTTTATCTGTCCAACCTCTCATTAGGATGCACTGCCGAATGCATGAGGGAGATGTGATCTAGCAAATTGTTTTTTTCTATTTTAGATTAGCAAGCCTTTCCCAGACAGGCCTCATCAGTAACACCAGCACATCATCTCTACTCAGTGATAAATTATTTTACCCTCTGAACTGAGGCTGCGCACTAGCACAGATGCTAGCGTGTTGACATAGTCGAGGAAGCTGCGAACGTAGTCTGGTCTTGCGAGGCCTCCGTCTGGCTCGAAGGGGCAGAGCTGGTCCAGAGAGCGGAGCAGCTGCTTCATACTGGAGCGCACAGGGTGAGCGTCCAGCTCCGACTGCTTCAGACTGGCCTGTTCCACCAGCGCTGCCAGCAGAGCGCTGCCCACACAGCCCTCTGTTCAGGAGAGGCAACAACAGACAGAATGAGACTGTATCATAAGAGGATGGAAACAAGACCACTGGCATAACTCTTCAACCCTGCTACGAAACCTTTTTTTTGGCATGTTGAAGTTATCCAAGTTGTCTCTTGACATTTCACATTTATTATAAACTGGTGGAAAGTTTTGACTTTATTTCAGTAATCTATGACAGCATTATCACCAAGTAACCATAAATGTACAACAAAGCTCCATACATCTACATAGTTAAAGATATTTTGCATGTTAGGATTAGTTTGATTTTATTGTCCAGTATCGTGGAAATTTGCCTTTGGCTTATCCCACATACAGTACGTTTAAAAAAACGTTTATTTTACTGCATGTTAAAAACCAGTCCTACTGTGCCGACCTGCGTCATCTGTGGCAGTGCTCAGGGTGTGCAGGGTGTGCTCCAGGCGTTGAGCTAGACCGAGTCGCGCGGCGATGCCCTCTTCACTCAGTGTCGGGTGGCAACACAGCAGAACCTCCTGAATGGAGCAACCAAACGGACTGGCAACCACTTGGTCTTCCCCAACAGCTTCTACGAACAAGGAGTGGATAGGTAGTAAAGAAACCATGATTCTCCTCTATACAATTAATTTCTCATTCTTAAGCTTAGGAAAGTAATTTTACATCTACCAGCCATTTCCACTATTTGACCAGCCAACTAGTTAGAATATAATAGGAACAATAATAATTAGTTAAGAAGTTAATTAATTGTCAAAGTGGCTGGCGAGGTAGACAAACTTATCAACTACAACAAAACATTTACCAGCTTTTGGCTGGTAGCTGATGTCAATTTCCCACCCTGTTTATACTATACATATATATGTATGCATTGATACACTGAATGTCTGTACATAACCATTAATCCATTTATTATACTTAGTATCCATTCCCATTGGTGAAAATGTTTGAGCATTTGTATTCACCTGTCTTGACAGAGCCCTTATTAGTGGCTGAATGGTTCAGGATCTTGCTGATCTGTTGCAGTACCATGGGAAATCCACAGATCCCCTCAGCGTGAGGAACCTTGGAGTCAACTCTTAGTCCTGGGGAAGCAGACACGGATTAAAAAGGAAAAAGTTATTGACTGACTGTGTAAAACTACTGATAAACACATGTGAGAGGTGATCTGGTCTCGTCACAATCATTTAAAAAGGCAATCTCCACGTCAGGATGAATGTTTTACTCTATCCATCAAACGGCAATCCCCAAATCCCATTCCACTTCTTTTTCTTTTCTAAATACACAGGAACAAAGCAGTGTTTCAGCCAGACAGCATACATAAAATGCCATAACTGGAAACTGAACTACTACAGATTGGGATATATTAACTTTTTGCGACTGTTGTTCTCCGAAGTATAAATCCATATTGTTTGTGGTCTCATCTACATTCCTTCACATTCCCACAAAAGTCCCTAAAATCCAGGCTGCCCACCTCTTGCCTCCAGGCTGCTGTTGAGCCTGCGCTCCGCTGTGTCCAGCAGTTGTCTGGACGTCTTCCACAGCTGACAGTGGCAGCAGGCCAGGTCAAAGGCCGCCATGGCTGCTGGGCTGAGCTCCTCCAGCAGTGTGTAAAGGAGGCCGGAGGGGTCTGCGGTGCAGAGGCTCAGCCAGTAGCCTTCCTCTAACGAGGGCATGGGGTGACCGGGGGTGCTGAGGAGCCGGTCTGCGATGTCTGAGATGGAGTAGAAGGCCATTCCTACAGGGAAATACACAGAGAAGTCAAGTCAGATCTATACGAGTCTTCTACATGATCATAAAAATCATTTCATTGCAATAATGTATAATAAATAAGTATATAATTATACTCAACTGTATACAATACATACAACAGTAAAGAATTTAAGGAAAAACACATCCTTGAATAGTCCTACACATATCATCAATCTGTGATATTCAATGCATTCCAGGAGTTGAAATATATTTGGTTTACCCACTTTCCCTCAACCTGCCTTGTCTACTTAAATTTCAGTTAGTGATTTCCTACATTTCCCAGAATTAATTTTGACAACCCCAAGAGAGGGGAGAGAACTTGTTACATTCAATCAAAGGTGGGCTTATGGGCATATAAATAGCTTCCTATTGTGATCATTCAGCTGTGGGCTATACACTCGGCCGCTACATCGAGCGCTACATCTCGGCCTTGCCCCTTACTCAAAACGCAACACTTCTTGTTGCTGCACTGCATTCTGGTCAATTGAGGCTACTGTCAGTGGAGAAATTGGTATCTCTGGCTCTTCAAGGTTGGATTTCTCCCTGTATGATTGTTGCAAAATTGTGAGTCTAGACTTCATTGTAGCTGTGGAAATATCTCAATATGACGTTACATTATGTTTGGCCAATTATCCACGGGAATAAAGCCCAGAAATACAAGGTACGTCGCCAATAGCTGTTTTTAACAATGTTAAAGTGTTTTAGGGTGGATTTTTACTTGAAAATCCTAGACCACCAACATTTCAAGAGTCAAAGGCAGAGCGCCCAGAGGACAGAAAGGAGACTTCTCCTGTGTCCTTAGATGTTTAATAAGAAAATACTAGGTAAAGACGTAAGAATAGCTGAACTTCATCCCTTGAGATGAGAACAACATAGCATTATAAGACCGTTGGGAGGTAGAAAAAGGGTAAAACAGCATCATGCAGCATGTCGTACCAGCAGCAGCGGCACTTTCGATGGCCTGCAGGGTCGACCGCCCGCTGCTGCCCAGCCGAGTCCTCCCGGCGCCAGACCCGGCCGTTGACCCCAAGCCCTCCGAGGAGGATGAGGATGAAGACATGGACTGGGTCTCCATCTTCTGCTCCACCCGCCCCAGCTCCACCAGGACCTCCTTGTAGCGCTCCATGAACACCAGCTCCCCGCAACATGCAGACGCCTCCAGACCGAACACCAGAGCCACCTGGAGAGAGATCAAGAGTCAGAGCTAAGTTGGGTACACACCGTCCACTGCTCAGACATTTAGTCCAATCAACGCATTTTTTAGATTGCTGATTAATAAAATCTAAATACCTACTTTGTATTTTTATCGACCTTTCATGATGTTAGCCATGTCGACTTGTACATATTTATCTGCTTCTGCAGTCAATGGTCTTCAAAATGAATCAATATCTTCAATTCTTACAATACTAAAAGGCATAAAGAGAGACTAGTAACCTCGCTAACCCCAAAGGTACCTGGATGGGTCGTGTGTATCTATGCCATAACCATCTTCATACCATAACCATCTTCTATAGTCTACTAAATGTAAATTAATTAATCTGGTCATTAATTTTCCATTGTTTTATATTTAAGAATATACCCTCACTACCAATATTTTGGATGTGCACATAAATAACTCAAATTAACAGCAAATAAATACATTTAATTGAACACTGCGATGTGTAACTGGACAAGACTGAAGCAGGACATTTCTGAAATATTGTGTGTCCAGTCAATCTCCCCTAGTTATATAAAGGTTTATAATAATTAGTAATAGTAGTGCTAATAGTATTATTATTATCATTATTAGTAGCAGTAGTAATAGTATTATTAGTAGTAGCAGTAGTAACATTAGTAGTAGTAAAAGAAGTATTAGTAACATTATTATTAGTATCATTATTAGTAGTAGTAGTACTTGTAGTAGCAGTGGTATCAAAATGAACAAGATTAACTTTTTTGGCCAATTAACACCAGCTGGAAATTGTCTTTCCACAAACACATACTGTAAGAATTTCTTCAGATTCAGAATGCCATAATGAAACCGCTGACCTGATGCGCCTCCATGAAGTTTCCTCGCCGGATGCAGGACATGAGCAGAGACTCTGGAGGGGACAACATGGCGGGGACCAGCCAGCTGTGGGGACGCCCGCATGGACAAACCTCCGACTCCACACCGCCCGCCCCTCCTCCACCATCTGACAAAACCATACATCAAACTTGTGTTAAAGCCATGAAAAGAAAAATGAAATGTGACGTGTTCAAATAAATCACTTTGAAGTTAAGACTATCTGATGTTGATGTCTGTTTTTCTAAGGTTTACTGATCTTGTCTCATACAATGGAGCTCATTTCCCTCAAAAAACACACATAGTCAAGAAAGATGAAAGCAAACGCTCAAAGTAACTGAAAGGACCTGAATTGCTAAGTGA
This sequence comes from Centroberyx gerrardi, assembly GCF_048128805.1. NCBI lineage: Eukaryota > Metazoa > Chordata > Actinopteri > Beryciformes > Berycidae > Centroberyx > Centroberyx gerrardi. The sequence goes on from NC_136013.1 coordinate 5,662,332, forward strand.
CCCAGGTTTGCTTTGAAGGTGTAAAAACACACAGACCTTATACAGTATCTTACAACTGCAATTTTTTCACTTCTTAATAGAATTATTTGTGTCCTCTGGTTTGCTCTGTGAAGCACTGAGACAAAAATCAAGTGTAAAAAGCTCTTTATAAATAAATTTGATTCAATGTGATTTAACAGACAGATCAAATGTATGTGTGGGGGGGGAAGGACAGACTTATTTATGCCTTACCTGATGTGCTGGTGCTAACCTCTCCATTGTGTCCCTCTATGGAGGCTTGTCTCTCTATGGAGGCTTGTCTCTCAGGAGCGTGTCTCCCTGGTCTCTTCCTCCTTCTCAGGCTGGAGCTATGGCTCCGCCCCAGAGAGGGAGAGGGCGAGGGGGCGGGGCGGCTGACCGCTGACGTCTGGAGAGGCCTTTCTGAACCTTCCCATGAGGCAAAGTGAAATGACCATCAGCATTCAAAGACTGCACGCCCAACTTCTTCTCAAACCCCATTCACACTTCATGCTAACATACACAGGTAAACACATATTTCATAATGAAAGTTGTAAGCAAGGTAGGAAATTAACACCAGCCACCGCCAAATGCTGGTAAATTTTAGTTGTGGTTGGTAGATTGTCTATTTAGTTAGACACTTTTGGCAGGAAAACAAGAAGTCTCTTTTCTATTTTAATGTTTTGGTTTTCCTGCCCTGGTTATAACTCTTGGAAGTCTCTTGTGAAAAAGAGATGCATGATCTCAAGTAGAGCTGGGAGATATGATGTAATGTTCGGTGTGATGTCAAGCAAAACTGAAATATTCGAATAATATTGCTACCATACCTCATTTTTTTTTAAAAATAAAATTAGCTTATCATCAATTTAGACAGCAGAATTGTGTGTCACGATATCCAAAAATCACCATATCATGACGATATGATTCCACTGAAAGACGATAAACGATAATATTGAATTATCGCCCAGCCCTAATCTCAAGGGACTTGCCAAGGTAAGTAAAGTCTAAGTAAAAAGCTAAAATAAAAACATCCATGTAAAAAGGGGAAACAAATACATAGGGTTTCTCACCACTTCCACTACTATGATTGCTGGTGATGATCTGCAGCCTCCACTGAGCCTCTGCGGTGCGTTTGGACAGCCTCTGCAGCCGAGCCCCGAACGTCTCAGCGGTCACCGAACAGCCGAGGCTCTCCGCCGCCTCGGCCTCTCCCGGCAGAGCTCGCCCCTCCCCCTGTCCCTCCTGCTGGCCCACCACACACACTCCCTCCAGCCCCTCTTTCAGCAGCTTCAGGAACCCCTCCATGGCCGTCACGTCCACCAGAAACCCCCTGCAGCCCTGGATGAAGTGTCCCAGATCTAGGTGACCGAGGTGGGCTGCTGTTGGGAAACTCGCAGGCTGCTGCTGCTGGCCCTCGCTCCCATCCGTTTTGGCTTTAGTTCCCGATTCCACATTCTTGCTCCTTGTATCTGATAAACGTTCCGTCTGGGTGGCGTTCCCTGTGTTTGTGTTTGTCTCCTTCTGGGTCTGCTGGGCAAAGTCGGTGCTGGACAGGAAGAGGAGGGAGAAGATGTTTTCCAGGAGCTCCAGGCGGAACATGGCGGGCACGGCCTCCAGGTAGAGCTGGCACTCAGACAGGTAGTGCTGGAACAGTGGATGGCAACCTGGAAAACACAATGAAAGAGAAAAACAACTTTGTAACAGTAATAATAAAATAGAACTGTATTTAACAAAGATTAACATCAACAAACAATTAACAGAACCATGTCACAGGATATTAAAACACATACCTGTAAAGCAGCTTACAGTAATCAAAGCATCTTATTGCCATTTTGAAACATGATCCAATATTATATTTTGTTGTTTGTCGACAAAGTAGATAATTAGAATTAATACTAAAGCCTTTATAGAAAGGTAGACAGAGTGTTAGAAAACATTTTTGCTACAAAGACACTATACTGTATGTTTCAGCAAAGCAAACGTCGTCAGGAGATGGCCTTGATGAAAGTAGCTTTGCTGAAATACATCGGGCAGCCATAGCAATAAAGGCTTTTTAACCTTTGCTTGGCTATCTTTTTTTTCTTACTCTTTGTTTTGCATCTTTGCATGTCATCTTAATTTGTTTTGTTTGTTCATTTCTTTCTTTGGCTTTGATTGGAATGTTTTTATAAGCTCCACTGGTTTTTATCTGACCTGCACAGCTGAGTAATTGGCTTACCTCCTTCTGTGGGTTTTTTTTTTTTTTTTTAAATCACTTTACTGGTATGTTTTAACACTGTCAAAACAAACAGACTAAAAAAGGTAGATGCTAAATGTATGCCTTTTTTGCAAACAAGTTTAAAAATAGTTACAGGAGCATAAAGAAAAGAGAAGATTGCTATCCTCGGTCATCATACTAAAACTGTAGTGCAGAATAGAAAGACATCCTCCAGACCTTCTGAGGAAGGTGAGGTCTGGCTTTGGTCGTCTTCTGCTTCAGAGGGCTGCTGCTGCTGCTGCTGCTGCTGCTGCTGCTGCACAGAATCACACTCTGTGCAGTTTGAGTATTTGTGCACATTTACACAGAGGGCATAGAGGGCATACTTCATGGCACAGAACCCCTGGAACAAGACTATGTTCCTCTGCACAGCCGGGCTGGGAGCGCTGATGGCCTCAGTGTCGTCTGCAAGGGAAAAGGAGAACCAGGTTCACTTCAGATATATAACCAGGAGCAGAACCACTTTCTTTGCCTGAAGTACAGTGAATGTACAGGGAATTGTCTTGGTGACCATGATGCCAGGACCTATCATCAACATAATTACATACACACATACAGGCATTCATGGTACAGGATGATACAATGGATACCAGGGTCCGAAATTAACAACCACAAAGCACCCAATGCTGGTAAAATCTGTTTTTGGCTGATAAATTAGTAAGTGCCACTCCCCACACTGACCAGTAACTTTTCAAGATGATAACATTTGAATGCCTCAGTTATTTCTCTGCTCCCAGGATGGTTAACTAGCCTAATGTTAGTTGAAAGTACATAATAATAATAATAAATCTACTCACACAGTACCTGATTCTGTACACAAAATAGCATTAAAAATAGGTAGGGTGACACATATTTCTATGAAAAATGTACATAAATTATTCTGGCATGTGAGGCAAAAAGTAATTTCGGTCACTGACGGACACACAACAACAAAGCGGATGAGGCAGAAGCTGACCTGTTCCTGGAGAGTTTGGCAGTTGTTGTTGAAGGAGATCCAGCACCCTGCGCTCTTCAAACCGAGCCAGAGGGGTCAGAGAGTGAAGAATATACAGAGCCGAGTGACTGTCCAGAGTGTGAAGCTGTGCCAGCAATGCCTCCATGGAAATCCCTCTACACACAGGCAACAGAAAGAAAAACCTGATTTGTAATTGTATGGACGCAGATGGAATCAAATGACGAACAAACATCAAAAACATCTACTTACGGATGGTTGTTTTTAGACCACTCAAGTATTCCAAGCTGAGAGGACAAAAGATTGGCAAACTCCTGCAGAACAGAGTCATTTGCTGGTGCCTAAAAAGGGATGGCAAAGGATATAACAGCAAAGAATAAAGATATTAATTAAGGTGTGCTGATCTGAGACCAGTTTCCTGTTAGGTTACACTGAAGTTCAGTCTCTTTCTTAGAAGCTTTGAATAAGGATGCTAGTAGGAAGGATCAGTCCGGACTAGGGATGGGACGATATGTTTATCTCACGATGCGATACAATACGACACGACATGAGATATGGGATTCATGATTCAATACAACCGCAATACAAAGTAATAAATAAAAGTTCAGTGATAACAAAGTATGACTGTGCAGAATTATGTTTATTTCTGAGCCACAGGTCCTTCTAGCGATAGTATTGGCTTGCTAGAAAGTAAACAGGAGAGGAGAGGAGAGGAGAGGAGAGGAGAGGAAAGGAGGGAATGGAAGAGAAGAGAAGAGAATTCCTCTTAAGTTACACTGAAGTTCAGTACTCTTTCTTAGAAGCTTTAAATAGGGATGGTACGTGAAAGGATCAGTCTGGACTGGACCTACTGTACTGTTTCCTCTGAACTTATTCAATAATAGTGGAGAGGAGAGGAGAGGAGAGGAGAAGAGAGGAGAGGAGAGGAGAGGAGAAGAGAGGAGAGGAGAGGAGAGAGGAGAGGAGAGGAGACTGGTTTCAGCTCTGACCTGCTCGTGGTGAAGGATGCGGAGCAGTGTTTGGGCCGAGCTCAGACTGCGACACTGAGTCCAGCCCAGGAGCAAAACGAGACGAGACAAGGGCTGGAACTCCAACTTCAGCAGGTCTTTCAGCCTAGAAAACTCCTCATGTTTTATCAAGTCCAGTGCAGTCACCTAAGGGAAGAAAGCCCAACTGCTTAAAGAAGAGAATTGTCTTTGAGGTTGTTATTCTACAAGAGGAGATATTTTCCAGTATTATTTTTCTGTTGTTTTATTAGTTTTGAAGTATGAGTTCCAAAGATCAAGGAAAAAACAAGCTTATTATGTTATCAAATTGCTGGACAGACAGTCATGCTCTTGTACCTATATTTAGCAGCTACAATCATGAAAAATGTAGATGTTTCATGTAGGTACTGGAAGATGATTGTCTACACTTCTTCATTTGTTTCTTATAATTCTTGTAAGGAATCTAAATCCAATTACAAAGAGATTATTCTTGGTACACTACACTTGAACTAATATTCCCATTTTCCCCATTGGCCACACTTGCATAAATGTGCACTTACCAAGACCTGCTCAAGGAAGTGCTTTCCACTACTAAGGCACTCAAAATAGATGGTCTTCCAAACGGATGGACGATCACTGTGGCAACATAAGCTGAGGGCTAGTTTCTCTGCTTCAGGGAGCTCCACTAGGAGACGGATAAAAAATTTAAAAAAAAGAGTGAGATTAGAGAGATTATGGGAGACAATCAGGAGGAAACTTGAGTCCAACAATAAATGATGTGTCTAATTCCATTTTGAATATTTTCCCTGAAATGAGCTTAGCCTAAATTGTAAGTAAAACACATTGGGTTGGAATAAAAATCAATGTCATCGCCATACACCTGCTAAACCATGAACCACCTATCAATCAACATCATCACTACTAGTGATTTACATTATCACCAAATGTAAATCTCTAAATATGGCTAATACTTCTTCAGAAAATGAAACATAAAGTCTATATAGAAATAGAAGTGATACAGAAGTGAAAAACGACTGGCACACATAAATTTGCTTATTATCAGTGAAAACTGCCCAAGCGTTCGCATGCCACAGTAGCAGAAGTGTGACAAAAAGGAGAAGAGGTACTGTCAGGTCTAACAGTCTCGAAGGACTTCCCTCCTCTACCGCTGTGACGAATAGAATTATGTCACATCACTTTTTTAAAACAAAATCCCACCTGAGCACATGAGCTCAAAAACAACTCAGAGGAGGAACTGATTTATAGGACCATGAGCCCTTCTTCAAAAATCTATTTTATTGATGTATTTGTAAATGATTAGAATTATTACATCGAAATTATATATCTTTGGGGAAAGAGACAAATCAGTAGCTGCATTTCCGGTTAAGATCTTATTCAGGCTAAGCTGTTTACATGCAGCTTCGATAACCGGCAATTGAGTTTCCCTGTTGCCATGAAGGAACCAGATATTCCTGCTCACCTGTGGTGTCCCGCCTACAGAAAAAATTATCCATCAGTTAAAAAGTATGAAAAAGATTCAGCCACCAGCTACTCCCTGCCTCTTTGACTGAGCTGTAGGTTATTTCTAATACTGGGGAAATCTTGTAAACAAGTAAACAAAGGTAGCCCGCACTTTGTTTCTTCTTTTTTTTGTTGAAATTAATATACTATACTCAAAGCAAAACATGTACTCATAATGCTGTTATGTTAATGCTGAGTCTGAATTTGTGCAGATGTCGAAAACCAAAAGTGAAAGGAGTAAGATGTTCCCATGCCACAGTAAACCATTTAATATGGGAGTAAGCCAGGCATCTTAACTGTGTTTCTCATAATCAGTGTATGAGCTTACTCAGGTTATTAACATGCGTCGACCCAAAGCCGGGCTACTTGAGTAACCGGGTTGAGAACAAAATTCTCCGTAAACGTAGCCGGGCAGAGCTGAAGACGCTGAGCCTACCTTGTGTGTGGGGCGCGCTCCTCAGCAGGTGGTCTCTCTGGAGCCTCAGGGCGGTGGAGCAGTAGATGGAGACGAGGGCGTCGCACTGCGGGCGGAGCAGCGAGCTCAGGACCCTCTCCTCTTTCAGAGGGCCGTCTCTGGCCGCCCACAGCGCCTCGCACAGCGCCTCGAACTGCCCGCCGCCTCTCTCAGAGCTCCACGGCATCACGGCCAACACGCCGTATATCTCCTCCACCCACTCCTCCACCTTCTCCGGGTTCCTCTCCGGCTTCCCCACTTTCTCCATCAGGTAGCGGATGAATGTGTGCTGCAGAGCGCGGTCCTCTGATTGGCCCTGAAGGAGACGGGGGAAAAAAATGGAAAATGGAGTATGCTTGTGTTCTAAAATGAGCAATCTCTATGACTACATTATAATGACATTGTATGATTGATTAGAATTATACTCTGTAACTACAGTGTATATGAAACTCAACGTTACATATTTATACCCAGTTATACTCGGTTTGTAACATAATAATAATTCAAACGCATGTATAAAGTTTTTTTGGTGTTCAAAACAATAGCAAGCAATATTCTCTAGATCTGAATATATTTCTGTTTATATATTTTTTTCTATTACTGACTTCATGGCCTTGTCTCAGTGCAATTGGCCCTAGCAGAGAACCGTGTGCATACTGTACAGAAGAGAAACATTCCTACATTTCTATTTTTTTTTTTTATTTACTACTTTTTATATTCTACTTTTATACTATATCATGCTACTTTCTTTATATATCTCTCCAAATGCGACCTATTCCCTAAAACTTTTATATACTACATTGTATAATTTTGTGTTGCTTCATATTTAAACTTTAAACTTATGTGCAAGCATACTTGGCCAATAAAACTGAGCATACTGAGCCCAGTAAAACTATGTTTGACTTCTGAAGATGTTTACACTACCTGTAAGAACTGTGCTAAAGCCTGGGCCAGTCTGGGCCTCTTCTTCTCCAGCAAGGTTCGGAGGCAAGACTCAACAGCAGCATCTGTCGTCCTCGACGCCCCTGGGTCCTTCTGCTCAGCCTGGGTGTCCAAGAAGGCCTGGTGCAACTCCTGGTGGAAGAAAATTCACCTCAGTCTTATATTCTGCCTAGTAACACAGCAGTAACAGCATGGAATAAAACAGAAGAGATTTGCGGTTATGCAACCATGCTTGGTCGGTCTAAATTTAACTTTATAATCCTATAAAAACTTTCATTCATTCAGCTGTTGAGCACAATACGTTATTATAATTTTTTACCATTTTATTATCTACAGTAAATATGATTACACACTATAGTTAAAAAATTAAACCTTGAGAACAGTCTCTGGTATGTCCTGCGCCCCCAGCTCCTCCAGCAGCAGCAGGAACTCCAGCTCTCTTCTGACGGTTGGAGAAACCTGCAGAGAGCAAAGAGCATCAGGATCAGATGCTCAGTAGATAACACTGTTTCCTCTGTTTCTCAATGGGAGGGTCTAAATTTGGTTTGATTTTATCGTCACATGGTCTGTGCTGTCCCAGAGGCCTTTCCACCCCACCAAGACAAATATTCTGGCAGAAGCAATGATTTGTGACATGAAACAGTCAATCCGGTTCTAGGTAAGGTTTGACCTAAATGGGTTTTTGAAGGCTGATACAGATACTGATATATTTGGACTTAAGTTGCACATAGTAGATGTTTTGTGCTGATATTCTGTACAATAAAATTTGAACATTTACATGCCAAAAAACACAAAAAACAAAACAAGGATTCAGTGTTTCCCCCAGAATTGTATTCTTTGCAAGGTGGTGGTGGTGAAACAGCATTTAGATCATTTTACACTAAAACTGTCAATTAAAACCCATTTTAATGAACTTCTTAGGTTCATTAGCAGCTTCTTCAGGCAGGGTGAGGCAGGTTTTACCAACTGCCACCCTAATATGATAAATCGATATACTGGTCTAACCCTTGTTCTAGCTGCATGAATGGAGAACAATGCTAATACTCAAATGGCAAAATGGAAACAAAGGTTTTCTCAAGACACCCACATTTGCTGCTAAATGGTGGTGGGACTAAAGATTTTTGGTGGGGAGGCATGCTGTTTAAAAGTGAAGCCTGTTTGTGAGAAACTTAATTCTTCATAGTATTACCTGCTCTTTTGTCCATTTCTCCAAGACTTGAAGCCAAAACCAAGCCAGTTTGTGCGGACTGCCCACAGACTCCCATCTATCAAACCGACAATCACACACATATTGTCATTAAATTTAGAGCAGAAACTTAAATATAAGAATTTCCCATGGCTTTAAATGAGACTTAGGTGGAAACAGTCACAAAATGAATGGGTTGGTGCGGGGGCAGGTGTTGCTGAACAACTTATAAAAATACAATAACCTTTACTCCCAAACATGTGGCAATTGGAAAACATTTAGAAATGGAAAATATGAAAATATTCAGCATGACATTTTATATTTATGATCATTCACATTTTCACATGGGTGGTCAGAGAAACTAAAGTGAGCTGCCTAAGAGTTTAGTAGACAAGGAAAAGCCTGATGTCTTGCAAAGCTATCTGACAAAGCTGGGCGACTCACTTTAAAACGTAGGGATGGCAGACGATGGCCTTGACTATGTCCTGTAGATTTTCGGAGAGTCCTCCAGTTGAGTTGACCAGCTGTGGCACACAGGCGCTCGCCAGCTCCCACTCCCCATGCTGCAGGCACCGTTTGAAATACTCAAACAGGTCCTGAAGGGAAGTCTCGGCCTCGCAGCCAAAGGGATGCATGGTCACTTTACTGTGACACTCTTCTACTCACTGGTCAGAACAGGAGCAGCACCTTCACTACCAGGCAGCTCAGCAGCACCCTTGAGCTTTCCTCACCTGGAACAGAAAAAAACAATGCTATTCACACTCTAGCTTAAGTCTATGATTTAACAAAACAAGGAAGTGGCACATGATACACAGATACAGAATATAATTAGCCCCACATGTTCAGTAAAATCACTTGTTCAGTCATTTAGGCATCAGATGTGTTTGTTTTGATGACACTCTTAGCCACATAACAAGCAAGATCTGTACCTTTAATAGCTGAGTAAACAAACCACGCTGAGTTAGGAACACAACTTGCAACATAAATCAAAACAACTCTCCAGCGTCAGTCAACCAGGCTAAATAAACTTCTATTAAAATCCTTATCTTTTTATTCTTTACTGCTTGTGTCTTTTCCCCTCATACCAGATTTGACAGCTAGCCTGCTGCCACTAGTTAGCTAATGTTACTGAGTTGCTGTCAACTGAAAACTAGCTAACTACCGTAAAAGCTAGCTCGCGAGTAAACTGGCCTACGTGTTAAGTATTTAAAGATTATACAGCAAAGTAACTTACTCATTTCTATGTGAGATTATCCCCGAAAACTGGGACTTGGGTACACTTGTGCTTCCCTCCTCTCTCCACTCCTCTCTCTCGACCTGTTTTGCTAGGCGGCTAGTAGGTGCCAGAGCCAGGTGCATGTTAAGAACGGTCATGTGACAAAATCAGCTGATTCCCTGGCGCTGGTTGGTTCAAAGGTTGGCGCGAGGGGGGCGTTCCAGAACGTCTTTTCTGCTGCTGCCTTCAGGTACTGTCGGAAATATAGGAATTACAAGTAGGACGCATATGGGTTATTTTCAAGCCGAATTGACGAGATGATGGGACGTTTAGGGAACGTTTTATGTTATAAAATGTTGTTTGTGTGTCAACATTGAGTTGATGGTAAAAGTAGCATTTACAACAATGTAGGGCGCCGTAGCCTAGAGGTTGGAGAAAGAGGTTTGAATTCCCAACAGGGAAAATGTGGCTGTGACAAGTCATTTTATGAATAGGACTACACAGGACTTGACTAAAGAGGTTTGACAGGATTTGACGTTGCAAGTCTTTGTGCCGTAATCCAAGGTGAGCATTCACACAGAAGCCCAATTCAACAACCAGTGCTGAGGTGCCCTTGAGCAAGGCACTTAACCACTAACTACTCAAATGGAGCTTTTCAGTGGCCAACAGTAGAAGACTGTGGTTGTACTGAGTGTGAATTGCGTGTGACTGTATGAACTATGTGAATGTGAAGCAATACAAAAAGAGCGAGTGTGCTCAGTCAACTTTCCCTAGATAAATAAAGATTAAAAAAACATTTGATTGAATTAATTCATTTGTTTACTCTTTATTCTACCACTGCAGTAGCCTAAAAAGTAATTCTGCACGGTTTGATTTCTAGAATTAAACAACAGCCACCCAAAAGCTACATTTGTTACAGGTTTGTTATTTCCGACCAAACTGCTTGAATGTGAAAGTGATATTTAGGTTCCTCGCATTCCTGAAGTAGAAGCAAACGAGGAGAACGTGAAGGCAGCACAAGGTTGGTGAAAGGGGGAGTTCCAGACCGGCCGGTGTGCAGGAGCCAGGGTTTTAGGGGAAGCATACATTATGCTGAATTGCGTTATTGTGTGGAAGAAAGGGGAACCAGACCTAATTTGGAACTGTAACACCGGAGAAACGTTTTGAAAGATTGTTTTATGACTGCTTTAATTAAACTAAATATGTAGCATGTAGAAGATAGATAGACAGATGAATAGATGGATAGAGAGAGAGAGAGAGAGAGAGAGAGAGAGAGAGAGAGACCGGGGTGGGTGGGGCGAGAGGAGATGCAACAAGGTCGACTGTCGGACTTGAACTCAGGCTGACATAATTTAAGCCCCAGTCCAAGGGCGCCTATCATATATTATATTATTATATATCTGTTGAATATGGGCGATCTTAATCTATCATAATTAATAATTAATACGACTGAGTGGAAGTGGTGTCTATAGTTGTGCACAAAATAGAGTTGTTTCACATCACACACACTCTCTCTCTCTCTCTCTCTCTCTCTCTCTCTCTCTCTCTCTCTCTCTCTCTCTGTATATATCTGTCTCTCTCCATCATTAGTGCCAAATTTGGGAGCCTGTCTCTATGACAACGGGCAGGCGGGGTTTGCCAGCTGGAGGCAGAATAAATCAGTCCTCAGTTGGCATCACCGCTTGAAATATTCACACAGCCTCACGCCCTGAGTGGAATGGAAGAAAAAGATAAGAAAGAAAATGTATGTAGCCTCTCTTTTGTTTGCATTGGTGTGACTGCGGGTTGTAGAAATTGCTGGGCAGAAGATTTTCGCAGCTGCATTTGAATTTGATTTGAAATATTTGATCGTTCAGCGCAGGTTGCTGAACAATAAAAGAAAAGCATTGTTTGTCCAGCTGATTGATTGATTGTGGGGACTTGAAAGAGCCGGATCAATAACGCTATTGTTCCCATCGGTGCCACAGTTTGCACCGCACCGCAGATAAAGATGTCAGGCTGCATGTGATGTCGGGCCGGCAGGCTAATATCCTCCTGGAATGAAACAAAGTGCACCTACTGTATATGCTGTCATGTCGCTTATCGGTAGGCCTCACCCTGTATGTGTGAATGCTGCTGGCGCGAGTCTATCTGTGTATCTATCTATATTTCTCTATTGTTTCACAGGGGCAGTATATCGGAGAGATAAAGGGCGGGCTGCGGCCTTCAATGAAACTGGTTGTTATGGGAATTATTAACAAAAAACCCAAGAGGTTAGTGCACACACCTGTTTTCTTATTAAAGCTCCTATATTATGCACGGTGAAAATGCAACTTATAGGCTATAACCAATAATATTCTGTTTCACACATGACGTCGCCAGTTAAAGTAGTGATTAAGATGTCCCGGGCTATTTAAAACGTGTTTTAGCCTACGGGCAAAAGCCAGCCACCCTGCTAGTCTCTGTTTTGGGAAAATATCCTTGTCATGCCAGTGCGTTTCCTAATTATAGGTTAGTCTGTGATGTGCGTGGGAGAGCTGCAAATCCCATGAAATCCCACGAATCACACTGGAATTTCTTTGGTTGATAACATCATTTGGCTATTTATTCGTTTAGTCATCAAAGGGTCACATTAAAGGGTCACGATATACACTCGAAATAGTAATAACATTTTTTTTAGTTAGTTGCTATGATGTAGAACTTTTTTTTTTTTTTATCAAGAAACTATTTTTAGCTGAAAATAAAGTTCAAAGAGGGTTTTTTTTAGGACAAAATGCTCTCAAAGGAATCTTTTCCTGTTCCTCTTAAATAGCCTTAGTCATTAAGATTAAGACATACAGTTTACCACTCTCTTTATTTTACCTCTTTCATCTTCAATTCATTTTTCTGTAGTGATTGAAAGTTGTTTTTATATTGTATAATCTCAGAGGCAATAATCAGAAGACCTAATTTAAACTGTTTATTCATCAGATACCAAATCCACTATCATTCTCCAAAAAATCTACTGACAAAACACATGTGATGCATCATCTTGGTACACAGATGGTATTGGGTGGACTACTAAAAATTGTAATCATGCAATGTCAATAATTGCAAAAGATTGCTGCAAAATGGAAGACTTCTAGTATAAAGTGGAGAGGTTAATGGACTATAGATGTTTCTACTTTGCATATAAAGGATCAAAGGTAGAACCATGCACATAAGATTACTGAAAAATGGGATGTAACAATGACAGCTATTATACATTCCCCTGCAGGAACTAAGTGCCACATTGCATTATGTGCCATTCTTCTAATGGACACTATGGAATAATTGAACCCACTAACATCAGTCAGGATCATTTGTCATTCAACCACAAGCTTCCAGTAGAGTTTTTGTACAAGACTTAATGTGAAAATGTTCAGCAGTTGTGATGATAGCCAGAAGATGTCACTGTTGTGTAATTTATACCAAACATATCACATCAAAACACAGAGATTTATGTATGTGTGTATATGTGTGCGTAAGTAAGTATATAAGTAAGTAGTAAGTATATAAGTAGGCTAAGTATATAAGTAGGTAAGTAAGTATATAAGTAAGTAAGTATAGGCTAGATAGATAGATAGATAGATAGATACATACATACATACATAGAAAGAAATGAGGGCTAAGATTTTACTCAGATTCTGCTCTCTGCCCCACCCTCTCTCTCTCCTGACCTCCTGTGTGTCTGTGCAGCATTGAGGTGACTGTGGCCAGCAGCCCGCAGGAGGAGGACTCAGAGGCAGACGTGGGTCTGCAGCTGAAGGTCAGCTTCATGGACAAGGCCGTCCAGCGTAACGCTCGCCTGGCCGGGAAGTGGGGTCCGGCTGAAAATACCCTCTCCTTCTTTCCTTTCACACCCGGAGAACCCTTTAAGGTATAACTGTGCGCGGCGTGTCTTCAGTTTCTGATATTTTTGCGTTTACATTTTAGGCATTTAGGTGACGCTCTTATCCAGAGCGACTCTGTCTTCAAAGTTCTTCATTATGGGAAAAAGAAAAGTAATTCTATGGGCTGCTCTGTTTGGTTGCTACCTTTATGTTGCATTGCCAAATGCTTCAAGATTGTGGAAAATAGTTTTACAGGAGAAACGTGAGTTCTTACTCCCGCACTCTTGTTCCCTCTGTGGCACAACTATTGGTTGCATGTAATGTGGGTGATCCAGTCTTATTCTGCTGTTGCACTCATTGTAAATCAGTCTGGAGTAGAGCATCAGCTAAATACCTCAAATTTAAAGCTGCACTATTGGCAACTTTATATGTTGGCAGCCCCCAAATGACAGCAAGGGGTCACTGTTTGAATTTTTTGGACTTCAATACCCACAAATCATGTCATGTGACATCAAACTACGCACTCCTCTGACCTACATTTCTTCTTCTTCGTGGCTGATTGGGCTGGAGGAGATGAAAAGGTTCAGCCATCACTGTTGAAACACTTTTGATTTCGCTCTTAAGTTTCGATTCATCACTTCTAGTCTAGTCTTGTTTATTTATAAAGCCCTTTATCACAAGCATGTCTCATGCCTATGGGCAAGTTAGAGTCTTCAATCCACCTGACCTACATGTCTTTGGACAGTGGGAGGAAATCGGAGCACCTGGAGGAAACCCACACAAACACGAGGAGAACATGCAAACTCCACACAGAAAGGACCGGGGCCGAGATTCGAACCCGCAACCAGTGTAGGTCTGCATGCAGATATATGCTCCACCGTTTTTTCTGTACAAACAAACAACGTTTCGACCTGAATTGTCACATCTGACATCTGACAAAGACCAGTTCAGGTCGAAACGTTGTTTGTACCGAATAAACTTTTGGTAGAGCATATTTCTGCGTGCGTGGACCTACTCTGAAATTTGTTTGAACATTTTTTTGTGCAGCACCAGTCAGAAATTTGGATGTGCGTATCAAAAGATTTCTTTGGATTAGCGTAAAGATTTCCTGCTGGTGTCCTTCCCGATGCTAGCACTTAATTTGGGCAAATAAGGTGAATCTACGACTTCTCAGTCAGTAGCGATGGGCCGCTCTTCTCTGTTGCAGCCTCACTTTGTGATTTAGGCTCATATGATGGGAGGATTTTTGCATAAAAATCTTGCCTAGTGCAGCTTTAAACACTCAAGTTCGACAGGAAATGGAAATGGAGCATTAACCCCCATTCCCCCCCTTCCCTCTCTCACACTCTCCTCCTCTACATCCTCTCTGACTCTCAGATGGAGATTGTTTGTGAGCACCAGCAGTTTCGTATCTTGGTGGACGGCCAGCCGCTGTGTGGCTTCACCCATCGGCTCTCCCAGCTCGCCTCCCTCACTGCCCTGCGAGTGTTTGGAGATCTACAGCTCACCAAGGTGGCCTAACGTCACGCCCTCACCCACAGATTGAGTGAAGATGTTTGGGGACAATATAGGATTAGAATAGAGCTACTTCTTGTGTGAATAAATTAACCCATGGGGATGTTTTGTTTCCAATTCCAAACTAATTTACACCTGCCTCGTAATCACGTGTTAAGACAAAGTGCCTTCACTGGATTACCTGTTTGGGGACTTGAAGATATCGACTGAATGTACCGGTCGTCTCGATGTCTTAAAGGAATGTGATTTGAACTGAATCGAATGAATTTTTAAGTAAATACAGCCCCAGTGAACATAACATTTGTACAAATATGATGTATTACTGCAAATAGAAATGCTGCGTCAGTCTAGTTACAGTGAAGAGGTGAACAGGGGTTAAAACATTGTTCTGTAATGAGTGTATTTGCATTAAAAAAAAGATTTCAGACTTCATCTTCGATTTCTCTGGAATTAACATTTGAAAGCACTTAAGGTTTTAAGAGCACTTGCATGAAGCTGAATGTTTCTGGAATCGATTACAAAAACAAATGATTGTCATTCTGTGACTGACTAAGTCCTGTAACAGGTGTAATGTAAAAAAAAAAGTAGCCTTCATTAATGCATGCCAGTAATACATAGAGTACATTACGTCCCACTCAGTCGGCCTCCAAAATAAGGACAAAGACTATGACAGAAGAGCTTGAAGTATTGGGTTATGTCACACTTTTTGTTGTTGTACCATTTTAACAATTTTTGATTTGAAAAGCTAACTAACTACCACTGGTTTGTGTACTTTTCCATTAAAAAATAGCACTTTTTTATGTGAATGTTTCATATTGACTTTACTTCACTGCAATAAATCTTTTTTTGTTGGGTTTTTTTCCACTCTGGTTGAGTAACGGCTACTTGAATTTATTCCCAAACACAGTTTATAGCGCCGTACATCATCTTGGTTTTTTTTGGACAGAAGCATTGTGTCATGATTTAACAACCGCAGCAGACTGGAACAAGGCAGGAACCACCACCAGCTCACCTTGAGTCATTCCTGATAACACGCTGCCAAAAGAGGAGGGCAGGCTGGACTCGGCTCGTTGTGTGGGAGCGCCAGCCTGCGCTCGCTGGGCGCGCCTCCTCCACCTGAGGAGCTGCCAGCCTCAGCTTACACTTGGTGAATGTGAAAAATATTTCCTGAGGCGTTGCTTGTCTCTACTTGTACTCTCTCTGCCCTTGCTCTCTGGAGTGGCATACAAAAAATGTAATGGTGAAGAATATGGTCCAATTGTTATGTTTAATAATACAAAGTCCCATAAAAAATATATGAAATACATTTAGTCATATACACACATTAATGTATTGCTGTTGTCATGTGAAAACCTCATAACTCCAATCTTGGTGACTTTCATGTGTTAACTTCAATTGAAGGATTATATGTTCCACTATGGTTTAAAAAAATGTACAACTGTCAAGCTTTTGAAACACTTTCAAACCTCAACTCAAAAACACAGGGTGGTCAAGCCAGAAACAAGGCTGTTTTTCAACAACACTTTGATTTAGATTGCATGTGCCCCTCTTTGCTACCACATTCACAGAATGTATGAAATTAATCTTGTTCCAAACTGGTTAAATGTCAGGTCTGATCTGTAGTTTTTAACTTGAAGCCCCTGCACTATGTCTCCTGTCTGATCGCATCTATCCAGTCCATCTTCTGCTGGTGGGTCGGAGCCTGGATGAAGTAATGTGTGTCTGACTGAGTGATGATTTTAAACAGGTTGCCTTGAATGTTGCCTTTCACACCTGTGTGGGAGAGGAAGTAGAGACTGGGTTATAGATAGATAGATGGATAGATAGATAGATAGATAGATAGATAGATAGATAGATAGATAGATAGATAGATAGATAGATAGATAGATAGATAGATAGATAGATTTGTATAAGTATAAGTTTGTATAAGTAAAAAGTAAAAAAGTAAACTCCAATCTGTAGATAGATAGATAGATAGATAGATAGATAGATAGATAGATAGATAGATTTGTATAAGTTTGTATAAGTAAAAAGTAAAAAAGTAAACTCCAATCTGTAGATAGATAGATAGATAGATAGATAGATAGATAGATAGATAGATAGATGCAAAAAGTAACAAGTATGCACCAAGTAAATCCTTGAAGTGTGCTCAAACACCCAGTGTAACCTCCCTGGATAGATGTTTATCAAAATAAAGTTTGGGACCCAATATGTTTTACTGGGTTTTCAGTCGGCCCTCATATAACAAAAAGTAGGTCAGTCCCCACATGACATGGGAGTTTTAATGAGCTTGTCTCTCAGGCAGAGACTAAATTTCCAGTTTGTGTCCAGTTAAGTTTCAAGGCCTCCAGTCGCCTCATCACACTTTGTCCTACAGTCCAATTAACTGCTTGCAAAGCTTGTTTAGAAATGTTCACATTGTTTTCTGAGGTCACTCCAAAGCTCCGGCCCCGTCCCAACACTGTTCCCAGCAGCCCCACCTGTACCTGAGGTGGAGACGGAGTGACTCACCTGAAGGAACTCCGTTATCGTCCAGCGCAGAGACCAGACAGCCGCGGAGGGGGAAGCCGCCTACAGGGCTGATGTCATCCTGACAGGTGACAGGTGAGACGGGAAGTGGATGAGACAGAACCCAAACAAGTCAAGGAGGGGGGAGGAATTAGTCAGTGAGAATGCTGAGTAATGGCAGCCTT
This sequence comes from Centroberyx gerrardi, assembly GCF_048128805.1. NCBI lineage: Eukaryota > Metazoa > Chordata > Actinopteri > Beryciformes > Berycidae > Centroberyx > Centroberyx gerrardi. The sequence goes on from NC_136013.1 coordinate 5,679,881, forward strand.
GGAGGGATCGGTGCGCTCACCTTGGTAGGATCATAGTAGTGGAGGAAAGCAGGTTCTGAGCGCAAAACAAACAGTCGCACCTTCCAGTTCTTCCTGTTGTGCCCCTGTGTTTGAAAAATGTATTGAAACATGGATCACACTTTATTTACTCATAATTGTGTGAAAGTAGTCTATAGATAGTCAGTGTCTGGGCTGGGGTTAATCTTTGGGTCGGGGTTAATGTTAGAAATAGAGTCAGGTTAGGGTTGGGTTTAGGTTTAAAAATTGGATCAGGTTTAGATTTTGGGTCAGGCTAAGGTCAAGGTTAGGGTTACATAATAATAAGAATAAGAATAAGAATGAATTTTATTTATATAGCACCTTTCTTCACAAGGTTACAAGGTGCTGTACAATGAAATGAGAAGAAAAAAATGAGATAAAAAAAGTAAAACACCAGATACAGATAATAGATAAAGGAATAAAACAAAGGTAAGAGCAAGCAAGGAACTGAAACACACATACACCGAAACAGAAAAACCCCACATTACATTAAGATGTTAAAAAGGCCTTTTTATAAAAATATGTTTTTAAAAGAGATTTAAAAGACAACACTGTGTTGGCTGACCTAAGTCTGAACACACATAGTCTGAAGAGATGCAGCAAATAGACAAGTGACACTTTCTTAAACATCTACTTCTTGTCACCTGATTAAGTATCAACACTGGACTATATACAAATAAGGTGTTACCGAAACATGTTGTAAACAAATGAAAGCCACGATAACTGAATATGATTTTCAGCAGCACAGCATACAGTATGTCTTATAGGTTTACCTGTTTAACCAGAAAGCCTCTCTTCATCACTTTTCCACTCATCTCCACTGCTGACAGCGACGTCTCCGCCTTCACGCTGCCTCTCTTCTTAAAGCTCTCAGGCTGTGATGAGACATGGAAACGCTGTAAACATTAACAGCCGAGCAGCACTCGAACCTCCTGTCTGCCTTCTCAGATGGGAAAATAAATGGATAAACACTGAACATCCAGCGTGGACTGATTACCTATAGTCCTGTCTGAGAGAAGAACATTTTTACATTTGAAGAGTTGCATTCTAAACTTCTATATATCCATTTTGGAAAGATGTTGCTACCTGAAATTCATCAAGCATGATTTGAAAAACATATATGATTCTGTCTGTAAAAAAATGAACTACTTTATAAGCAAATGTCTTAAGATGACTCCTAATTTCAATATCATTATTACTGCACAGTAGGCATTTTATTTTAATAGGTGACTCCACTTTTACCATGTGATAAGTGTTGTCGTCTGCTGTAAGTTTTTAAGCTGCAAAACAAATTGCCTCAATGAGGACAGTCAAGTTTTCTATTCTATTCTATTCTATTCTTCAATACTAACCCATAATGTGCTTAACGTTCATGCCAGCAGAGAGTGGGTGTTATTTCTTTTAAATGGTGGATATCTCGTTTTGAAACAAACCTCTTTGGATCAAAAAAGCAACTTACAATGATTCAGCAGCAGAGAAAGCTTATTATAAACAAAATAAGAGGAGCACTGGTACTCACAAAGCTGTAGAGTGCAGTGGAGTCGTCCATGAACTGCTCGGTGAGGCCGGCGGTGCGGAGCGCCTCCACGCTCCGCAGCCCCACGGTCCGCAGGAAGCCTTCCTCCAGCAGAGCGGAGGCCAGCGTCACCGCCTCCACCCGGCTCAGAGCCAGCTCCATGAACACCAGCCAGTCCACCACCGCCGAGCCTGCATGGACACACACATGTACACACAGACATATACACAGACATATAACAGGCATATACATGGACATATACACAAATACACAGATGTAGTACATACACATATGCACAGACATATAACAGACATATACATGGACATATACAGAGATATATACACATATACACACGTGTAACATAGATATAGACACACACATAAAAACAGAGAGAGAAACAGAGCAATATCAGAGACTTTGGCTTCATTATCACTGTGGTTTCATGAGCATCCAAAGTGCAGGGAGCCTAGACAGTAATCCAGAAGAACCATAAACCCATCCTATAAATCTATAGACAATGAGGAGGATGCAATTCCTAATTTATGTTTACAAGCAAATGCCATCCCAGGTCATCTTGTAGCTCGAGTGTAAAATACATGAAACATACAGACTTCCATGATTTTCCTAGTTTGAGTTTGGAGCTTTCAGTTCAGTCAAATCAGGAAGTTAATTTTCCTTAAAAGCTTTTTTTCCCCCCCTCATTTTCTTCTATAAATTCAATCCACAATGACATACTGAAGATAAAAGAGACAAAGGCTCACCTGAGAAGCAGTTGCTGTAAGTGCTGCCCTGCTCCACATGGTTGGTCAGCTTGATCCCGCTGTGGACGTCGTACATGGAGTCCAACACCTTGCTGCAAGACAGAGAGAGAGAGAGAGAGAGAGGGATAGAGAGAGTTAGAGAAAACAGAGACATAGAGACAGAGACAAAAAGCAGTGAGACAGTGAACGCACCACAAGGTTTAAATCATGGATAATGCTGTAAAGTCTGTGGGAGAGTCTTTGTTTACATGTGTACTGTGTGTTGTAGACAGGCTTACCTCAGATCGATGTTGTGTAACTGGGATCCAGCAGGGTCTTGCTGGCTGGTTGCCTCCCCGCCGTCCGCCATCCGCAGCTTCTCCACCGCAGCAGTGATGTCAGCAGCCCACTCATCTCTCTCTTCCCGGGAACAAGCCTCCAGGAAATGCTCCACGCAAGACTTCGTCTTCAGCTTGAAGACCAGCTGGCAACAGAACAGAGAGGAGATCGTTATTTATATGGAATCGTGGTTAGTGTTCAGAGGAAAGTGCCGGAGGGTTTGAAAAGAATATGCAGAAAATATCCAATTGCACTTCACAGTCGGCGGGTGCAGAGATCAGGTCCCAACAAAACAGCACCCTGAGGCCATGAACTGTCTGAACAGGTGAGAGAGGTGTGAAAAAGATCAGAGAGGTAAAGCCACACCTTCAGCGTGGTTCAGCTCCTAACAATAAAATCTAAAGAAAGGAAACACTGAATGGAAATTTTGCACCCAAAGTTATAGACCAGTGGTTCTCAACGTGGGGTCCGGGGACCACCAGGGGTCCTTGAGGGGGTTCCAGAGGGTCCCCAGCAAATTGATGAATTGTTAAACTTCAGCATTGTTTTATTTACAAGAAGTTAACAGAATTAGAGAATGTAGAAGAATGACTGTTTTGATCATAGTTTCACTGTTATCTCTCTACCTACAATACAGACAGTCATGGAATTCTAACCCTAACCAAAATCATATCTAACAATAAAAATATTCCCAGATTTGGGTTCGAGAGACAAAATCTCATCAAACGGGGGTCCGTGGCCCTGATGTGGACTAAATTAGGGGTCCTTGATATGAAAAAGGTTGAGAATCACTGTTATTGCGGTGCCATGAGATGGTGCAATGGGAATTTTGAAGCTGGATGTTATTTAATTGCTATGTTTTTAATTAGAACTGAAACTATAGAATCTTTTTGCTTTAATGATGAAAAATTGTTTTCGTCATTTCTCCCTTTTTCTTCTATGACAGTTCATTGCATCTTTTGGCCTTTTATAGATCTAACTCCTGATTTCATAAAAGAAAACATTGGACTGTTAAAGTCTTGTGTTGAAATGCTTTGAATAGCTATTTGCAGTTTAAAAGTCAATCCATATTGCTGCAATTTGAATGCTACACAACACTTCAAAGAACACTTTAGCTATGAACATGAAGAACATGCTTGAATGTGCAAGTGTTGGATGAGGAGACTTTCCAACATCAGTCATCTGAACACTTGAAACAAACTTGCATGCTTCTTCTTCTTCTTCTGAAATCTTCATTGCAATTTCTATGTCAGGAATAACTCACCGGCCGATTATCGTACTCCAGAAAAGGACAGGTGATCACACAGTCCTTCAGCAGGATTCTCCCACGCTGACAAGAGTCCCGTTTGCCCCCCTCAAATTTATAATACAGCAGCTTGTCTGGCATCAGCACAAACCAGCGGGCCTTCCAGTTGTGGACAAGATGACCCTGTAAAAATATGATGTAGATAGACAGAAAGTAGGTCCAGTCAGTGATTATTATAAGGCAAACAAGCATCAATATAAAAAAAATCAATAATATTTTCAGGAAAGGATTCATTCATACTTTTTCCCTTAAGTTTTATACTTTCTGTGATGTGAAACCAGTGGTTCTCAACGTGGGGTCCAGGGACCACCTGGGGTCCTTGAGGAGGTTCCAGGGGGTCCCCAGCAAATTGATTAATTGTTAAACTTCACCATTATTTAATTTACAAGAAGTTAACACAATTACAGAATGTAGAACAATGACTATTTTGATCATATCTTCACTGTTATCTCTCTTCCTAGAATACATATAGTCATGGAATTCTGGAGAAAATCACATCTAACAACATAAATATTCTCAGATTTGGGTCCGAGAGACAAAATCTCATCAAACGGGGATCCGTGGCCCTAATGAGGACTAAATTAGGGGTCCTCGGTATGAAAAACATTGAGAATCACTACTGTATCACTACTGTATGGATTCACATCATAAAGATTCATGTCAGGCCTAAAATGTGTATAAACCCTTAAAATAAACTGAGTCCCTCAATACATGCCACACAGAATCAGTGTCATTAGTAATACAGTTTTTGTATTAATACACAAATTTCTCATACAAGTTTCTTACCCTTTTCACCAGGAATCCTTCTCTCAGAATTGTCTTCTTGTCTTTATCCATACTGCTCAGTGTGATCTTGCCTAGTGCTTCGCCTGTTCTTACCTGCTCAGGTTTTAAGTGTAGTTTTTTTTTTCTTTGCTAACCAAATGCGTCACCCTGTTCACACCCACTCACACACCCACACACCCACACATACACACATTGCTCAATCCTGTGGTGATCCTGTAATTCCTGCCCACTGTCACATGAGGGTGCACTGACTCCTTTAGAGGATCAGCATGGATTCATTCATCATGTGTTTTGTGTTTGGTTTTTTTTGTGTGTGTGTGTGTGTGTGTGAGAGAGAGAGAGAGAGAGAGAGAGAGATTTATGTTTGTGTCTTTGTGAGTGTATGTGTCAGTGTGTATGTTTATGTGCATGTTACATTACTTTTAAACATACTCATGCACACACACACAGATGTGCATGTGTAGGAGAGAGAAAGGCACAGAGAGAGAGAGAGAGAGAGAGAGAGAGATTTGTAAACAAAAACAAAGGGCAGGAGTGCTGCTGTTCCCTGATGAAGTCCAGACTGTTTTTCCCATGTGAAATAAAGGCATTTTAATTTTTGCAATGAGACTGAGTGCCACACACACGCACATACACACACAAACACACACAGATGTGCATGTCTAGGAGAGCGACAAAGAGAGAGAGACAGAGAATAAGCTCTTCAAAACCCCAGAGGAGTATTTCACCCCATGATGACTAGGCTCTCCATTAATTTCAGTATGTGAAGAATTCAGATCCTGGAGATGAAGCTGTAGGGAACGAGCTCAAGACAGACGAGAGAATACTTATCCCGTTTTGATGAAAAAGCAGCAGCTGGTGGGCGACTGCGGCCCGGCTCGTCTGCAGCAGCTGTGTCCAATAGGAGGACAGCTGGGTACAAGTCTCCTTCAAGTGTTGATTCCTCCAAATTGCATATGATAGTATATCTGGAAAACAAGATTACAAGCCTACTTGTGCCTACAAACAGCGTTGTTATTGAAATCCCTGCATCTGCAACCACATGTTAACCACATGTAGCCCTGCTGGCCCTTTTTGAAACATTTCGCCTGTGTTCTCTCTGCTTCATGTGCCTCTCTGCTTCCTACTGACTCACTGAGGAAAGAAGAGAAAATGCCAAAGGAAGTGCACAGCCCTTTCCTTTAATAAATGAGTTTATGAGAAACTGCAGCTTCTACCTCTCTCTCTACTAATCTACTCTCAATATGTTAAATGAATTCATACTTCATTAGTCAACTTATAGTGAGTCAGGTGTTCTTAAGTGCCAAGGTGTGCCTTGGTGTGCCTTATAACTTCAGGTTTAGGCTTGAAGTTTAACAAAATGATTGCATTTACTTCATTGTTTGATGCTTTGAAGAAGGTCTATGACCGAAATGTCGCTACATTAAATTGTGATTTGCAAGTGGATGGTGTGCGGGAGCCTTATATATTTTTGTGTTGCTTTTCTGAATGAGAAAGGGCAATACCAGCATTGTTTACATGCTGTTGCTGTCCTCTTATCACCAAAATGTTACATTTCAGGATTTAAGAGAAACTGCTTGATGCTCTGTGACATTTTCAAATGATTCATAGGAATTGTCTTTGTTGTTTTGGGTTGTGAACTACTGCAGTACCTCCTTGCAAATATCCTCTTCTAGGATACTGGTCCATGCTGGCCTGAATGAGAAAGGGCAATAACAGCATTGTTTACATGCTGTTGCTGTCCTCTTATCACCAAAATATTACATTTCAGGATTTAAGAGAAACTGCTTGACGGTCATGCATTTTTCAGTTCATCCAATGGGTTTTGGAAGTTGTTTCATAAGCCGAAGGGTAGTTGAACTTCATGCAATCCTTCCAATGAAACATGAAAATCACCAAATTAGGAGTTACGAGGTTTTCATATGACAACAGCAACATGAGTCCTATAGCACTCCAGGACTCCTTTAAACTCTCCAGTGTCTCCAAGGTGAAGGAACTTGCTCGTACAAGCGTGACGTAGGCTATAAGACAACTGGCATTTGTAGCAGAGTCAGTATGGCAACCAGCCAAATGAATGTAAAGTGAAGAATCTGTTAAACACACAGCAGAACAATAACCCATCTCTACAGAGAGAGCCCACTTGTGGGACTCAAGCAGCCCTCTTGAGTCAAACACCCTCCTAGAGCCGGGTGTTAAGTCGAGTCACTGGATAAGGTGTGTCTGGAATGCCCTCTGTTTGTCTAACCATTAACCATAAATCAAACATTAATTACGTAAAGAAAAGATGGCGGTGATTCGGCACCCCAGGATACGGAGGGCCTTGACGCAGGTCGGATCACGTGGAGCGGCCTGTCGTCCGGGTCGCACACACTTGACACGCAAACACTCGCTGCGCTCTGTTTTCTTGGTCCACAGACTTATTGTTCGCTGGGTGTGTGTTTGTGTGTCCACGTCCACAGCTGGTTACACACAGCTAGTCACTGGTCAGTCTCACACTTTATGAGCTCTCAGACTAAAACCCAGAGAGAGATTTCCCTTTTTTAATGATGGGACTGAAGGGTTTCATTCCAAAATTGTATATATTCTCTTTAGAAAATAATATTACTTAATGTTCAATGTTCAGTATTTGAATAGCACAGATGGTTACATGCTCCAAAATGATGCTGTTTTGTAAGTCTGGCAACTTCAACAATAGTCAATAGAAACTTTTGTTTTTAATGCCAGTAAACATTCTGTAATTGCAGGTGTCACATTTTCCAAATGGTGGATTTGACATTTTGGAATGAAACCCTTCAATTTTTCAAAGTGCTGCAGTTGAGAGGAAGTTGTTTTGATTTCTACACAAACAGAGAAATGTTCTTTTCTATACTCAAATGTCTTTGGGGTAGAAATAGATTGCCCCATAAATTGCCTTTGTAATAAAAAAAAAACTGAAATTGAAACTGAAAAAACAGGATGAATCAGAGAAAAGAAGTCAGGTCGGTGGTTTCTGATTCTCTTGTTGTTTGCCGGAGGATTTTTCAGTCGGTCGTGACTTCAGTAAAAGATGACGCTTTATGGCTGTTGACCTATTTAACAGCCACTGTAGACGGACCTGGATCAGATGTAATGTACATGCTGAAGACCTTGACCTGCTTTCTCTCCCTGTGCTGCTTCATCACTCCAAACTCACCACAAACCAAACACAGACACAAAAAACAAGAAGACCAAAGCATTCCTCACCTTTAAATAAAAATCCCTTCATTATTGTATAAGGTAGAACACTTTGGTCCTCTTATTTTTGTTTTATTTTATTGAAAACCAAAGGGCACCTACAGATTACTACTTCAATATTTTATTTCATTTGTATTCCATTAACACTCTCTTCTCTTCTTTCTTTTAATAAACATACATTTGACATTCCAAAAGACACCTAGTTTTAATCAAACTAACCTTACAGTATAGCAATACATTAAATACATTAAAAAAAATTAAAGTGCTTTTATCAAAAGCCTGCAGCTAGGGTTTGATACTCTATGTGCTGATGTATTGTACAGTAACATGTGATCCTCGGGTTAAATAAGAGACAAAAAAAATAAACTTATTTCTCCAAAATTCACCATATAGGAAATTAAGAGGGGTTGTATTTACAGACTGATAACCATGATTTCTTTTTTAAATTATACAATGGGTTTGAATGGTTTACATTGCATCTATGGCCATGCAATTTACTCTGCATGTACTGAACCATGTAAACTTTCAATTCAACTGAAAAACAAAAGCAGTGTTATACACAAGGCAAGTGACATACAAAATGCAACATTATATACAGTACAGTAGTTATATACTACACGCCTACATTTTTGTTAGTTAAGCAAATACCATACTTCTTAAAAAAACGACTTAATTCTGTCTACTGAATCACATAAAAACCACATATAAACTCTTTCAGCACATATATTTTGTTCGATCTACCATCATAATATAAACTTCTGCGTCTGAACTGTCTCCGTGGAAATTTGGTCTCCCGGGGCGTTCAGAGCATGTTCAGTATTTTACAATCCCCCCATACAGGACTGTGCCCAGCCAACTGGAAAAGCAAGCAGGCACAGCTGGACCTGCAGCAACAAATGCATTAACTCCAGCGCTTCTGAGTGGATTCGGAAGTTGAAAAGGAGAAGAAGTAATTTAGGATGCGCTCAGTCTGTGCCACGCTGCCACCACTTTCTCAGGGTGAGCCATCGTGTCCTTCCACTGCTCCACAGCCTCCGGGACGGGGCTGTCGAATCCCAGCTGGACCTGCCGGAAATATCAGAGAGGTGAAATTCCTAAACCTCAACTTGTTGCATTCAACTCTCCAGAGCTTGAGCGTAAGAAAGAAGTATTGTTGTGATGGTAACACTTTACAATAAGGGTACACTAAGTTAAGGGTTAGTTAATGCTTAATAAGGGTTAACTAACCCTTAATTAACAGTTAACTAATGTGTAATTTACTAATGTGTTCATGTTAACTAAGGTATTAATTTATACATTATTTAATAGTTTATAAAGATGACTATTAAATAATGTATAAATTAATACCTTAGTTAACATGAACACCATTAGTAAATGATTACCAGACACATTAGTTAATTGTTAATTAAGTTAGTTAATGCTTATTAAGCATTAACTAACCCTTAACTTAGTGACCCTTATTGTAAAGTGTTACCGTTGTGATATGTTTGTGTATGGATATTAGGGTTCGACTGATGCCGATATTTTTGTGTGAAGCTGCAGATAGCCTTGAATTTGAATATATTTACATTTTTCAATTTTTTCTGCCAAAAAATGACAGGTATTCAGAGTTTCCCCCAGAATGTTATTCTTGTCGGGGTGGAAAAGCCTCTGAAACAGCATTTAGACCATCATGGGACACTAAAACTCTCCATTGAAACCCAGACTAATGACATTCTTCTAGGTGGGTTGGCAGCTCCTTAAAGCAGGGTGACCCACCCCACTTAGTCAAGGGCAGGGGAACTCTGGGATACATTACCGCCTTTAAAATGAGGAATTAACTTACAAAAAACATTACTGACCAATTAAATGAATACATAAAATGTGCATAGACACTTGCATTGCAGGCTTTACAGACTCTTTTTATGTAGCTGTGGTCAGGGAGGAGCCTCATCATCATATCGGCAGAAATAAAAGGCCAATAGCGGGAAACTGATATATAGATCCAACCTTAATGGATATATACTGTAGCTCAATATTACAGGCATGGCAGCTAAAATCATGAATGATCACGAGTGAACGAAAAGGCAATATATTATTTTTTTCTTTTTCTCCATTAATGGGACAATCATAAATTCTCTCTCTGTAGAGATATTCATCAGATGAAGAACGTAGCGCTCACCTGTCCGAGACACTGTTTCCTCCTGACAGAGCTGCGGCTGTAGAGTTTGATTGACAGCGTGGAGGCGTGGTCTAAGGCGGCCAGGAGGAAGTGGAAGGTCTCCGTCCACTGACACTGACCCCCTGAGGCCTTCAGCGCCCGCGTCTTCTTCTTCATCACCACCCGCCCCAACTGGGACAGCTCCGCCTTGACAAAGAATGCTGAGGAGGGAGGAAGGGGTTGACAAGACAATATGGTGACTAAATTACAGCATCACGACAGCAAACATTTTTAATTTTTGCAAAGTGTTACGCTGTATCCATTGACCTACACAGGACCACACTTACTCTTCAAGTGGTATTCCTTTTAATTTTCCTGTCCTCTTTTTAATTGTTAAACATTTGATATTAGCATTAAGGCAGTTTCCAACGACACCTACACTGGGTGAGGGGAGAGGAGGATGCTGGGAGGTTTTGTGCTGCAAGGACCTGGAGCTGGATGCGTCCGTTGACTGGCTGAAAGCAAGTGGCTAGATTCAGCTCAGAGTGGCACACCTGGAAAAAGACAAAGCAAACATCCATTCTTGAATATTAAATACAGCGTAGTAAATATAAACTATTAAAAACTTCAGTGCAGTTCAGCTCATTTCATAGCTTCAGCATATCTCTCATGCCTCTAATGTTCATGCTGTATTGTTGATAGAGATAGCAGAATACAGTCCAGAAACTTTATACTGGTCAGCTTTATACTGTGTTGATACTATCCATCCTTCTTGTTTTGTCTTGGTTCCATGCCTCTTACACTGTGCTGAAATTGCCATCCATGCCTCTTTGCAATGTCTTGCTAACATCCTTCTTGTGTAACACTTGCACAAATTCAGCTGCTGCCTGTCTTGGTCCAGAGAGCATCTGCTGAATGAGTGACAGCGTTTTGGACAATTTGAACATTTTGTGTGGACCGGATGGGTAAAAGCACTCGGTCAATCAAAGTGCCTCTCTGAGGACATAATGATAATTCACTGTCTGATTTCCTAAGTGCAGAACCAGTTCACATTTTACTGTCAGTTTCCCAGACCCGCGTCCATTTATCAACCAAATCACTCTCTGCCTCTGACATTGTTTGAGGTTTGACCTACTTTCCATGCCTTACATTTCCAGTGTCCGCAGTCTTGGTCTTTTTTTTTCCAATAAACGTCTGTTTCCCAATTTCCCTCTAAAACGAATCCCCTCTCTCTCTCTTTCCTGTGATTATGCAACAGCAGAGAAGTCAGCTTCAGTGTCAGTGTTGCCATGTTAGGGCCAAGTGTACGTGCCTGTGGGTTACAATACATCATGGGGACAGTTTTATGAGCTACACATGGTGCTTTGTGCTTTTTCTTATTTACTGTGCACATACAAAGGGGTTGTAAAAAAAAGACAGTGGTCTATAGAGGGAATGGTCAAGGGGAATAAGTTGTGAAAGTCTGGGATATTCCCACACCGCAAGTATTTCCTCTTGGCCACAACAGCAGGACAATGAGAAAGACAATAACAGCTAATTGCTGCAACCTATAGCCTACTATATTAGGTCACTTAAGGAACAGTCACTATGAACATCCTGCACCAAATGTTGTGTTGATTATTTAATAAATAGATTGGGTGAGCTTAGTCTTGGTCCTCTTGGCTACTACAGCACGTACTGTCTTACACTTAGTTGTCAACTTGCTATAATCTAGGCTCCAGAAATGCAAAAAAATCTCATTTTACTTCTTGTAGCAGGGCTGTTAGTCAAGACTACCTTAGTCAAGTCCAAGTAAATTCCAAGATCAGGTCCAGTTGAGTTAAAGACTAGGTCCAAAGGGAGTTGAGACCAAGTCAAGACCGAGACCAGAGCAAATCGAGTCCTATTCAAGACCAAAACAGGTAATAAACTATACATTTCTTTCCAAATGTAACAGAAATGCTTCAGGATCAACAGAGATGTAGATGTGTCTGCAGCAGCTCTGTACTAAACCCTTCAATATCCAGCTAATCAATGCATCAGATTTTGACAAATCAGTGAAGAAGTTTGAAGACCATTACATACTATACACAGGTATAATCCCGTAAACGCAGGAGGACCAGGTGGAGAAAATCGTATCTTTGAAAGGTTCGAGTTAACAAGTCAGAGTCAAAATAGGCAGAGAGAGACAGAGATAAGTCCAGTATTTCAGAGAAGTGGTCCAGAGATGTTGTTGGTCTTGTTGGTCTAGAGGTGTTGTGCCAACATTTGTATCTCCCTAAAAAAAATTTGTTTCCCTGGCAGCGTGTCTTCTTCGGTGTGTGTTGTTGTTTTGCAGCTGCACAGGGAAATGATCTTGGGTAACAAGTTGATGTATAGCCTGACAACTTCCTTGTACAATCAGTGGATGCTTGTGGTTTGAGATAATAAGGTCACAAGCCACAAACAAGCCTGATGTCAACTAGGCATGTTTCATTCTTTCACTTTCATTCTTTGTAATCCTAGTGAATTGTTTTTAGGAGGTTTTACTGTTTGAAAAGCCAGTGATAGGAGAATAATCCACAGAAATTAAAAAGATTTTATCATTTTCTTCCCTGGCAAATAGGGGAATCACCACTATACACTGCACCTTCCCCCAGCCCCCAACACTACCACACGCCATTATTTATTTATTTATGTATTTATTTATCTATCATAGTGTAACATTCAAAACAGCGCAAATGCTTATATAAATACTTAGATTCTGTATTTGATTTATCTTTTTCTTCTTCTGTTTCTATATTGCTTTTTTTTATTGTTTTTACTGTTTTTATTGGCTTATATTGTCTTTTATTCATCTCTGTCTTTTAACAAAGTACACAAGCAACCACTAAGCTAAATTCCTTGTATGTGCAAATATACTTGGCCAATAAAGTGATTCTGATTCTGATTCTAAAACACATTGACTGGACTCCAGACCGAGACCGGACCTGTGTGCCACAGAGTGAACACTCACAGCGTTTTTGGACGGCGGGCTGAGGTCGAGCCAGTGCTCCGTCTCCTGAGGGCCGAGCTGCCGCAGCGAGAGGACGCACTCGGCCACGGTGCGTTTCCTGGGGCTGTGCGTCTGCAGCCGCAGCACCAAGGCGCTGCAGCGCAGCTGCTGCAGACGCAGCGCAAACACAAAGGTCTCCATGAGGACGGCATCCTGGGGAGCAGAGGGAGCAGAGAGTAAAGATCAGGAAGCTCTTGATGATCGAAGTTGAATTCATTTTGAAATTTCAATGTGGCACATTCACATTCATTCTAGGAATAATAAATACATGTGAAACTGCTGAGAGTGAATTCAAACTATGAAGCTTTTTGAACTGCAGTAATAAAGCTTCAACGTTGCCGTCCCAAATCAAACATTTTACTTCAAACTCCCACTCTCTCCTTTTTATTGTTATTTTACTTTATGTGTGTTGTATGTTGTATGTGCTGTCCTGTCTGCAACTTTGCTTTTTGCCTCTGTCTTGGCCAGGTCTCCCTTGAAAATTAGAATTTGAATCTCAATGGGACTTCACCTGGTTAAATAAAGGTTAAATAAATACATCAAATAAATAAAAGTGCTCTAAGAAAGCCAATGAGAAAAACTATGATAGGGGATCTTCTACTACTTCTACTGTGAAGTCAAACCTAGTCAACATCTTACAACAAAACATTTTTAACATTTAGCAGTTAAAGTTCATAAACTCCTATGCGGTGCATATGTGCTAAGCAGTGACAATGTCCCAGTAAACTGAAATACAGCTTTAAATTGATACACTAAACCCAAAACAAACAGCAGTGAAAAGGCTAAAAAGGAAATTCCCAGGGGAGGGAACAGCGTCAGCAGCCAGAGAGAGTGACCTTTCCTCCATGGATCCAGCAGGCAGCCATGAGCTCACACTGGAGAGGTACAATTAACTCCAGTGTGGCTAAAAGGTGGGTGTTTAACGGCAAACTACAGCCACACCACAAGTTTTAATCTCACATTTAAAGTCTTAACGCTAACGCTTTTCAAACGCGTATCAGGTTTTAGATACTCTGCGTTACCTGACAGCACTCCTTGATCGAGCTCTTGAACTGTATTGGTTTGGGCATGGTGATGATCCCTTTAAATCCAATCTTCTGCTGTTCCCCGCCGTCCAGAGGGAGGTTTAGGTCTGAGCACTGATAAGGAAAGAGGAAAGACGGTGTTTAGTCAAGTCAAGCCAAGTCAGACCTAGTTAGAAAGCGCTTTAAACCAAACAGGTTTGACACAAAGTGATTTTCCGGAGCTGGAAAGGACACCGATAAAAACAAGAGAACAAAGACAATCCAAGTCTTTAGATATCAGGCCGGAGACTGCATGCACGTGTATGTGTGTGTGTGTGTGTGTGTGCGTATTACTAAAAATACAAATGAGAGGAGGGGAACAACTTACTTACTAATGTAAATAGGATTATCCAAGCAGTCACAGAGATAAAAAATGAATACAAAGGCCATGAAACAGTAAATACAGCTATACTGTACAATACAGACACACTTGAAGCAATGCATTTCTTCCTCGGGGAGAAACGTGAGTCATTAGCGAAAGCCCTCAACATAGGGACAGTTCTGTTACTTAAACAAAACATCTCAACCTTCTCCGGAGTGACCAAGCCGAGAGTTAATAGAGCATTGAGAGGAGCTGATGCGATACCTGGACTCCGGACACACAGAGGGCCCATTGAGCAGCACTGCAGGAGAGCACAATGGGGCGTTTTGTCCCTCTGCGCTCCCCCTTTCCTCCGGGCATGTAACCTTACCTGGACCAGGGTGATCCACACCTGCTCCACGGCCTCCTGGTAGCTCAGGCGGACGCACACCTTCCCCAGCTCTCGCTCATCCCCGGACAGGGTGATGGACTCTGTGGCGTACGGGAATTCAGTTTACAGCAGGGTCAGGGTCAAGAAGTAATGGGTATAATGTGAATTAGGAATGAGCCTGAGATTAGTTCTGGTCAGCGTAATTCAACAAAACGACGGTATAGAACGAAATGAAACGAAATCCAAAACATAACATCGGGAACTATTTATACTTTTGCAGAGAATGATTGAAGATTAAGAAAACTAATATTGCTGTTACACCCTTTTTGCATCACATTTAATCTAAGATTTGAATCTTAGACACTTGAGTCTTTTGGATTTTCCCCCTTTATTTTTAATTTAGTTTATGATTACAAATGTGTTCATCTGACTATTTTGACCATCAGATAAAGCTCAACAAGAACTAATTTTCTGCCAAAATCACAAACACTTACATGCATCAAACCCTCGAAAATATGTGCAAAATATCCAAGCTAAGTTTCTACACAGGTGCCCAAGGGATAGTTAAATCCAATCCTGTGTATTAGCAAATGAATAACAGCTTTGTGGTCATGATATTGCATAGTAAGTAACAAATAAATTGCAGTTTTGTCGCAGAAGACCAGGATTTATTCAGATTTTGAAAACATTTAACCAATTCTATTAGATTCACTTGGATTGCGCTTTTGTTTTTAATAACTTGATTTAAACATTTAAACAAACCATTTATCTCCTATGATAACAAAGCTGCCCGTCTACATGGAGAAATATCTCTATGTCCGAACCCTTATCTGTGATGCTGAATGATGGACCACAGCAGAAACATTTGGGAGTGATTACTCTGTCTGCCCTTTCACGGTTGCACAATCCAGATCTTAATCTGACTCAGTCAAGTCCCATGGGGGGTGGCGGGGGTGAACAGGGACAGTGAGTGATGTGGGGCAAATCGTTGTCCTTTTTTTTCCCTAAAAAAAATAGGACACTGCAAGACAAAGTTCGTCCAAAAGAAAGTTTGAGAGGTGGAAGTGTTTGTAGCCGGGGATAAATCTGTTGGACAGATGTCTATGGATGAATGTATCTTTATTTGAGGTTTCTTTTATTGTAATCTGTGTTGTACTCTGAGCATACGTCTATGTTATGAATGTATCTTAGGTGCCTGGGGTTCGTATTGTTTGTTGGTTTGTTTATACATCAAAGAAGCATGTAGGAAAGATGATGCTTCACAATAAAAAAACATTTGAAACAGATATTTACCGAGGCTGCTCTCAACAGAGCCCATCATGGAGGACGCGCTGCTCTGGACGCTGGACACAGAGTCGAAGCGCTGCGGATGAACCAAAACGCACACAGAGACAGTCATCAGTCGCTATTTTCAACTGTAAACCTAAAGCATCCCTTCAAGAATCACTTCACCTCTTCCCTTCCTTTCCCACCTAAATCAAATCCCCCTCTTCTTCTCGCACTGAAGATTCCTCTAAGTTATCTTGTTTAAAAACACCATTTCTCCCCGGCTCTTATTTCTTTACCTGGCACTTTTCATTATACACGTTCATTCTGGGGACACAGGGATATTTGGTACATCTATTGCCAAGGAGCTGTGCCTTTCACTTACTTCTGTTTGCTCATAATGTTGACAATCTAAATATTTAAGTTAATTATACTGTTGCGAGATAAGACTTACCGGTCTTATAATGTGACTATAAATGCACATGTGTTCCTTTAGCTTATGCAAAACAGTGAGGAAAAAAAGCTGTGGCTGTGTTGTTTTAACGTCGCTATGACGTTTATCGCACTGTGAGCTCTGAATGAGATATTGTAATGTTTATCGTGGTTTTGGGCGAGACATTAGACAGATTGCTCATAACCAACTGTCAAATATTCATGTTAAGTAACACGGAGCTGGTGGAAGGAATACTATACCACATCCTTTATATAACAAGGGAAATACGCCCTGAACGGCCCTGACTTTACTCTTTGTACTGCTCATTGTAATACTAATTAAATAACACTCTATCCAAGACAATCAACACAGCTGCTGAGAGGCTTGTGCTGAGTGACACGTGGCAAATATGGTAAATAGAAATAAATTCCGGCACACACACTCACTTGGATAGATGTTGGTAAAGCTTAAAACCCATCTCATCTCCAGTGACCTCATCATCACTTTCAAACTGAGGGGTTAACTTCCAAAATACTTTATATCCATTTTGGAAAGAATCTAAAGTCCATCATTCATATCTTTTATTCACAGAGGATCAAGTCTGTAAAAATGTTTTGTCTTTTTGCTTTTTGTCAGTTAAAGACTTAAGTTACCTGCCATCCTTTCAAAAGTAACAAAATTACTAAAGCGTTACTGTCATGTGGTTTAAATGTATCTATTCAATTTCAAAACTCCTTTGAAAGTGATTCATCCTATAAAAGTGATGATTATCTCCACCAATCCCAGTCAAAATGAGCTGCTCCTGTGTCGACAGGCAGGAATAAACTGATCCTCCCAACTTGCTCTCTAGGTTTGTTTTCAGTTTCCCATGTTGCTGCTGTTCAGGACACTGGAGGGGAACTTGGAAACTATATTTAGGCTGGGTTGACACAGGGTGAGAAACGCTGTGTGAATGCAGATTAGATAGAGAACAGTCTCACCTGCATGTGGCTCTGAGGGCTGGTCAGATCAAACATGGAGCTGCTCAGCCTTTGGCTGCCAGGTTTCAGATCACAACCTAGAGGCAAGCCAGTCGTCGTTACACATGATGATTACACGTGATTTGTTGTGTTATGTGGATTCAAAATTATGTAATTAAACCCTGTAGAAAGCTGTTATGAATTCAGATATACATACAAAACATTTACGACAGCCGTACTGTACGCCACACTGCTCAAAAGCGCATACATCTGGCCTAAATGTTAAACTGTTGTAGAAGTTATATAATGCTGAATGCATTTAACATGTATGTATCAGTGGCCAAATCCAGACAGACACTCTTTCATATGAAATTCCATATTTAGCTTCTCAAACATATGATTTCACACCCTTTCCTTTTGGCAGGAAACCTTCCATTCGAAAAATGGAAAAAAACAAAAAACTGCCTCAGTGTGTGTCTGGATTTGGCCGATGTTATGTAACATTAAGTTGTCAACGTTACTTTAAAAACATTACTTCAAAGATGTATTCCATTACAGTTATTAGTTACCTCATCAAAGCTGTAATCTGTAATGTAATGTAATGTACTGTACAGTACTGTATTCTGATTACTTTCAGAGTATAAAGGTACAGATAAGAAAAAGTGGATAAGCTCCGGAAATGTCTTTCAGGTTTGCATACAAACACCCTACAAACTTTCCTCTGTGTCACTTTTTTATAAAGATGTAGAACTTCTGCTTTTATTTAAATGGCCTGCTGAGTTTTCCACTTCCAGTTAAAAGTATTCCCAGAAGTAATCAGAAGTATCTATAATCAGAATACACTATTTTTTAGCTAACTTAGTGGAATACAGTTCAATTTTTTCATATTCAGCATATGTAACACAGAATTCCTTTACTACCCGATCCTGAATATCTCTGCACCGATGTCACCAAAATAAATTTCTGTGCTTTTTGTTTTTGTACTCGGCCATTAAAGTAATTCTGATTCAAATTACACAACCCAGTGATTTGAGAAGCATGAATGTGAGATGTTGAAGTGAAGTGAAGGTCTTTGCTACCTGGGCCTTGGGGGCTGGAGGTCCGGTTCTTGAGCGTGTCGCGGCGGGCCGAGCCGGGGGAAACGTACTGGGCCAAGTGACCCTGATGGAAGCTGGACTCAGGATTGTAGACGATGTGATTGGTTCCCGACAGCTCGGCCTTCCTCTCTGCGTACGTGGTCCTGGCTGAACCTGAGGACCGACAGCAGGACTGGAGGGTCAGTTCAACCTCAGTTTGTCCCAGTTGTTTATTTCAGCAACAACGATTCATTCAGAAGCATTCATTCTCATTAACTGTCCCCCTGTGCAATGACATTTCATGTATTTGAGACACCACTGGTCTGATTTTGACAAAACTTGAAACAATGATAAATTTTGGCACTGTGTTCCGGCATATAAAAAAGTTACACTGACTGGCCTGATGGGGGCGCTATAATTAGAGGGCAAAATTTCCAAATCTGATCTGAAGGCAGTAACTCCTACACTGTGAGTCTGACACAAAACTTGCTACTCAGCTACACACTGATTGGCCTAAAGGGGGTGCTATAATTAAAAGTCAAATTTTTAACTCAAAAGCATATCTCAGACACCAGTGGGGCAATTTTGACAAAACTTGGAGGGATGATTCATTTTGGCTCTGTGTTCTGACATTTTAAAAAATTACACTAATTGGCTCGATGGGTCCAATTTTGATGAAACTTAGAGGGACGATGCATCTTGTTTCTGATTGGCCAAAGCGCTGCCTGCATCATTCATAGGGGATGACATGTTTAGTTGTTGATTTTAGGTGACATCTTTGTTGCTAAGCACTCATCGCTGTGGTGTTTCTGCACTGCATTTCCCAGTGACTCCCTGTTACACTATATGGATTTACAGATGTAAACCATAGAATGGATAAAGGTTTCCTATATTTTAGGTTTCAAAGAAAATTCACTATCTGATCTGGTGAAATTGAAAGCAAACTGTTACAGATATTGTTGCGAATTGTTGCAGAAAACAAACCAAAAGTTCATTATATGCAAAATAAAGCCCAATTAAATAATGTGTGGTCTCAATGTGCAGCAGGCTCATCAACAAGCAAACCTGAGATCTCTACTGCTGAGTGCAAACATGGCCAGAGACACCAAGGCATGGCATTCTTTCACTTATTAACATTTAAAAGTCCAACACACCACCAGTTTTCACCTTAACATCCAAGCCAGCTTTCTAGGTGCTCACCACAGTTTAACAGCACAAGGTGTGGTCAGTTTCTGTATTAACTGATAATTAATGAATCCCAACAGACCCCCAAAAGTCACACTGCATCCATCCACCATGTTGTTGTACATACTCTGCAGCCCAGACTGGAAGTTGGGGTATCGCGGGCCTCTGGGCTGGATGTAGGACGGCTTGAAGGTCGGCAGGACAAAAGGCACCTCTCTCCCGTCCGGGGGGAGCTTGGACAACAGGTAGTCCTCTGAAACACCCCTCCTCCCGTCATCTGCACCCCGTCCTGGGGCCGCTGGCCCGGCAGGAGGCATCCTCACTGTGAACACTTCAAAGCAGAGGAGATAATCCGCCGTCACACAATCAGAAAATATAAAGTCCGGCCAAAGCCGTGTGATATGCAGATGTACAGGATGGCAGTTTACCCTGAGACTCATGCTCCCGCTCCTTCTCCTTCCTCATGAAATTCTTGCAGCAGTTTTTGAAGCATTCCATTGCTGTGATTGGGAAACAAATCAGCAGTGAAAAGTCTATACAGGTTAGATTACGCAGAAAACACTACGAGCACTGGTTCATTTGTAGGGCATGGAAAGGACTCGAATGCTTTCAAATGGGCAGGAAAATAATATGAAAAGGGTATTGATCATTTCACGAGGCTGGAACTAGTCAACAAACACTTCATTATGACTTGAAATATCATATCATTATGTGCGCGGTTGGCGTATAGGAATTTGCGGTCAGTCAAACCTTGTTACACACACACACAAAAAAAAAAAATACGAAATGGAAAACAATATTTAAAACTAATAAGTAAATCGTAGGCTACATACAACGTACCCATGCGGTGTTGTCACTGATAAAGGCAGAACTTGGTCCATCCAGCGGTGTAGCTCACTCTCCCAGGCCGGGTGGAAAGAAATGCCAGCCGGGCGCAGCAGTGGAGGTTTATCAGGTACTTAGGTTACAGCTCTCTCTCTCTCTCTCTCTCTCTCTCTCTCTCTCTCTCTCTCTCTCTCTCTCTCTCTCTCTCTCTCTCTCTCTCTCTCACACACACACACACACACACACACACTCCCTCTCTCTCTCTTTCCCGGATTGACACCGCGCGCTTCCTTCTCCGAAGAGCCATGAGCGCACTTTCTGTATCTCTTCTTTTTTTAGCACGTTTTTTCCCCCTCTCATCATTATCATCATCATCAGGTGCGCTCTTCTCGTTTTTAGCGCCCAACCATTTATTTCCTCCTCTTCATTCAACACAACACGTTCTCTTTCTTGTCCAGTATATCTTTATTTACTGACCAGGCTCACTTACAGGTTCTCATTGAAAAAAGAATGTGAAAATGGAAACAACAAAAAAAAAAAAAAAAACAATAACCAGGAATCAAAGCATCACTGACCTCAAGAGCCTGCTTATATCATGGACAGTTGTGTGGTGAATACATTTAATGGTCTTAAAGAGATTGTGATCAATAATTCAGTCAATGGCTGGTTGGTACATCATTCCAAATATTGCCACTGCAAATGCACAATTACATTTCTATATAGATAACAGGCTCTGCTCCTGTCTCATAAAAAAGCCTACAATGCTCAGATGGCTCCCATTTGACGAAATGATAGCACCCACAGTCTTACTTTTGGATTCAGGGCACATAAAAGTCTTGATAGATTAACTCACACACTGTAAGCTCACTTTCACAGCTTATCTGAGGGGGATGAAGATTCACAGACAATCGGGGAGCGTGGGAAAAAGATCACAAAACTGTATTGTGGATGCATGAACACAGACAGTGAGTTTCAGTGAGGGTAATTTAAACCGTTTTCAGATCTTTTTTTTTCTAAATAGAGGATGACAGAAATTGTACACCATAAATATCCCTCTGTGTCGAAAGTCCATCTCGTAGCCATAAAAGCTCAGCGTCCATTAAAACATTAAAACAGGGTGGGGGTGCGGGCGCAGGGATGCCTTTCCCATCAGCTGGTCTTTGCTGAGTCTTTATCGGATATGCGTCTTTACTGAGGATGACATGATGATTTAAAAAAAAAAAAAAAAAAAAAAAAAATGGTGATGAGCTGTCTCAAACAAGCCATTACATCAGCTGGGGGGGCGAGTGCAGCTGGGTAATGCTCGATTCTTTGGGGCTGGAGATCGGGGACGGCGGCGCTCTCAGATTCAGAACGGATGCTCGGACACAAATATCGTGAGGCGGATGATGGAGCTGCCGCGGAAGTTGATGACGTTGTTGACCGTGACCATCTCCAGGTCCAGCACCACCTCCTTGGGTCCCTTGATGGGCCGCGACAGGACGAGGGTGGCGCTCACGTTGCTGGTTTGCTGTAATGATGAGGAAGAGAGAGAGAGAGAGAGAGAGAGAGAGAGAGAGAGAGAGACAAGAGGAGGAATGTGAGGCACGAAATACAGGAAATGATGGAATGTGACAGTGGTTGCACGCGGCGGAAAGAAAAAAAAACCCTGAGCCAATTATATCCTATCCGAAACTAGTACAAGCACACAGTCAGGGAAAGTTCATGTGTTTTTCATAATGTATCTGGAGGAAAAGACACATTGAGCTCAACACAACTATAAACAGGAGTAATAGAAGTTAACTCATACAGATATTTTAAAATCTCATGTATTCATTTCATCACAGTTTGAATTAGTTTTGTCGTTCATACCCTGACAGACACACACCACACTGAAACCCTGGTAAACTCTGCTGTCTGTATAGAACAACTTCTGCAACTCATCACCCAGTCACACACATTACACACACTTATTGCTCCATCTGCTGGCCGTTCATGCTGCATACTGCGCTGCACAAGAGCCAAGTCACCTGCTGCTTAAAACTTGACTTAGGACTGCTTCATTGCTGTATTACAACAGTATATTTCCTGAATATGCCTCTTAAACACACACATATTAGTTGGTAAGAGGTTGATGCACATGGTGTGACATTTTGAGACTCACACGGAGAAGACAGAGGTTCAGTATCTTGCTCAGTGACATTTTGTCAAGGATGGACACTAGCTGTCGTCGGGATCAAACCTGTGACTTTAAATTGGAACGACTGAGTCTCTAAACACCAAGCTATCTCACTTTAAGAGTTTTATTGCTCTGTGGTGATGGATTAGGAAGAAAATTGGAGACAAAAATTATTTAAAGCAGCGCTGGCCAAGGATGGGCATGTGTGCCAAAATTAATTTAGGCTCCAGAGAGTGATATTGTGAGTGGGATTCTGTTTGGTCTATGCTGATGCAATTTAATCGTATCTGTGGAGTGATTCTGACATAACTTGTTTACTACAAAGCATGTTAACACATTAGACTTAACTGTTTTTTGATTGTGTTGACATCTTTGTTGCTAAGCGCTCATCACTGTGGTGTTTCTGCACTGCACTTCCCAGAGATCACATGTCAATCAAACAGTGTGTCCAGTACTGTGATGTCTTTTTCCTTGGATTTTCTGTTGATGAAGTTTGAGTTTCTCTTTTCTTTGTCTGTTCAGCCATGGTGGCTATCGCTGCACATGCTAACTACCCAGTTCTTCTTCTATTTATTCCAAACAAGCCGCTGTTGCTGGAAATGTAAAACGCATCACTTTCTGTGCAACAGAGGATTTTGCCAAGGAACAACCTACCAGACACCGTGTTCAGAACAGCAAATGTTAAAGCTTTCATGAACTGGGTATAGGTTGGATCATGATTGTGTTATATCAATCGATGATAGACAGAAGCAAAGTGAACATTTATTTAGATTAAAATGTCATGGATAATTACTTTAAGGAGTTAATGCCTGCTTGCGGCATTTGTTTATGATCAACGTCTGATCACTTACAACCACCCATTTTACATGTTTTCCGTAGCCCTTTATGTCAAAACGTTTGTGAAAGTTTGTGTCTCTCATTCATCTCTGAAGCACTCACCCTCATGTAAAACTCTCGCCCGTCGTTGCCCGACTTTATCTGGAAGATGTAGAAGGCCCCGGGGTAGCGCGTGGTGGCCTGCATCTGGAAGATGTCTGCAGGCACGCTGCGCCCCGAGGACAAGTCCATGTGTCGGTACAGGATGGTGAAGGGCTTGTCCCTGCAGGCAGGGTTCTCAGCTGAACACATGCACTGACTAGACAGGAGGGACAAAGACATCTGTTAGGCTTTGGAAAATATGAACGGACAAAACCACGACGAAACATAATAACTTGGTTTTATGGAAGGCAGCACAATGGATATGCATCAACATGAAATAATATGCGGTGCCCTAGAGCTAGGAGCAGTAACCGAGGAGGAGTCAAGCAGCGTCACAGTTGCAGATGCTTTAGTGAGACTACTGGGCAGTAAAGGGGAGGTGGTATTCACTCAATATTATGTCAGAGATTTTACACTTTGATGTTAGTTTTTCGGGCTAGTTGACTCATGCTGGCTACAACTCTGGTCCCATGTAGACGACACCCTCTGAATAAACGCAAAGAATTACGTAATGAATAGCAACTGTTGTCCCCTCCTTGGTTACTGCTCTTGGTCCTAGAGGAGGAAAAACTTAGAGAATTAGTGAGAAAAGGAGTGAGAATACTCACTTGTCACTGAGTTCAATGTAAGGAGGGTCACATTGTAAAGGATCCAGGCATGTATAGCCTCCCTGGAAATTGAAACATACTTGTGCTGTTGTACAGGTGTTGTTACCAGTGTCACATTCATTGATATCTTCAAAATCAAACACACAACAACAACCAAAGTCAGTTAAATCATCATCATCAGAGAAACAACATCAACAAAAGCATCAACAACATGGTTAATAAAAATGACAGACTAATTTGAGAAATACTGAGCAGAACTATTCAGCATTACATTAAAAATAAAGAGAACACTTAAAATGTTGACACTGCTTTAGTAAAGTAGCTGAGTAATTAATTGAGGTGGGCAGTTATTTGGGCAATGCTGCCAGCAACATGGAAAAAAGTGAGACAGGATCAACATTATATTCAAGCAACAAGATACTCCTATGTGATTAAGGCAACAAGGCAACTTCTTCGGCAATGTTACCCATCAGAGTTGCCCTCTGTGTCACTGCCTTTCAAGTGTAGCTGAATTTTTGCTTTTATTCGACACAATTGAATCGCTGTGGGAGAGCTGTGAGGTGGCAACAGAGAGGCTTTGTTTGCTTTCGTCCAGAACATTTACCTTCACAGCTCCTGCCGTCCTCATATAC
The DNA here is from genome assembly GCF_048128805.1 of Centroberyx gerrardi. Lineage (NCBI taxonomy): Eukaryota > Metazoa > Chordata > Actinopteri > Beryciformes > Berycidae > Centroberyx > Centroberyx gerrardi. Next base: position 5,704,849 of record NC_136013.1, read on the forward strand.
ATAGTATCCAGGCGGACAGACACAGGAGAAAGAGCCTGGCGTGTTCACACATCTGTGCTGACACAAAAACTCAGAGAAGCCGCACTCATCCAAGTCTACAGGAAAAAAAACAGAATTAATGCTCATCACATGTGGGATGTAAAACCCAACGGTCTAATTTCTAACTGAACTACACTGGATATACACACACTGGTCCAGTAGCAACTGAAAATGTAATGACTGCTGGAAAATGTAATAATTGGTCAAAATGTAATGAAAGTGTCTCCCTAAATGGGTAGATATTGTAATAAAACCTGTGAAATAATAAATTGCTGAAAAATATAATAAAATCTTTAGATATTGCAATATTTTTAACAAAGTTATGCCCCTTACAATGTAATTATTTTGCAACATCTAATAAAATATCCTTCTAAGAGAAAATGTAATAAACATTTTAATATAAGGAATTGTCGGGTAAAGTAATAATATCTTCAGATTGATATTCTATTAATTTAAAAAAAAGTTACCCCTTATAAAAGGTCAGAGCCCTTATAACGGAATAATGACATTATCAGTTACTACAGGTCTTTACAAGTGGCTAAAGGTTTTAAAAACATTTTTGTAAGTGGGTTAAAAATGCAAATTAAAACACTTATATCAGTTTTACCCTATGGGATGTAGAAACTTTACTGCTCAATATATCAAAACAACTCCGAAAGCAGATTGAATCTTACATTTCAAAGACATGAAATGCCTCATTTTTAGAGATCCACATTTGTCTCACTCTGTCAGAGCTGAGACCACTTACTGCTGTAGCACAAAACACAATTATCTCTTAGACAACACCACAATTAATGAGATTAAAACACAAAACATAATTCCTCCTCACCGATGCAAGAAGTGCCGTCGGACGCGAGCTCGAATCCCTCGTCACAGTTACACATGTAGGAGCCGTAAGTGTTGAAGCAGCCGTGACTGCAGGGTTCATCCTCACACTCGTCCACATCTGGAGAAGAAAGGATGGGCGGGCGTTAAAACAGGACTACAACGAGGCATGGGAGTGTGCATGTGTGAAACAATGTGCTTGTGCGTGTGTGTGTGTGTGTGTGTGTGTGTTTGTGACTGTGCATTGATCTACTATCTACATGTGTATCTGTGCGTATGTCTGCACCTGTTTGTTTCTGTGCACAGCTTGTTAATTCTGCCTATGTATGTGTGTGTCTGTATGTGTGTGTGCGTGTGTGTGTGTGTGTGTGTGTGTGTCTTTGTAAATATGTGTGCAGGTGAGTCTGTCAATGAGTGTGAGAGCATGTGTGTGTACGTCATATATGTATGTGTATGCCAGTCTGTGTACACTATATTTAAAGGATGTGCCCAGACTTGTGTGTGTGTGTGTGTGTGTGTGTGTGTGCACGTATGTGTATGTGTGTGTGTGTGTGTGTGTGTGTACCTTGACAGGTCCTGCTGTCCGGGTTGAGGATGAAGCCGGGGTTACAGGAGCAGGAATAAGAGCCGGGAACGTTGGCACACAGCTGTTGGCAGTAACCATAGCGACATTCATCAATATCTGGTCAAAGAGAGAGAGACAAACTGGTTATGACCATGACCTACAGTATGTATAGACTGCACTCATGGGAATGTAATCAATCGACTTCATGAAGGTGCTACTTCATTAAATCATTACCACATTCATTTTGAGACATTAGTACAATATATTACTGTTAAACAAGACCATCACCGAGAAGATTGTCAGTTTCTAGTGGCCTCTATTTTACACTGTGTGACACTTGGTTGGATTTTGCGGGAAATCTGCTGGATTGCTTTACGGCACAAAACAGGAAGAGGGCGCTGTTCTTCCAGAGCAAACAGAGCTAAAGCTTTCAGAGTTTCTGGCAATGGCAGATGATGGAAGGAGTGAAAGGCCGATGGAAAAATCACTTCCAACATGTTTATCCTCTTCAGTAAAGAGAAAGACACCAGAGAGGGAGACATGGAATAAGTAGAAAGATCCTCATGACGACATTAAGCAACAGGGCTTATGGGAAATGTGGTCTTAATTTTGAGAAACACTAGCACTAGCGTGAAATAGAGGCGACCAATCGTCTCGACCATGGTCTCATTTGTTTACAGTAATTATACCAAGGTATCACATTTTAATTTGACAATGATATATTGAAGTTTCAAAATGCAACACGCAGCACCTGTAAGTTGTAAGTTGCACTTACCCTGGCACTGTCCACCAACCAGCCAGTATCCCTCAGTGCAGGAGCAGGTGTAGCCACCTGCTGTGTTGATGCAGACCTGGGTGGGGTTACACTGGTGAGAGTTTGTCGTGCATTCGTCAATGTCTGGAACAGGGAGAAAGAGGGGTGGAGAGCAGAGATGTTACTGTCAACAGATACACTACCAGTCAAGTCTGGACATACCATATTTTTCTTTATTTTTACTGTTTTCCACATTTTAGAATGATAGTAAAGACATCAAAACTATGAAATAACACAAATGGAATTATGCAGTGACCAAACAAGTGTTAAACAAATCAAAAGTATCTTATATTTTAGATTATTTAAAGTAGCCGCCCTTTGCCTTGATACAAAGGCAAAGGCTTTGGAAAGAAATTCATACATAGGATCAACTTCACTATTTATATTTGTCTAAGAAACACATTTCAAGCATTTAAGCATAAGCCTTTAGATCAAAATGAGAATGAAAAACACATTCAGTCAGGTGTGTTCTAACTTTTGACCAGTAGTGTAGATTATTTAGATTATTTTTTCTTTATTAGAGAATTGAAAGTGGAGAGAGACAGGAAAGACTGGGCTAGAGAGAGAGAGGGATGACATGCGACAAAGGTCCCGGGGCAGATTCGAACCCAGGATGCTGCGGTTACATGGTACACGCCTTAGACCACTTAGCCAGGACGCCCCCCTGTCAATAGGGTTTTTTTTGTGATGCCCTATTGATCCCTAAGAGGGGAAATTCATCCACAGGGAGGTCAGAGGTCAGCCACAACAGCACCGCTGCAGCTGGTGGGGATTCAGCATCTCACTAAAGCATGCTTCTACAGGCCAGATGCTTGGCATCATGGGGCATCGAACCTGTGGCATTCTGGGTACAGGACCGTCTCTCTAACCACTAGGCTGCAAATTACAATACCTCTCAAATTAACTTTTACCACATAAACTCTGAAAACTTTTCCCACAGCTGTATAATACCCTTCTCATTTCCAAAGCGATCATATTGTATGGTATGCATGTTTATTCTCTTTCAGTTTGGCAGTTAATAAAGTCCTTTAATTAATCTTAATCCAGGGAACACAGGCTTCCATTGTTGGCCACTGAGCAGCTGCACTGGAGCAGTTAAGGGTTAAATGCCTTGCTCAAGGGCACATCGACTAGACTGTAGCTGTTGAGAGAGGGAAGAGTGTTACTCATTCACTCATTTTCTCAGCTGGTCCGAGGATTTGAACCGCCATCTCAGATCATATCAGATCAAAAGCCTTTCTCTCTATCTCTCTCTTTAGCACCCCCAGCTTTTAAACACTTAACATTACAGTTAACATTTCAATACAGCATCAAATTTACACTTGTTATTACTCAAGATTAGAGATTACAATCGGGGTTAAATTCCACCGACGCCCCTGGAGCAGCTCACACAGCGCCCCATAATAGCCACATTTCCTTATGAGGATATGACAAATCAAAAATTCCAATCTCTTGTTTATGGTTCTCAGACAATGAAGTCACCAATCTTCTAGAGAAATGGTGGGAGCAGTGGGCGGGAGCCTGAAGCCCAGCGAGGATTTTTGTTTGAACAGGCAGCTATGATAAGCGATAACGTCTGTCAGTGGGTCTGCTGCCCTTTGTGCCAAGTTGGTCCGCTGGCCCACCGTGGGGGCGGGAAGGGGGTGGGAGGAGGGGGAGGAGGGGGGAGGGGCCTGGAGCGCTCGGCCACTGGCCAAAGGCAACATGCACGGCCCCGGTCCCGGCCCCGGCACCTGCATGCAGTTACCAGCTAAAACCTCTCTGTATGGTAGTCGGATCATCTGCATCCCATGTGTAGGCCTACTGCGACCCCGGAGAGTCTGATCTGTAACACACACACGCATACAAACACACACGCACACACACACACACTGCGGGAGCGTTTCAGTTCAGCTCCTTATATAGACTGTTTCATGAGCTGCCCACGGGCCCCGGGGGGTTAACTCTGACAATTTTGATCAACTTCAGAGAAGACGTGTGAGACGGGCTTTGTTTGAAACGGCCCAATTTCTGTCCGATGTAGGAAAACGGAGAAAGCTTGAACAGTTGAAGCATTTTGACACTCCGCATTTGTACACACATTCATTCAAAACACACCCAGTGACATTAAATGAGACAAGACTAGGACTTCTTAGTTACAAAGAAGATAAACACGTCTACAGTGTTCATCATCTATCCTGAAACGTTGTTGGGGGAAACCCTCCTGAATGTCAACAGCCTTGTTTTCAGATCGAATACCATGCATTTTTGAGTTTATCCGACGGGTTTTGAAAGGATTTCATAAGCCCAAGAGGATGGAAAGTTTTCACAACCCATAGAGGAGCATGTAATCCTTCGACTGCGAAAGTGAAAACATGAAAATCACCAAAATGCGAGTTACCAGGCCAGCTGAACATGAGAAACAGAAGAATGTGTCACAACTTGAGAGGAATCACTCGACTCATGAGACTCCAGGCAGCAAGGAGTCAATAGGTTGCTGGTTTGATTCCTGGTTTGAGTCCAATACTACCAAAGTGTACCTGGGCAAGGGCACCCCCATGTAGAACCGACCTGCTTCAAGGCTGGGTATCAAAAATCAGTTTATATGAGGTTAATACTATGATTCATCATGATGGGGAAACTGCTTGCAAAATGCCACTGTGGTTCTATCTGTCCTTGTAAAAAGTAAATACATGAATGGCTAATTTGCTCTATTGTTCTTCCAGACCGGTGCCATTAGTGACATTGATAAAGTAGCGGCGCTAACTTCAACACAAAGCCATGTTTGTTGCAGGTTGAGACAGGAAGTCACAGTCTGCTAAGTTTCTGCCCCATAGCAGCATCAATCAACAACCCATTACATCACTACATACACACACAAACACACACACACACACACACACAAACACGCACACACATGCCAACCTTCAGGGGTGCGAAGACTCGATTAGCCCCCACAGAGGAATGTCTGTTCTACAAGCCCAGCTCGGCATAGATTTGGCAACAAGTGACCTCATCTTTGGCGCTTTGATTTTGTAGTTTACCCAAACAAGGTTGAGAGCCGATTCCCCGACAGGCCGCCTCCCCTACAAAGAGAAACAGTCCGTATTTGTGCATGAGCTAAACGCACTCTTTTTTCGCGGGAGAATATGTTTTTCCGCTCATTACAGGGTCACGGGTGATTTATGTAGAATGACAGAAAAAAATACCCCAATGGACTTTCAGGAGTCCATTTTCAACAGCTTGTCCCTGCTGGACCCACTGGGATAATTACGTTAAGATGTCCAGCGCGTATCTAAGACAGCTGGGAAGAACATCAGACACTTGGTGTTTATCTGAGAGCTGGGATCTCTTACGATTGTGAAATCCAACAGAATCAATCAAATAGTTGATTTTTCCTTGCAATGAGGAGTTGAAAGCCCTCCTTCCCCCTGCTGGGTAAAGGCAGGCAGTCCGCTACACTCTCACATGTCCAAAAACTTACACCAGCTGCCTTTGCGATCTAATGGATTAATCTATTTGCCTGGAGTTCATTTATCTGCTGTAATTACATAGGCTTCATTTCTGGTTTCTCTCTCATATCATCTAGTTTCACTGGAATATCTGAAAAACAACAGGAGGAGGCTGTCTGTCTGAAACACACACAGCTTTCAGCCAGAGTCATTATAGAGATTCAGTAGAGAGGCTGGGATTTGTAATAGACTGCAGTAGAAAACAGACACTGTCTCCCTGTGGACTTCACATGGAGCTGTCTTGCAGTAGTAATCATTTCCTAATCAGGTGATGTCTACAGGGCTTTGAATGGCATTGTGGTTCTATTAGACTCTCAACACTGTACTAAATCTGTCATAATATGTCAACTTGTTATGAATGGCAGGAATGAACACAAAAAGCGGGTGGAGGGGCAGCCATTGAGACTGAAAATTGACTTAGAAACCATCGTTGGAAAAGAGACTCCGGCCGGCCAGTTTGACTCTCATCCAAACCCACTTGCCCACCGCCGCCGCCGCAGAAATAGCAAACTCACTTCAGGATCACTGTCTACATTCCCTGTCTGTGATGAATGTGAGTGCATGCTGACCCACTGTAAATAACCAAGCACAGTTGTTCGGTTAGAGATAACCACACGACAAAGAACAAGCAACAGCAACTCTCTTGAGACATTTGATGAATTAGAGCAGCAGACTTGGCTCAAGTTGTATTTGCAAACAACTTGACATTTTGGCTGGAGGACCAGATGGGTTGGGTTTGTCACATAGGACTAACTAATGACCAGAGGTGGAGACTCGAGTCACATGACTTGGACTCGCATGCATGAAGAGAATACCTGAGACTTGACTTGACTTGGGTTCTGGTGACTTGGGACTTGACTTGGACTTGTACTGTGATGACTTGAAAAGGTTTCTAAAGTCTGGACAAAAGATCTTGAGTTTGTGTAAATGACTTAGACTGAAAGTGATGAGATCTGTTCCACCAGATGACTGAATTTAAATTCTGTTTTCTGAATTTCTATGGATCGATTGAATTTACTGAAGTTGAAACTCAAACTCATGATGCACTTACCAAGTTTTTATCCTATTATAAAACAATATTCCATTGAAAAGTCCTGGATATTTAGTTTTCTTTAAGATATTACATTGATACTGGACTCTTGATTCGTTCTGACTTGACTTGCTGTTCTACATTTAGACTTCAGACTTGACTTGAGACTTGTGCCTGAAGACTTGAGACTGACCCGGGACACAGCAAAGTTGACTTGGTCACACCTCTGGCAATGACTGATTGACAGTTTATCACTATCTGAACTGTCCTGATGCGTTAAACCCCACCCACATGGTGCTCTGAGGAGGTTAAAACCAACTCACCGTTACAGGTACCATCGTCTGAAAGAGTATATCCAAGGATGCAGGGTGCAGTGCTTCTCACTATGGGGTAGCTGGGCTCCACGGGTCCTGGAGGCGGGGGGCGGAAGGTGTCCGCAAACCCCACCGACGAGTCTGGGTAAGCCGGGTCAGGAAGCACCGGGGTCTCCGGTCGGTACGGCTGGCTGTATAAGCCCCTCGGGATGCACAGGTAGCCGCCGTTCTGGTTGACACAGCGCATGTCCCCCCGGCAAGCATCTGGCAGAGTGCGGCACTCATCCACATCTGGGGTGTGAAGAGGGGGGCACTGATAAGGACACTTCTGCATTCACAGCATTTGTTACATCTGCTTGTTGGGTCTACTGTCTGGTCACTGTGGAGATGATGCTTGCACCCCTCACTGCTGGGTGATGGTCTAGGAATTTAAGCTTATTCTACTGCACATTGTGTTTTTTACTCTGGATAAGACTGTTAGTGACACGCCCAAACTGTTCAAAATATAAGACAAGTGCAAGTCGAGTCACTTACCTATACACTGCCTTGCTCTGCGGTCATAGGCAAACCCCTCTGTGCAGGTCTGGGGAGAGACCAAGAGTCTGGTTCAGTGTGGTGGCTCTTGGACAGTTTGCCCTTGTGACCACAATTCACTGGTAACATGTTGAAAATGCATTATGATACTGCTTGACTTTGGATGCAACTTCACACACTTACTATTTTAGTATTCTGCCTAACTTGCTTTGCCATCTTTACATGATGAATGACTTTCTGCCTTTCAGTGTGACAGCTTCAGTGATTTCATTTATGCTTTATTACGTCCTTAAAGTCGTCAAATAAATTAAAAAGCATAAAAAGCTGGATCAGCATGGCACAACTATAAATGGACCTTTGCAGAATATGAACAGGATCTTAGTCTCCTTCAGCACTCTATGGCTATAATATGTGAATGAATGAAATCCATGCAAACTGAGTGTCAAAGCGCATGAAGGAAGGAGTTCTCTTACCTGACCATGTCCAGGCTGGATACAAAGCAGAGCAAATACCACAGCTGCCAACATCCTGCAAAGAGGGAATTTCAACTTTTTAAACTCTTCTCGTGGACAGCCTCGTTGAAAAACCAGCAATGTAGTGCCAGTATCCCGTTACATATTCATTCAAACCCATAACTCAAGCAAAACAACTCAACTTAGTCCGCTATGCAAAGGTAAAGCCAGATCAAAAAAAAAAAAAAAAAGAAATCCTCACGATGTAGCTTACTAACCTTGCAGAAGTCCAAAAGCTCAAGCCACGTACTGCAGAAAGCATGGTTTATGGTTTCTATTGAAATCTCTCAAAGGAAAGATTCAGACGACCCGTAAATTCTCCCTAATCCCCCTCGCCACTACCAGGGTCTCACCACCCCCAACTATGCGCCTTTACGCGAAAGCCGACACCAGGTTTTCATTAACCGCTGTCTGGTCGAGCTGAAGCTTCGGTACATTGACCAAGTGTTGAAGGAATGCCTTTTCAAAATGGACTGTTCTATTTCTTCCGCACTCTGTCGGCTCTACAGATTATTTAGCAATGCAAATTGACGGGCCCCCTCCGAGCACTTTCACAACAGCTGGATTCAATCAGGGAGAGCCAGCCCCCTCAGTCCGGGCGCACAGACAGCGGCCCCACAGCGGCGGAGCGCACGGACTCCAGGGGCGCACAGGCAAATAACGGGCTACTTATGAGTTGTTGGGGGGTAAAAAGACAAACATGCACAGTGAGTGTCTGTTCCTGGAGACACAAACAGCCCCCCCCCCCCTCCTCCACATACGGCTGAACAAAACATTGCACATCTGGCGTAGCCAATGCATGCTATCCCCACTATCCCCGCTGTAGGAGCCTGCATCTGTTTTGTATGAATGCACATGAATTCTGGAGAAAATGACAAAACGCACAACAGCAAGGGGACTGTAGTACCTTTATTTGATTTGAAAAGCAAATTCCAATTAAGACAGTGGTACTAACCTTGATTAAAGATCAGGGTAATCTAACTCATTTTTTGACATTTCTGAATTTCAGATTGCACATCTACAAAACATTCTTTTACAGTAAGGATTTACAATTTATACATTTCGTCAATTCACCTGGAGGAACCCTGTAACATTCTTTCTGCAGCGGCTGATTGATTTCCATACAAAAATGTGGAGCAACTTGGCCAGCCCTGGTCAGGTAAAACCTTCTGAATGTGCAGTTTTTACATTTTGTAAATATATATATTTATATTAACCATTTACAATCCTGATCATACAATTATCTAGATAGCAAAAAATGTAGGCACTTGGATAGTACTTCCAGAACTTCCTAAGTGCCCATAAATATGAAAAATGCCACCCATTTACATATATATAACTATATAATAGTACTGTACTTATACATGAGAGCAGTCTCGTCATCAAAACCTCTGATCAACCACAGCCCGCAATTACAGCTATAATTACAACGCTATGTTGCATATCACAGTCGGACCGTCTGGGACAGACAAGATTTCGCAGAAATGTCTTTATGGTTTTAACAGATGTACTGAACCACATAAATCTCTACAGAGCTTCTGCTGCCAGAGAGTATCAGGCGAGCCTTGCATCAGACAGAGCACACTGCACTGCTAAAAAGAAAAGACAAGAAAAAAAAAAAACACAAAAGACGAGAAAATAGAAGTTCTCCAATGCAAGTGAAACGATGACTACTGTAGGAGGCAAGATGTTTCCTAGCGCTAACAGAGGTGATGATTATACTCCATCCACATGTATTGCACTGCACTGCACACAATGAGTCTACAAAGTCACTTGTGTTCAGAACTGGTGTGATGGACAAAAATAGAAAACTTAACAAAATAAAGGCATCCATAATCAAAAAGGCAGTTTCTTTTAAAATCTACTGCATTGCTTGCACTCTGAATGCGATAACCTCTCAAAAGAAACACCCTGCTTTCTGAATGTGGACCTTCATCTATAATGCTTCTCATCTGGACATTTTCAACTCTTGGATCAACGGCTATGATGACAATAACAATGTTGTGGCTGAAACACTTTCACTGATGCGTAAAGGGAGAATTGGTTGCATAGAACAGCAATTGCCAATGAAACTGATTCTCAGAATATTTCAGCTGAATTTTCTTTCAATTCCCTCCCAAAAATGAGGGCATGTTACACCTTTATGTATGCTCAAGTCAATATTTTGCAGGAGAGTCAGAAAAAGAGCAGCAATAGGAGTAGTAGTATTCCTTGATCTCAGTCTGTGTAGTATCAAACTTCTGTTGGATGAATGAAGAGCTTTAACTGGCACACATTATGGCACCGATCACTGCTTTAGCAAGTCTTTGAGCACGGCTCCAGCGCTGGCCTCGGCCGAGACCGGCACCGGCGTGAAGGTGGGCAGGGCATCTGAGATGGGCTTCATCAGAAGGTGACCTCCCGCCCCCCCGGCCCCGGCACCGGCCGAGCTCAGCAGCGGGACCGCGGCCGAGCGAGGGGCCAGGAACGGGTTGGACTCCCCGGCTCGCTTGCTGGCTGCCGCTGCTCCTAACAGAGGAGAGAGGTTAAATGAGGCTCGATGCGTCTGGTTGCAGTGAGAGCGAGAACACCGGCTCCTGTGTGACATGACTGATTTAGTGTGTGAGAGAAAGAAACATGCAGACAGCGGTGACTCCCAGAGGGGCCGTTTACCTGCGGCGAGGTTAGGAGCAGCGCCAGCGGTCCTTCTAGGAGGCGGGGCGCTCAGCGGCTTGATGTCATGGACTGGAAGCATGAGTGGAGGCAACACCGGGGTCGACTCCACCTCCAGGAACTTTACGAACATCTCTGAGAAGGACTGAGACAACAAAGGACAGGACTGAGATTTCCCCTCCTTATTTTTTTGGTCATTTACTTTCTTTATGTTAAGTGGGCTGTCTTGTCTAAGTCTGAAGTGAACAAAATGGAACGTGAAGTTGTGATTATCTTTTGAACTTCAATAAAAACATAAAAAAACAAAAAACAAAGGGCAAGATAGTGCTGAATTAATAATAATGAGATACTTTGCTGATCCATGCAGAGAAATCCTCCTTGCCCCTCATTCAGCGAGGTCAGTGATTGCAGACACAAGTGCTTGAACCCAAGTTGAAGGACAGTCTCTCTAACCAGTAGGACTATGTGTTTGCATGCGATTTGGTGCAAGTTTGTGTATGAAGCATTGTCGGTGTGTTCCAGAGTGACCATGTTCAGGGTGAGAGCATGTACTGAATCGTGCGAGTGTTGTCACTTTAAAAAGAAGTTCACGTGTCTTTTCTTACCGAGTTGAAGCCCTGACCATGGGTGGGCCTCTGGGGAGTGTTTGGGACACTCTGTGCTCCTCTGCCTCCCAGCCAGCTGGACACCCAGCCGGTGACACCGTGCCGTCCGTCCTCCTCCAACATCTGCACGGACACACACAGGAGTCAAGAACGGGCAGACGACGATTACAGGATTCCCCCGAAGGAATGAAGCCTCGGGGGAAGTTATTAACACTTATTTAACGAGCGCTGTGCATTGTTAAATACAGCATGGGTGTGAGTTTCACACTTGGGACCTGCACAGTACTACAACAGTCCCAAGCCTTGCCCAAGAGCGCTTGGACAGTACATGCTGAGCGATCAATCACTTCCCCGACTCAAAAGCCACTGGGAAAAATAAACTATGACACAAGATCTTCATTTTATTTGGAGATCCTTTTAGGGATCAAATCTGGTCAAAATATTGTAGTAGGTATACATCCTTTTAGCCAATGCTGTGATCGCAGGGGACAAATCACGTCGTTACGGTATACTATGGAGTCTATCCAGGAGGCTGCATCCTGCCAAGGCAAATGACGTCAGTGATTAGGGAGTCCAAAATGACGTTAAACGATAAAGCCATAAGTTTCTTCACGGAGAGACAGAGAGCTTGTAGAATAGTGTAAGCGGGTCCAAAAAACAATTTTCCAGAAAACAGTGGCAAGCAGAGAGGAAACAAAGTACACTCAAGACCTGGATCATCTGAAGACTTCCGTGGAACAGAAAACAAATAAAATGTGATATTTGAAAAGAAGCACTAGGAGGGGGTAGCCGCTCCGCCGAGGCCAATTCTGAAAAGACGTCTGGTTTTGTGGGACACTTGGCTGCTGTAAACACGAGTTGAGTGGAAAATTTCAATAGCATTAACAGGAGATGAGGGAGAGGTGAAAAAAAGCGGAACGACCTCCAACGCAATAAAACTGGGTCTTCTGAGGAGTCGTAATCTCATTTGCCCCTCACCCTCAATCTGTTTCCCTTTAAGACTGTTGGGTAATATGCTTTGGAATAGTTGGATGGAGTCCCACAGGGCTCCTGCCAGCAGATCTGGATAAGGAAATACTTTCTTAGTAGGCCGAACTCTGGATTTTCAGGGGCTGCTGGAGTTAAAAGTGTATCAGACAGATACTGAGTTTTGCGGTTGACTTTGGGCCGCTGTGTTTGTCTATAGAGTATAGAGGATGTGCGCAACTTCAAATGTTTCCGTGCAGAAAAAACAAAATCAACAAGAGGAAGGGTCTGTTTGCTTACGGTCAGAGTGACTTATGTGTAAATTCTTGTGCAATTCTACCATAAACTCACTGAGAAAAAGTGCTGTGTTGAGTAGTAGGTGGAATTCCTCTGTACAACAAAAATCTGTGTTTCTTTTACACTCATTCAATGGCCTCCCACAACTGGAAAACTGTCCAATACAGTGAAAATTCATCATCCAGCCTTAGTGCTCTAATGCCCCAAAATAACAGCAATTATGATTGCAATCACAGCAACACCTACTGGAACTGACCGTGGAATTAGCCCAGAAGTGAACTTGGATCCTACAAGCAAAATGTTCCCTGGTTGAACATAACAACACATTCTACAATAAACACTAAAAAAGCATTTTTTCTTCTGTCACTGCTGCACTCCTGCCAAGACCAGATAACTGCTCTTATATAAAAGGAATTTCATATCCCCAACAGTATGGAAAATTAATTCACAGAGATTAGCAGGTCTATCACTTTTGAAGGGACAGCCAACTAAAATGCATGACTTCACGAGTGTCATGGGCAGGGGGAATCAGTTGTTGAGAGCGTGTGTCATTACAAAACTGATGCCAGATCAGTTGAGGTATTGCCTTAGGGATTTCCTATCCCTGAATTTTCCATACATCATGACTGCTTGGGCCACCAGATGCTACAATCTGTCAGCACAAGTCTTTGTACACTACATCACTTCGGGCCTCAGGAACAACTTCAGTTCTCTATAATGCTCATAACTTATTTCACACGTTTCATCCTATTCAGTGCATGGTACACTGGTATTGTACTGCTGGACATTCACAATACCTCCTCTACAACTGCAACTATACTGATGATGTCTCTGTCTCTGCACCAATGCTGCAAAGATAAATCCCTGTACATTTAGTGTAACTGGCAAATAAATTGAATTTGAAATGACTAAAGGAGTCAGATAAATACTCTACATTCCAGACAGATATTAAGCTGTCAAGGAGAGAGTTTAGAACGAGCAGGACGTACAAAACAAGTTAAAAAATAGGACAAAACTCCTTCCTGGTTCCTCATGTTCATTTTAAAGGACTCAGGAGAAGGCTTGAGAGATTCAACATGGTCCATTTAGAACCTTAGGCTGTATCTTTGTATTCAAAATACTCCAGTGACATGTCACACATTTATTACTAATATGACACATTGCCACAAACACTCCTCACTGCCTGTTGCAGTCATAAAATTCCAAATAATAGCCATTTTATTAGTAACACCAATTGCTGCCTACCATCGTAATTATGTGGTTACTTAAGTTAATACTTTGAATACAGGTAGTTGGCAGTAAAGAAAGCTCTCACCTTTTCAACATCCTCTCGGCCCAGTCCCAGAACACTTCCCATGAGCCTCAGCACCTCAAAGCGCTTGTTTTTAGGTGTGTGGAAGTATCCCACGAAAAGATTACGCATTAGGACTCTGGAAACAGAACAACACGAATAACAAGGCATGATGTAATTCCAGGTTAAAAAGATTAGGCCCCTGTTCTATTTTTATACAGCTGTGTGAACTATGAATAAACCCTGAACGTATAGACTTGATTTTCCTTTTCCTTCGTCTCTCCAGGGAAGGATTTGAGCACACACAATCTTTTCTATTTATTCCGGCACCTCACAGCAGTGGGAAAAGCAGGGATGGGAAAGCATATCTTTTTCACTTCCTCTGCCTGGGTTTTCTAAACTGGAATTCAAACCGGCGACCATCCGGTCACAAGTTTGCTCCTGTAAATATTAGGCGACCGCTAAAGAAGATGAGACCCCCGTCCAATCTTTACACTGCTGTGTGAATTTGGACCCATGGACCCGAGTTTCAAATGTGTGTAAAAAATTATCAGAGTCCAATGAAAACCATATGAGTGCTTAATCATAATCTCTACTTTGCAGAATAAAGGAATGTGAGATTTGGCCCAGATAAGATTACTGAACTTACTTGTCCACCTTCCCCTCTGTGCTGTTCAGCAGATTCATCAACTTGTCCTGTGCCTCTTCCAACATCTCCTGTCTCACATCCACTGCAAGCCGCACGCACAAACACACACACACACACACACACACACACACACACACACACACACACACAGAGAGAGAGGGAAGAGTTGGGTCTTGCTCTTACAGAGAAATGTTGACATATCCGTTGAGCAGACATTCCCGAAATTAGCCTCTTTCATCAGTCAGATTGCAGATCAGAACATGCTCACAGTTGGTCAACTATTACTAGACGGCATATAAATTTTTCAAAAGTGATTGATTTGCAAACCAAATATATACGCTCATATAGTGCCTGAGTAAATACATTGTCTGAACACCAGCCAGAGAGAGGGGGGAAAAAAATGAACAGGCACGTCTGAGAATTTGCTGTGATGTCATGCCCATGTCTGAGGGTGATAGGGTGAAATCAGCAGACTGTGTGACACAAAAAATGATGTAGGAGAGTCTAACCCCAGGAGGATTATAGTTTGACTGATTGTGTTATTCTCCTCTGTTATTTAGCCTATGATAAGAATGTGTGCAAACTGAAATCTTGATGCTTTAAAGGCAGAGACTGCAAGAAATATAAGCTGAGGAGAGAGAGAAAAAAAAGCCAGTGTTCGAAGGCCGCTTGGCAATTGAAAGGAGGTATAAATGTCAATGTTGTCAGAGAAAGCCAGAAAGGGATTGCAGAAAAATGCACATTATCCATAACATCTTAAGCAAAAGCAGAGGAGGGGAGCAGCGGTCTTTGAACCAAGACAGGTGAAGAGACCTTTATTTTGCTATAAATTGGTAGGTTTAATGGTAGGCTGAAGTTTTTATGCAGTTTTGTCTCAGTATTCAATCATTCAAGCTTCATGTGGAGAGCTTGGCTGGTGAGAACACTCAGCTGTGCCTCACCTTGTTTTTTCAGCTCTTCAAGTTGCTCCTCCTTCAGATCCAGCTGATCGGTGAGGCGAGATGCCGAGTCCAGAGCGGCGTTCGCTTCATCGAGGTTCATCTGACAGAGAGAGCATCCGTTATTACGGCTTTTATACAACAGCAATGTGAACTCTCTGAAGGGTTTTCATCAAGGCCCCATACACACATAAGAATAAATAGGATGAATTAGTGAGAGCGATAGTACTCCAGCTCCCTGGTTACAACATTTACCCTTTTTCATAATGCATGGCTAAGTGTGCTTCACAGGTTCATAAAGCACTGTTTAATACCTATGTGGCCATATTGTTTGGTTAGTTTTGTTTATTTGCACATTGATAAAACATAGAGGTGATGTGTCACATTAAAAACAGTGATAAAATAAAATGATAAAAATGCAGAAAGATATGCAATCAACATGTGCAGATTAGATATAAAAAACTACACATATACATTTGTACTAAAAAAAACAACTCACCCCAAATCCAACTGATTATGTACTGATTATATAGCTTTTACATAGACTTATTATTAGTTATTACATATTACATAGACTGGAACTAAACAAGGTATGTAACGGCTATAAAATCAGCTAAATAATAGTTCCTATGTGTTCACTTTGTGGCTTTGCTATTGACGACACATATCATCAATTACACAAATTACACAAAGCAAAGCAGAGTGAATGGACTCTCTGATGTGATGTTGACTGGTGGTTTACCTGAAGGGCAGATGCTTTGTCTTCCAGCTTCTCAGCTTTCCTTCTCCACTCATCCTTCTCCCTCTTGTGCTTGTCGAGCTCCGCTGAGTACATGGCTTTCTCTTCTGAAGGGGCAAGAGAGAAACACTAATTGTTATAGTTAATATTAAAGTTCAATGTCAAGAGTGCTCACATAAACTGAATCATCACAATCACTAATGCTTGTTTTTAGGACTTGCATTGGTAAAATAGGGAAAATAGAGAAGACTCACTGCAAGAGATATGGTAAAAAAACACTTTTACCCCCATAAATATCTACATCTACTATAGACTGATAGGATCTGTATGCGAGAACTGAGCATGTAAAAGAATATACAAGCTGAAGCAGCCGACTCGCCTTGTTGGAACTGCTCTAGCACCATCTGCAGGTTGGAGAGCGACACCGCATACTGGTTGACCTGCTCCTGGGAGGTGCGGAGCTGGATAAGTGCGTCGTCCCTCTGCTTCACCACGCCGCTCAGCTGCTCCTGTAAAGACTCCACCTGCATGCTGGCCTGTTGGCTGGAGGCGGCGGGCAGGCAAAAAGAAAAAAAAAAACACAGGAGGAATGAGATTAACAATCAAACAAATGACTTTTGATTTATTTTTTTTAAACTGCACTAGGCAACTTTGCACATTTGCTGCTCCAAGTGGCAGAGAGAGAGAGGTAACTGGTCTGTGATAGCTTTATAACAAAGGAAACCAAAGGAACAAGGGAGACAAAAGATCTAACGTTCATGAGTCCAGCTTTCTCTGGACTGGAGTGCTCACTTGCTGCAGTTTTGGATTTCGCTCTCAAGTTTCAATTCTTAATTTCCTCCAGAGATTTCCTGCCAGTAATCATACTCGACACCAGAATTTCTTTTGGGCAAATCGGGCAAATCTACAAGTCTCAATAAGTGGGGAGGGGGTGCGCTTCTCTATTAAGAGATAAGAGTAAGATAAGAGTATTTCTTACTTAAAATCTTGCCTAGTCAACGCATTTTTTATGGATATTTTTGGGGCATTTCTGCTTTTCTGCATTTTTTTTTGAAATGGCATTCCCACTGAGCCACCATAACACCTGTTTTAATTCAAATCTACACATTATTGCCAATTTACTGTGGTGTGCAAAACCTGTACATTATCTGAAACACAAGGGAATTCAGTCTTGTGGTATCCTTGATTATTACATTTCTAGTTAATGTGTTGACATAACATTTCAGCATCACAGCCAATATATAGACTGTAATTTTGGTTTCCGCTAACCTGGCATTCTCCACTGCGCTTGAGGAAGTGGCCAGCCTCTCGTCCAGCAGCGCCACCCTCCTGCGCAGCTCAGTCTCTCTGTCCTCAGCAGCGAGGGCTTCTCTCGTGTACGAGTCCTCGATCTCCAGGAGGTGATTACGCAACCTGTCCAGCTCCAGGTTGAGACGCTGCTCTTTATCCTTCACATGCTGCAGCTGGGGAGGGAACAGGAACACTGTTAGATGTGTAAATCTGCAAGAATAGCGTAGCAATCTGGGTTCCTAAACAGTAATTCCATACTTTTTATAGACTTAAATTTCATCACGGGATTTGAAGATTTTGGTCAATATACAATATGATGTATGCCAACAGTGGCTGGGCAATATGGGAAGGCATTATCACTCTAGAGTTGAATATTCAACAACAAATATCACAATATATGAACTGATAGTGGCTATCCAAATACATAAAATGTGAAATGATATGTGTATCAGAACAGATAATTATATTTTTATATATTTTTTCCGACCTTATGTACAATTCTCAAACATTTAAAAACCTGGAAATACTTGAATTAATCTTTCCTACTTTTTGAGACCTATGCAGAAAACCTGAGCAATTTGAAGCCTGTCTGTCTTGATACTACCGTTAGCAAGGAACATGATACAATAAATAAAACGTAATTAAACCTAACCCTAACCTGGCTGTGTTTTACATGTATTTTTCATACTTTTACCCATGTAAAAACAAGTTGAAGTAGTTTCATAAGGGTAATAATTATCAAATGATAATCAAAACGAAGAGTAAATTGTGTTTTACTCAGTAACATGGGGTGAATACAATAAGAGTACTAAAAGTATACTAGAATGCTTTCACTTACACCAGTTTACATCCCTGTTTGAATTTGACTCAATACTTAGAATAGAATAAAATAGAATAGAATAGAATCTTTATTTCCTAAACTGAATTTGCTTTGCACATAAAGAAGCCCAACAGCGCACAAAAACAGATGCTAGTGAATATCATCTGTCCTCCTACCTCAGTCTGTACTGCAGTTGTCTCCATTTGCTTCTGTTTGAGAGCCAGCATCACCTGGTCCCTCTCATGCTGGAACGCCACGGCTTTGTCCTGCATGGACTTCATTTCATTCAGGAGCTGATTCAGCTCACCAGACTTTCCCTGTGTGACATTATCAACAGAGCAAATCATGAGTGTAACTATTTGAAGAATGCATCAAGAGAAAAAAAACAGGAATCCAGGGCAGAAATACATTTTTGCCAGTCTAAAATGTCATTTGGTGGACGTTTTTTCCCCCCTCATGTGCCTTAGTACCATGACTGCATACATTTTTAGCATGGGTTGTCAAACCCCTAACCCTGAGAGTGTTGGTTCGTTACTCTACCCAATGAGCTATACAGCACATAAAGTGGTCCAATTACTGCTAAAAACTTTGACTAAAACACCCTTTTCTACTAAAATAATTCTAAATCTTTTTTCCTACTTAAATGATATTATGATATGATATGATATGAAGTTGCCAACTGACCTGCTCTTTGTCCTTGAGCATCTTCTCCAAGGTGGCAGCCTTCTCGCTCATTGCGCTGAACTCAAATTCCTTCTCCCTGAGCAGGAGGGAAACCTGCATGTTGGTTTCCTGCAGCGCTCGGAACTCGGACTCTTTCTCCCGCGAGCGCGCTGCCACCAGCTCGTTCTCCTCCTTCAACTTCCTCACATCCATCTCAAAGATCAGGGCGCGCTCTTTCAGGTTGGTCACGGCCTGCTTCAGCACCTCGTTGTCGTTCTCACGGTTACGCAGTGTCTCGCTGACGTGGCTTAGCTGGTCTCCTTTGGTTTTGATGAGCAAGTCCTTCTCCCTCACAGACCTCTGCAGCGCGTCCAGCCTCTCTCTGACCTGCCGGGCCTCCTCCGCCTGACCTCTCTGCTCGCTCTCCGAGGCAGACGCCGAGTTGGAGAGCCGGTGGTTGTTCTCCTGAAGAGTCCTGATCATGGTGTCCCGCTCAGCCAGCAGAGCTCGCAGCGACTGAAGCTCTCGCTGCAGGTTCTCATTGTTTACTGGTGCTGCCCCCTGGAGGCTCGGAGGCTCAGCTGTCAGAAGAGGCCCACTCGCCTGGGCAGCTACACCGACTTCTGGAGTCTGCGTAACACTGTCCAGTTTACCCAGCAGAACATCCTTGGTGGTGCTGAGCTTGCTGATGGTCTGCTGGACCTGAGCGAGTTCCTGACTCAGGCTCCCCAGCCTCCTTTCTTTCTGCTCGTAGCTCTGAATCAGTCGAGTGTAATCCACTGACAGCTTGGAACTGCAGTCGCTGTCGGCGGAGACCTGGCCCTGTAGTTTGATCAGCTCCTCCTGCAGCTGGGCTGACTCATGCTGCATGTTCTTGACCGTGGTGATCACCTGCTGCTTCCACTCCTCCATCTTCTTCACCTGCTGTTTCAGAGTGTCCCTCTCCTGCAGCAGCTCCTCAAACTGGTTGCTGCTGACACCTCCTGAGCCAGGACCGCAGTCCCCTCCTGAGGACTGCAGGACGGCCACCAGGGTCTGGCACTTCTGGGTCAGAGCATCAATCTCGATGTCCTTCTCCCTGATGATGCGGGACAGGTTCTGGATGGTCTCCCTGAACATCTCTTGGCTTCCTGAAGGATCGCTCATGTTGGAGAGGCGCTGGTTCTCCTGCTGGAGTTTCAGCAGGGCCGCCTCCTTCCCTGCCATGATATCCATGATACGGTGGTAGTCAGAGCGAAGCTGGCTGTTCTCTCTGGTCTTTTCGTTCAGCACCGCCAGCACCTGCTCTCTCTCAACAGCGTAATTCTGCAGCTGTTGCTGGAGGAACAAGACATCTTGGCTGTGCCCGCCGCCTCCACCCATGGAGACTCTGGCATGAAGCGCCTGGATCTCCAGGTCCTTCTGCAGAACCATCTGGGAGAGTTTGCCCAGTTCGTCGCGAGACACCACCAACTGGTCCACCTGCTTGGCCAGGGAGAGGTTCTTCTCATTCAGCTGGCTGATCTCAGTCTCCTTCTCCTTGATGCCCCTCACCAGCCTTTCTATTTCTACCTTAGACAGGTCATGCTTCTCATTGCCGTTCTCCCCATTTAGAGACTGGGTTTTGTCTTCTTGCAGGATGACCTCTCCCTGTACGGGCGGGGGGTCAGCATGGCCCTGGCGCTCACTGAGCCCATCCACTGTCTGCTGGAGACGGGCTATCTCTTCATCTCTGGCGTGGATAAGTCTGTCATAGTTGAGTGTGGTCTGCTCATGGCGAGCGTGGGCCTGTTCAAGCTCACTCTGCTGTGCCTGGAGGGATTGCTGGGAGTGGAAGAGAGAAGCCTGCTGTTCCTCCATGGTTGTCCTCAGGGTCTGGACCTCCTCTTCCAGAGCATCTCTGGAGGATTTGAGCTGGGTGATCTCTGTCTCCAGCTCTGTGATGATGTCCAGGGTCCTGGGCTCAGCCAGGGGCTGAGGTCTGCTCTGCTGGTCCCTGAGGCGATCAATCTCCTCTTTCAAGTGGCTGTTGTCTTCTTTCATACCTCCCAGCTGTTTGTCCTTATCCTCTAGTGCATGTCTGAGAGTTTCAGCTTCCTTGGTCACAACCGAAATACTGTTCTCCATCTCCTTCTGCAGGTCTGTGGCATTCTGTTTTAAAGTCTCCATAAAGGCATCCTTCTCCTGCAGCAGATCCGTCAGCTGCTTCTGCCCTGAAACTGTGATAGAGAGCATCTCATTGGTGTCTCTGTGGTCAGACGCCATCTGCTCCATGTCTCTCTTCAGCTGGGCTATCTCCATGTCCTTCTCCTGGTTGAGTTTGACGGTGCGTTCATGCTCCATCTGTAAGGCCGAGGCGTCCATGGAGCGGGCACGGGTCAGCTCCTCGATGGTCTGCTGGTACTGTTTAGCCTGTTCTGCCAGAGTCCTCTCAGTCTGGCCCAGCTCTCCCTCCAGCTGACCTTTCTCCAGCTTCAGAGCCTCGATACGAGTGTCCTTTTCCAGCACCGTCCTGTTCAGAGATGCCTGGCCTTCCTTCAACTGCCTGCTTAGTTCCTCCACTTTACCCACAGCCTGCTCGCTCTCTGCCTTCAACCTCC
The DNA here is from genome assembly GCF_048128805.1 of Centroberyx gerrardi. Classification (NCBI taxonomy): domain Eukaryota; kingdom Metazoa; phylum Chordata; class Actinopteri; order Beryciformes; family Berycidae; genus Centroberyx; species Centroberyx gerrardi. Next base: position 5,726,462 of record NC_136013.1, read on the forward strand.
TGTTCTCCATCTTCATCTCGTAGTCCTCTGACATCACCTTCTCATGAGAGCTCCTCATCTCCACCAGCTCTCTCCTGAGGTCTGATAGCTCCGTCTCTTTCCCCACTAGCTCCTCTCTACTCCCCTGTGCCTCAGTTCTCCTCTCCCCTGCCTGAGTCAGCTGTGCTTTGGTGGCAGACAGCTGCTCCTCTCTTTCCTGTAGAGTCTTCTTCAGTTCTGAGATTTCTTTGCGTGCCACCCTGCTCTGGTCCTGTGCATGTCCTAGCTTATCTTTCAGCTCCTTTGCTGTGCTCTCCAGCTGCTGCTTGCCCATATGCAGTTCGTTCAGGGTGTAAGCGCTCTGGCTCAATTTCTCCTTCTGGGTCTCCAGCTCTTGCTGCAATGCCTTTTTCTGGTCTTTGGTCGTGTTGAGCTCTGTAGAGAGTCTTGTCACCTCCGCCTCGGCCTCCTTCAGCTGCCCAGAGAGCTGCTCCTTCACCGAGATCATATGCTAGAGACAAAAAAGGTAAAAACAAAACCCAAATGTAAAAGTGAATGACTAAGTGCAGCTAGTTTTACATTGTTGTGTTCAGCAGGGTTTCTACACATTTTCCATTAAAACTTCACTACATTTTCCACCTCAATTTGGTCAGTGTTGCTCAGTATATGTGTTGACAGTGTCTGTGCAATATAACTGTCAACTAGGCTATATCATGTGACAGCTGAACATTATTCCCCACAACAAATATAATGTGTGAAATCACAGTGGGTCTACAAATACATAAAGTCATATGTGTATCGAAACATTTTTCCCTCCATATTTTTCAAGACCTTCCACACCTGCATGTGAACCTTGGGTCAAATTACAAGTCTATCAAATTAACAAACAAGGGAGGCCATGCTGGTCAGTCACACCTGTGTTGCTTCCTGGTTTTGCTGGTCCAGTTCCTCCAGCTCAGACATGATGGTGTCCCGTTCCTCCTCAGTGTCCCTCAGGGCCTTTTCTCTCCTCTCCAGCTCTGCCTTCAGCTCCTCCAGCTGCTCTGGTTCACTGGCCTCGGCTCCCTCGCTGCTGACTACTTGCTGCTCGGCCACTTTAAGTCTCTCTTGCATATCAAGCTGCGAAATAAAAACCAATAAAAATCAAAAATTACACTTTGCCACAATCCAACACGCCTCAGATTTCTAGGGAGTGTACTGTTTCACAACCCCTGATCTGTATTATCACATCAGCAAGACAACATAAGCTGGACACGCAAGTTTAATCACTCAATAGGGACTTGAACTGAGCCTCACACACGCTACTTTAAAGGATAGTTCAACTGCCACAGTTGGAACAAACCAATCAAATTAAAAAGGGCCTTGTGATGCTCTCAGGAATGTTAAACCAATATTTTACTTTAGTAGACCATGTTTACTTCTCACCATGAATACCTCCAGGAGAACATGAGCAGTCAAACTCAAACATTTGCTCCCCTGTGGATCTACTGTATATTCAACACTGGTTCTGGCTTTTCCTCTCCTCTCATTACCAATAATTGCATACATACAAAATGTACTTTGTGAAAATGGCCACCATAGACAGAAAAAAAAAGTATTATTAGGGTCCATATTGCCACAGTTCATGCTCTGTGTTAGAAGTGGCATTTTATATTTAAGCCTGCAAACAATATTTGCATTATAGCGGTATGAATACTAAAATGTGACAATAAAATAAAATATGATATGTTACCATAGCAGCCAATCTGAGAAACAAACCTTTTCTTGTTCCAGGATCTCCTTTTCTTGTCTCAACGTCCCAATAATGGTGTTCAGCTCTAAGATGTCTGCATGCTCAACTTCTTCCTTTGGTTCAGCCTGAATTATGAAAAAAAAAGAATAAAGATATAAAACAAGGGGAAAATTTCATAAAGATTTACCACAGCATATAAATATGACATGATATATGGCATGTGTTCACATTAATACTTGCCTCAGACAGACTTTTCAGTTTCTGAATTTCTTTTTCTGCAGCTGGAAAATAGAATTTTATGTTAATATGCTGGAAAAATATGGAGCGAAAAGACCTATAATAGTAGCCAATCAATGATAATATCCCGTTACTATGCAAGATTAATATGTGGTTACAACTATCAAAAGTATCACATTAAACAAGGAGGATTATCAATAAATATATCAGCAACTGGTGTTCAGCACTTTGTAACTTTGTGAAATGCTATAAAAATAAAAATATTATTATTATTATTATTATAAAAGGAATAAAACAAACTAATAAACCATCAGCTACAATAAAGGGAAGACATGAACTGCTGGCGGCATTAAGGTCTGCTCGGCAGATGTGAAACAGCACATGACTACATAACAGTATTCAACACTCCTCAAGATAAGACCGTATACCTGTAAGAGCTTTCCTCAGACCCTGGATCTCGTGCTCTAGCTGGGCCTTTTGCAGAGCCTTCCCCTCTTGCTCCTGCACTCGTGTCTGGAGCTCAGTAACGGAGGTCTGCAGACGCGTGTAGTTCTGCAGCAGCTCTCCGTTCTCTGCCTGGGCTTCATCCTTCTCCAGCTGCAGCGAGTCCTGCTTCCTCCGCGCCTCCTCCAGGCTGCCGGTGAGCTCTGCCTGCTGCTTCTCCCGCTGCTCTGCCGCTTCCTGAAGGGACTGTATGGTTTTCTGGAGATCAAGCAGCTTGGAGGAGTCCGATGGGGAACTGGCATGACCAATACCTGGAGAGGATGATTTGGAGTGTTGTGATCGAGTAGAAACATTCAGTCAGAGGAAGGACTTGCATTTGTCACAAATACAGAAAAGGAGATGGAGTAAAAACAAAGTATTGAAACAATCTGTATTTCATTCATTTATATATATGTCATTTAGTGGATGGTTTATCCAAAGTGCCTTACAGTACCATGACTGCTTAAAATTTTGTTAAGGCTGGCCATCATGGGAATGATTGAGTCATCATTGGTGTGAATGGGCATTGCACTGATGAAGGCCTAGAGTAGGCCGAAACGATTGCACTTTTGCACTTTATACAATAAATATGTCAAGAAGAATATGATAGAATATGATCTTGTGACGAATTTTGATTTGTGTGCAGGGCCTATGCATTCTTAAGCCTTGATTTAGCCATTCTTAATCAAAGTTACAATACAAAATTTCAAAGTGAAGCTCACCACTCTGTTCCTCCAGCTCCTCTATCCTCTCCTCATACTCTGCCAGCTCCTCTCGGTGTCGTCGGGTGATGTCGGCCATCTTCTGCCGCTGGGCGTCCTGCAGAGCAGCCAGCTCATGCTGGTGTTCATCCACCTCACGACTCATCTCCTCTCGCAGCTCCTGCTCCAAAGCAGCAATGACGTCAAGGTTTGAGTCTCAGTCTCATTATTATATTGTCTATGTGTGGTGTATTTACTGTGTATACAAGAGGTTAAAATTTGAGATTTTAAATTCCACTTTAAAATAGAATTTATACTGGCAATAACGACAGCTGTGAGACATATTGCCGTCGCTCAAACTCACCTTGATAGTCCTTTGAAGTTTGAGAATGTCACTCTGATCGCCATTACCAGATCCTGCTGCTTTCGATGCCTGAAACAAAAAGATGAGTATGTGACCTCCCCAGATAGATGGAGTTTAACACATCAGAATAATTCAGACTGAAATTAAAGAAACTTGTGATTGTCAAAACCTTCTGGCATCCAGTGCATTGTCCTATGTGGTAAAACTCATGCACCTGGTACCAAAAAAACGCTAAAACAAGTAGTAATTATTATTATCACTACCTGAGACATACGCCTCCAGTGGGACACCTCCGCCTCCAGACGCATGACTTCTGTCGACAGACGGTTGATCTCCTGCTGCGACCAGATGACATCACTGAGGTCCATCTCGTCGCCATGGAAGCCCTGATGGGACCCCGAGGGGCGCGACAGGAATGAGGAAGCAGAAGAGGAGGTAGTGGTTGTGGAAGTAGTGGCAACAGGAAGCATGGCTGGGCCGACGGAGGCAGACTGGGCCGACTGCTGCAGCTTCTGGAATTCTTCATGAAGGCCGCTCTGCCGAGCTTTCAGGTGACTGATCTCCACCTGGGAAGACACAGACGAACCTTAGGTCACCTTTATACCTGGCGTTAACATGGGCGTCATATCCAGATTGTGTGTTGACATGATTTAGCTGGTGCGCTTCCTGGTTGGATCTGTATTCTAGTTTACTACAGTTTAGGGCTGAACGATTTTGAAAAAATATCTAATTGCGATTATTTTGACTGATATTGCAATTGCGATATGATTTGCGATATTAGAGGGAATGAAAATTTTTACATCATTATTCTCATTTTCATTGAAAAATGTATTAAAATGATTATGGCGTGATTTTTGCGGGGATCTGTACCAAACAAAGATATTTCCTTAAGTCTGTAGAATATAATGTGTAGGCCAGGACATCTCTGCAGCACAACGATATTTAATTTAAAATGGTATTTTGACACACATTTCGCCTTTAACAAATATTGCGCCTCCTGCGATTTGAAAATTGCAGTAGGCCATATTGCGATTTAAATAAAATTTCAATTAATTGTTCAGCCCTACTAGAGTTTAACTATTTGTGGCCAAATGTGTCTCTGGAGGTGGTTTAGGTGATTCTTCAGTGGGTGTTGACTGCATTTATTCCTGAATTTAATTTGCTTTTTCTCTATTCAAATACAATCCGATCACCATGGATGCATATTATACCATGCATACCAGGTGTAAAGGGGTCTTAAGGCAAACTACACTACTAAACACTATAAACTCCCTTTCTGCTAACATCCAGGCAAGGTGTTTTTTTAATGTAGGTGTTTGCCCTAGTTCAATGACACAATAGAAAGTTACATTAGATCATGTGTATTGGTAAATGTCAGGGGAAATATTGCAACTTGTTTGGGCATGTGCTTATTCCAGATAGTGTCTGTCCAAAAAATAAATAAGTAAACTAAAAACAATAACAACAACAAAAAAATTGTCTCAGTGGCTCTTATTTGTTTACCTAGATCACACATGGTCATTCTAGGTTACAGGGATATGCTGTCTGGATGCTGGATGCTTTTAACTTTGCATTCCTTACTACAGGCTGCGGCAGTGTTGGCCACCTGGGAGTTTGAACCTATTCTACTCTTACAATCAATGGATGAGTGTCAGCTAAATGCCCCAAATTGTAACTGTGAATGTCCGTACATCTTTCTGCTGCAGAAGGGATCTGTACTCTGCAGACTGCTGTTTAACCTGGATCTCCGAGGCCTCCAGCTTCTCCTCCAGCTCTGCATTGAGCTTCTTTAATCTATCATACTGCAACAAAGAGAGAGAGAAGAGCAAAGAGTCAATCAATAATAATGTGATTCCTGTAGGAAATTCTTTTTCCGCTTCATTTTTAGCAAGGTTGGCCCGGTAGGCATCAAACTTCTATTCCTGGTAGTGCTAGTGCCCTTGAGCTACACAGAATCTGCGTAGGGACTGGGATATAAACTATAAGTTGGGTTTTATATTTTTGTCTTTTGCACAGGATTTGAGTCAGTGAATGAATAATCTGACCTCAGACTTCTGAGTAGTAAAGGCAGCCTCGACTTCTGTCAGCTTGGAATTGGACACCTGCAGTTCTGTGGCAGCATCTGTCGTTGGATGGAAAAAGAGAAATGAAGTAAATATCACAAATACAGGCAAGCAGAAATATACTCAGAATATTATGCACACTTGAAATTCCTTCACAAACAATTGTAATAATTGTAAAAACAAGCACAAGGATAGCTACTGTAAATGTTTATTCCTTTTGAATTCATGGTCTTTGAGCTGATGCTAACAGAAAGACATATACCTACAATCTTTTTAATAGTTATTCTTATTTATAATAGCGTAGATGTTTCAATGCAAGGAATGGTTCACTTTGAGGAATATGGTATTCTTCAAGTTTATCTTCCATGACACAGCACATTCAAGAGATACAGACAGGCGACTGCATTTTTTTTTTCCTTCCCTCTTTCACACACACACACACACACACACACACACACACACACACACACACACACACAGATCTACTTAACCAGGTTCACATGACAAACTTGCATGGCTGAGCAAGAAACATTTCTAGAGATCTTGTCGGGGCTGCATACTCTCAACAGCTGGGTGAAGGCTGGCCAAAACAGAACAGTTATAAGTACACAAACTAAACTGAAGCCTACATCCAAATCCAATTCCAATCCATGCCCTCTCTTTTTAAAGTTAACCTAAAGATGGCATGCAGAACGTTTCACAGCAGGTTAGCTTTGTTCATTGATTGGGGCTGTGAGTTGGAGATCTGTGATCAAAGTTCTCTTTGCGTCATTGTTTTATCACTCAGTCTGTTTAGACAGCTGATACTTTTGGGCAACTGAGCAAATGTGATGGAACACATTCAATAAAAAGCTCTAATTATTAGGCCTATATTTTTGACTTCAGAAAACATATTCCTCAGCTCAGCCTAGGCCCCACGGTAACAACAAACCTAGTCCCTCAATATACACTGACATATTGTAGTAGTAGCCTAAATACTGAAAATGGAAAGACCCATCATGCACCAAAATTTCTTCAAGGAGAATGCCATTTAATTTAAGAATATCTGCAAACATGAACAACCCTGTCCAAAAACTATAATCCAAAGAATGAAGGCTCTAATCTGTGATGCCATCAGGATGTTACCTAAAACTCCACTGACAATGAAATGGGAAGCGACTTTCTGCACTCACAGAATGTTTCTTTGAGCTTTTACACCCACATGAATTGTATGATTTGTTCCTATAGAAGAAAATGCTTGGCTTGTATACATGTATATATGCCATTCTGTTATACACATATAAAAGCAAGCATTACTTACAAGTGAGAGAAATATAACATTCATCCACACTACATTTAGCTGCATATGCATCAGGATAACAGAATGACACAGTGGAATTTTTTTGCATTTTTGAGGGTCATTCACAAGCAAAGAACCCTTTTGTTCCTGTCAAGTGTACCCATCCATGTAAGAGCAGCTTTCTTGAAATTGTTGACCCAAGGAGTGCTTCTTCAATCTATTTACCTTCATTCTCTCTAGCACTAACAAGCAATCTGAACCAGAAAATGTACCCAGATATCCAAAACGTCCTAGATGCTCATACAATCACCTTTCACATCTTTTCTAACTCACTTAAATGTTGTACTTAAGTGTGCTTTAACAGATCTAGGAGAAAAAATGTGGGGATTCAGTGGTGCTCCCCTCGTAATAAGAAGAAATTATTCAGAATGTGTATTTATTTAGCTTTAAGTACGAAGGCAGAACTGCAAATATGTGGCCTGCTTTGCTAAACATCCGCACAGTGTAGATTAGAAGCTAATGTCTAATAATCACACTAAAACACATGCCAAAACCACAAAAAACACATGGTTTTGGTATGTGGTATGTGTTTTAGTGTGGTTGGTATGTAAAAGGTGGGAAATTTAAAGGGACAACATGTGTAATGTGTAAATATAAAAAATAATGATAAAAAAACAAAAAAATTATCTCAACAGTCAGCAAATCTAAAAACAATGGCAGCCAGGACTCACTCAAGAGACATAACACAATCTGCGGGCACAGTAATACAGCCCTGGGTTGTTTTACAGGCAAGAGGGTACGCTTTCTGGTTCAGAGCAGATGGACCTAGAATAAATGGATGTAAAAGCTCAAATAAAAATTATTTTAGTCCAAGAAGTCAGAGTCTTAATTCAATGTCAGAGGGGCTGCTCCATGGCTTTCTGTTATCTAGCTCTGGGAGAGAGTTATCAATGTTCACACATATTAACTGAACTGAATGAGAGCAGGAATATCATATCAGTAAATACATGTAAACTCACTTTAAAAATCAGGCTGTTACAGCTGGTAAGTTAGCTAATAGTTGCGTTAGACATACAGCAAGCACCAGTGGGCAGCTTAACCCATTCAGTGCATCAGTTAGGTAACGCTGTTTTTTTCTGCTTTCACCGAGTCAGAACCTTACTGTTTTCATTTTTCCACGTTGGGATATGTAAGTTAAGCACAAAGTGTCCCAGTATGGACATTAATAAAAGTGAGGTGCAGGTGCGAGTCTGATGTGCTCGATGATGATGTGGCGACCAAAATAAACCCCCAGAACTTACCTCCTACTTCCTCCACACCTTCCAGTAACATATCTTTGGTAAAGTTGGATATCTGTCCAGTGAAAGATGACAGGCTTCCCCCGACCTGGCCAAGAGACTGGCCGAGGCCAGAGCCGATTCCACCCAGCCACGATGACATTTTCGGGAAAGACCAAAAACAAACAAAAACAAAGCAAGGCCAAAGACTGGGGAGCTAGCCTAGCTGCGACTGGCGAGGCTGTGGAGTTAGCTTGGTCATCCAGATCAATTCTCAAACACACGGAGACTCGGAGACGCCGTTGATTTCAGGATTGACTCCGTTTTCCTTCAACAAACTCGCTTTTTAAACTGACAGACGGTGTCATTTAGGACAGACCCCCGGCTAATAACCGCTCGTCGGCTGTGTACGGTAATTTGTCAAGACAAGCGAGCTAAGCGCCATCATATCTCTGTCAAACAGCTCAAACGTTAGATAGCGACGTTATGTTGCAGTCCGTCTAATCGGTCTTAAGTATCAGTGGTATTTTCTGCTGTTTTTAGCCGGTCTAAACAACACAACGCCTTTCAAGTGCCACCTCAACTGCAGCCATTATCGGCTTGACTGCGATGGCTGTCAGGTTTGACGTGGACACAGTGCAGGGCAGCGCTGCATTGTGGGATACTGGAGGACCAACAATCAGAGAGCAGCGGGATGCGTTCAAGAGCAGCAACTAGGCGTCGGTTACAGGAGGTGTTAATTTACATCAGCCTGAACGAACTCTTATGTCACAAAAAATTTTTTAAAAGTATGTTGAAAGCTGACCGAGAACCTTAATTGGAAAGTTAGATAGATAGTTAGTTTCTTTTAATGAAAACCTTTGGCTGGAATGAAAACATTTTTCATTCCAGCCAAATTAGCCATTTTTCATTCCAGCCAGTAAAATTACTATACTATAAAGAACCTTTGGCTGGAATGAAAACCTGATATTTTTTTTTATTTTTTGTTTTACATTTTTAATCCCACACTTTTCTTTCACCCACAATGTGATAAGAACTTGATGATGAAATTAAATAACAATCTTTATACTTTAAGTTGCAGTGTTTTGTGGTCCAGAAAATGTCTGAGAAGGAAGTGTGACTGTTAGAAAACCGGCAGGCTGTCTCTTGTTTCTTCTGATTTGTTTATTAAAAGACTCTTTTTTACATAGTGTTAAATACAATCTCTCTCAGGAAAACAAACAAATGTCTGAAAGCAGTTGATGAGAAGAAAGGATGTGAGATCAAGTTTGATTTAATATCCCGCCATGAACCCCACCAGTACAGTATATCACTGCATAATTATTTTAAAACTCCATGCTGCCGTCAGCTGTGGATCTTCATATTGGGGAAAAAAATAAAATAATCCATAGCATGTCTGTGCAAAACAGGGAGAGTCAGGTCCCAAAGAGAGTATGCTAACATTGACCCATATTCCAGCAGCGTGCACCATCCTTACATCGAAGGCAACAGAGCACAAATCATAAAACAGCCAGCTCTAACATTCAAGCCTTCTATCTTCCATCAGGATGGCTATGGTGCATTTCTGGTGTGTAAGTCAGAAGAACAATCATGACCCACAGGTGCAGTAGTGCCTGGGAAAGGAATTTGTCACAGAGTTGTTAATTTATTTGTCTAACAAGTGATCACCTTTTGAACAAATTCATAAAAAAAAAAAAAAGTATACAGTCTCTCAATCAAATACTCACTATGTACAGGATCACGAAAACTCTGGCCATCGGGTAGCGTCTCAAGAAGATTCCCAATCTTATGCTGAAATGACAAGATTTTCCATTTATCATTGGAGGGACAATGACTTGAAAACGATGTGAATTTTCGTATTGTTACGGTGAGAAAAAAACTATTGTGAAAGCTCACCTAAAACGGTCGATGGTGCTGGCTGCCTTGCGTACTTTGCCATACACACCTGGGCTGTCCTGGTCACTGAAAAGGACCGGTGTGTTTCTTTGTCGTGCCCCTGAAAGATAAAACACACAGAAAAGTAAATACCCGTCTGACAGAAGAAGGTGACAGTGGAGTTAAAATGAAGTCGGATCAACTATTCATATTAAGCCTCATAAAGCAGAAATTGATCCAATATTTAGAATTTGTGTTCAAACCCAAATGTCTAGTTTTAAATTAATGTGTTGGCATACTCCATTATTTTGCTATCTGTATCAACCAAGGTAGGAAATCAATGGGGGATCCTGAATTTGGGAGTAGAAATTGGGGAAAAGCTGAGAAAACCTACAGTGATGCCAGCTTGTCTCTTTGTAAAAATAAATTTTGATGAAACTGCCCCATGAAGCATTAACACTGCCCCCTAAAATGAGTTCATATGATAAAAAAAACAACATAGTGAAAGTTACTTTTGACCCTGATCTCAACTCTCTAGCCTACCTGGTCCCTCTATATTGCCCATGTTGATGGCTGGCCCTCCGCTCTGTCCTCCCTGAGCGTTCTTCAGCTGCTGCTCCAGACGCTCCAGCTGGAAGACCAGGGAGCTTTTCTCTGTGCCCAGAGCCTCCAGCATCGTCTGCTTCTGGATCAGCGTCTCCGTCAGCTGGTGCAGCCGACTCTCCAGCTCTGTCTGGCTGCTGCTGCTGAGAGCCTTGTTGGTCAACTGGAGGAGTAAAGTAATATCATAATGGAGAGGAGTGCTTCACTACCAACAAAAAAAAGGTTTGCATGCGGTATATTTCTATGAAGTGATTTACCTGGTTCCTGAGTTTTTGGATTTCATCTTCCCGGTCCTTGATTCGGCTCTGGAGAGTGGTCTTGGCACGGTGTTGCTCTTCCTCCAAGTACTGCAGCTCCTATGAAAGATGTAAAAAAAACATCTCAAGTCATTTTTCTTCTTACATAGCTCAGGGGTTTGATCAGACATGTAAAAAGCAGGGAAACAACAATCTCCCATTAGAAATGAATGGGAGTTATATGTCCAAAGAGCCTAGGAAATCCTAGAAAAACACATCCCTGATAGCTTGTAATTTTCTATAGTTGCAAATTAGCAAATGACTTATCAGTCCCCCTCACCTGTTTGTAGCGCTCCACCTCAGCCTCCACCTCCTGCTTGGCTCTGTTCTGTACAGCCTGCTGCTCCTGTACCTCCAGCTGCTGCTCCCGCCATGTCTCTGCCTCCATCAGGGCCTGATTCTCCAAATCCTGCGAGAAAAAATAAACACGTGTCACCCATGCAGCTGAATAACCGACATCTCCATGGTCTAATCAAACTGGGAGATTTGTAAGGTGGACGTGATTCTCAGAGATGACTCATCAGTGTTCACAACTGCTTCACATCATATAGACAGAGACATTTACACCTGGAGACTTCCTAGTGCAACCATAGATCTAGAGGATCAACACAGCATCACATTATTTTAGTTTTTCCACTTTCCCCGCCCAGATTTTTTACAGTCCGCCTAAGGATTTGAACCAGCGACCCCCTAGTCAAAAGTCCAATACTCAAACCTTTACCTTGTCATTTTCACCATCTCACCTGTATTTCTGTACGGAGCGTGTGCACTTGGCCCTGCAGCTTCTGGATCTCGTCCTTCTGCAGCTCCTTCTCGTGACGCAGCTCCTCCAGCTCCAGAGCCGTGGTCCCGCCGCCGTCCAGCGCCTCCAGACCAGACCCCTCCTTCAGACTGCTGATCAGCTTCTCTTTGGACTAGAGACACAATTATACAGAGAAGAAGAATAGGTGAAATTATACCATGTTGCTATTGACAGTAAATGCCAACAGTGCTACCATTTCACAGGAATATTTAATTCCAAATCGCTATATATATATTTTGGATAAAAAGGTTGCCTGGTGTTCATTTCTCGCTATTTAAGAAAACACATCCTCAAAAATTGTACAGTTTGGTAAGTAAACTTCAATAATATTCATTCAATTTCATGCCAGCAATCATTTTATCAGAGTAGGTGTCTCATTTCCCAAACCGTAGATGCTTCATTTTGGAATGAAACTCCATAAATAAACTTAAAAATGAGCACATGCCCAACTTGAGATTCAAAGCAGGAACAGGAATTTCACAGATCATGCTCCTACATTTTTCTTTTCTGAGTGCAAATCAAATTTCATTTATATTTTTGACACAACAATGAAATATTAATGACAGAAACAAGAGCGCCAGCATCACAAAAGGACACAAGAACCGTCATGGTGACTCACTTGTAGGATGCGTGAAGCTTTGTGCTTGTAGTCTTGCAACTCCTGCTTGGCAGACTCAGCTGCAGCTCTGGCACTTTTAGTTTGCTGCTGGAGGTCCTCGGCCCGGTGCTTCTCCTCTGCTGCCCGCCGCTCGGCTCCAGTCACAGTCTCTGCCAGCGTCTGCCTCTCAGCCTCCACTTTGGCTAGACGGGCAGCATACTCACTCTGCGGGACACAAGAAAAGACGACCACCAAGTAGTCTTAATTTAGCATTTCTATGTGTCAACAAAAGAAAAGAATACCTGAGCGCTAAATCTTGTTTCAAATCAGATTTACTTGTGTGTTTGTTGTTTGTTTTAAATTAATGTGGTTTTTGTAAGCCCTGATGACACTGAGATATAAAATGATGTACAAGTAAAGCTTACTGGCAGCAAGATTTACAAGATTTATGCACATTGCTTTGTTCAGTCTAGAGTTTTTTAATGTGCACCTGGGATGAAATTCTGTTTGTGATGTGCAGTCACTAATTTCTGTGTCACGTTTTCATTTAGGCACACCTAATAATAAAATGCAAAGATGAAGACTAGTTTTTCTTAACCATCATCTACACAGAGAAGAAAATGGGAGCACATCCACCTGCATCTGCCGGTAGCTGTCCTGCTCCCTCCTGAGGCCCAGTTCAGCCTCTCGCAGCCTCTCCTGCATCGTCTCGAGAGCTTGGGACTGCATGCAGCTCCCTTCAGAGTGATCCTGCATGATTCTGAACAAATGGAAATAAAAAAAAAATTCTAAAAAATAGCTCTGAAAAGCAGATGTGGCAGGGACAATAACACTGCTAAGCTGAATCTGATCTCCAGTTCAAAATGTGGTCAGGACGGTGTACCTTGACTTTTCGTTCTGTGCCTCCTCTAGCGCACTGCTACGGGACTTCAGTAACTGATCAGCTTCATCCAGTCTGATTTTCAGGACCGCAAGTTGACCATCCTTAGCAGAAAGGGCCTCTGTCAGGTCATCAACCTGCGACCGAAATTCCCTCACCGTCCGGTCTGTCCGAGACTGGTCCGAGTTCCATTTGTCGGCGCGTAGGCGGGCCTGGTTCAGTTCTACAGGAGCGGACAACAAATTAAACCAACACAGTGGGAGACAGCGCAGAAATGTAGGCCATCGTCATTCCTGTGTTGTTCCTCAGCCTTGTCTCTTTAACACCTACCGTCCTGCAAGTCTTTTGCTCTCTGGATGAGTGAAGCCATCTCCTGGTTGAGGGAGGCTACCTCGTTGCGCAGAAGCTGGTTCTCCAGACGCAGACTGGACAGGACTTGGCTCTGTGGCTCCTCTGTGGGTTGAGGCTCCTGTCTGCTGGTCTCCTGAGGAGGAGCCAAGCCAGAGTCTGAACTCTCAGGTGTGTCTGTAGTGAGTGGGGTGGGGGGTGTGGGGGGTGTGGACAGGAAACCACGTAGAGAGAGACAACCAAAGAAATCATTGAGACACAAATATCTCAAATGAAGATAATATAGTTAGGCCATTTATATAGATAAGGCAAGACAAATCTGTTATTTGTTATTTTGTGTTGTAGGGCTGTTGAACTAAACAAATTCTTACTCCGCTAATTTATAATAGATTTGTTTGACTTGTCTGTTGATCAGTCATATTGCTTTCTTAACATTGTCATCATACAAATTAAGGAAATAATCCAAAATGACCAATTTAGACCTCATGTATATATAAAAACAACACATTTATGGATATTTTTGTGATACCAGGCATCATACCAGGCACAACAACAGTGAATAGGATAGACAACTATGTCAGTTGTCTAGGGTCTTAATAACAGATGATTTGGCAAATAAACTAAAAGGCAGTTTATACCTTGGCTTTGATCTTTAGCTGAACCGTCCTCTGATGTTTTGATGCTGTGAGCGGACAGTGAGCTGAGGCTTGAGGCCCGTGATATGCCACGGGTAGAGGGGGGAGTGGAGGGGACTGAGGGGACAGTATGGGGAGCAACGGAGGGAGGAGGTGGTGGGTTTTGGGCCTCGGTGACTGGAACCGACACTTTCAGTAGTTCTCGTCTCACATCCTTCCTGTCGCCGGCAGGAGGGTCTGAGCTGTTCAGAAAGTCAAACAGCATGTCATCGTTCACATCCTGCTCGCTCTTTTTGCGCCTCACGAAGCCAGAGGAGGCTTTGGACGTGTTGGGAGCGCTGCTGGCGGAGCCCAGGGGAATGCTGGACATGTTGGCCGTGCCAGCCAGCAGGGTAGCGTTGGACCTCTTGATGTTGCCGGCTGCCGCAGAGATGAAGCCTGGTGCATCGTGAGAGGATGCATAGGCATGCTGTGTCACAGCCGAGTCGGTCGTGTACCCTGCACCGCTGTATCCAGAGGTGACTGTGGGATCTTCCTCATAGGATGATGTGAAGGAGGATCCGCTTCCCTGGCTCTTGCTTAGTGCAGTGGCAGCTCCTTGGTCCACTTTATTCAGGAAGTCTTCAGCTTTCCCAGCCAAGTCAGTAAACCAAGACATTCTGCATCCTAATGACAGAAACAAACTAGCACAATACCGTGGTAAAGTTAGATATTGGAGATATTCGGCTCTTCAAATCTCAATAGCATTTAAATGAGGCACAATGCTATAAAATGCAATGGTTATGCAGGTAGGTTATATCTGTCGAATCTCCAATACGGTTAGCAACCATTTGAACTTAGCTTTCTGCACAGCTAGCATGAAAACCATATAACAGCGTAACTGCTGGATAACTATAACATTACCACTTATTTCTGGCACGAATATATGCAAACAAATCAGTTATTACAGAGTCTAGGCTAACATAAATCTACATTAAACACAGGAGGCTTGGGTTAAACTCTAGACTCGTAAAGCTAACAGGCTAGCTAACCACTACTGGTAAGCTACTGACTTACCGTTGAAAACGACGTCCGACCTCAGAATATCTCGGTTACTTGTCTGTCCCCAAGGTTTTACTGCTGCGCATTAAAAGAGTCTAATACCGTTAGGAAAGGCAATGTCAAATGTCATCATCTGTCAATAGGATCTTGTTGGTCTTCTCAATACGTGGACCAGGAAGTCCTGCTAGCAAGGACCCAACAACAGAACGTCTGCAAAAGAGCCTGATCAAAAATGAACCAATCAGCTTTTCTTTTTCCTTTTTTTTATTGAAAGAATCATCATAAAATACAGTAATGTCATATAAATAATAATAACAATAATAAAAATAATAATAATAATGGGGGATATACAGATTTACTCAAATTACACAAAGACCTTATATAAATGACAATATTAAAGGTTCTAAGTAAGCAAAATCACAAGATATTGCTGTTGTACTGTATATCAGCATAACTGTGATTCAGTCGTAGATACTCACAGCCACACCATACTGTTTGGCCAAACAACATTCCAATTATATATACACTAACAGAGTGTTATGTTTAGATAACCTGCACCCATATTACAAATGGCCCAGGAAAGTCTTGTTCATAATGCACAGTTCTAGCAAGAGTACCGATTATAGAAACACAATGCATCATAAAAATCCTAATCATGATGATAAAGAAGAAATGGTCTATGAATTAGGCCTAGTCATTGGACAAATCTGGCCGATTAGATTTCAGTACGTTTTCTGGCCTACAGTAGCCTAGTCTGCAGGCTTATATGAGAGCGTTGTTAAAGCTGTTGTAGGTGCCATCATATTTATTGTCACTTCAAAAACTCTGAATTGAGCATTTGGCAAGAGATGTTATTGGCCTTTACAAAAACTCCCTTTTGTCATCTAAAGCCATTGATAACAGTCAAATCCCCGTCTTCACCTGAAACAGAAAAAAATACATCCATAGCAAGTGTCATTGGTCTGACCCACGTATTACTTAAAAAGAGACAAATGGACACAAAACCTATGAAACAGTGCCTCTTTATTTTTCCCGCACTCACTCCAAAATGCATATTTACATGGCATGCCACATCAATACAGGAACTGACTATGGACACAATCGATAACACTTAAGAATCTGCTCTGGGAGTAGGGGCAAGGGAGTTATCCCACGAACAACCAACCTAGAGATAATAGAAATAAAGCAACGCTTTTAATCATCCATAGAAAAAATTTCATCTTAAATCAGGTTGTTTCAAAGACTTAAAAAGTGACAAATGTTGCCCAGTTGACATGTACTGATATGCCAAGTTCCTATATTTATCTTCTTGTTTGAACAGCGGGCTGGAGTTACAGATGAGTCGTAGATGGAGATCATCTACAGTTCTGCAGAAGACCATGAAATGGTAAACTTGGGATGGACTGGAAGTGTAGATTCCCTCGCCTTTTGGAAAAAAGGATCTACAACAACAGCAATTCAGTGATGATGAGGAAAAAGCTGTTCAGCTCCATTAACTGTCTGGTCCAGTAATCTCAAAGTAACTCAACAATCTAAGTCTTATAAGATAGTGTCCTTGTTCAGGTAATAATCCACAAGGTAATAATCCACAAGCGCAGTGTCCTTTTAAAAAAAACAACAAAAAAACAAAAAGGACACGAAAGGAGTGAACTCCAGAAGATCCAAAAGAGGGGAGAGAAGTTAAATACATAAAAAAATTAATAACAAAAAAAACCCCACAACTCAATGCATGAGTTTGTGCGCAATAATGAAAAAAAAAATGAAAAAAATCTGGACAAGTTTCTTCCTAGCGAGATCCTTTGAGAAAAAATGTTGTCTCTGCTTAATCAGTATTTCCTCTGTTAGGATAAACAGTCTCTTGTATCAACATTCAAACGCACTTCCTCCCGGACTCATTCTCTCTCTCACTCACGCTCACACACACACACACACACACACTCACACACACTCAATTACACATGCAATGTGGTTTCTGAATGAGGGGCTAGCCACGCCATTAGATCAACCCCCTCCTCTTCTTGTAGTCCTCCAGGTTGAGGGACCTGCGAGGAGCACCGTCCTTCACCGGCAGTGCATTGGAGCTTACTGACAGAGACTTCGCCTCTGCAACAAAGAAGAGCGATATTAATTAATGACCCTCGCTCCTAAACTGGTATTCAATTCAATTCAAACTCTGTTCAAGACTCATCTTAAACTAGAAATAACCGCCTCGCGATTGTATGCCTCCGCCAATAACTTTTGTTTTATCATTGCAAGGACAGTCTTTATTTATTGAACATATATAATTAATGTGATTATTAGGTCAACTTAAAGGATTTTGGTGTCTGCAAAAGTAAGTGACAGCACTTCCATCGTTTTTGTAGAATGACCCAAGATCGTTTTCTCAGCTACAGTGGTAAGCAAAACATTATGATGTCACAGTGAAGTTGACCTTTGAACTTTTGGATATAAAATGTCATCGCTTCATCATTTTATCCTATTAGACATTTGTGTGAAATTTTGTCATAATTAGCGTATTAATTCTTGAGTTATGGCCAAAAATGTGTTTTGTGAGGTCACAGTGACCTTGACCTTTGACCACCAAATTCTAATCAGTTCATCCTTGAGTCCAAGTGGACGTTTGTGCCAGATGTAATGAAATTCCCTCCAGGCGTTCCTGAGATATTGCGTTCATGAGAAAAAGGACGGACGTGAGGTCACAGTGACCTTGACCTTTGACCTTTGACCACCAACATCTAATCAGTTCATCCTTGAGTCCAAGTGGACGTTTGTGCCAAATTTGAAGAAATTCCCTCAAGGCGTTCCTGAGATATCGCGTTCACGAGAATGGGCCGGCCGGCCGTACGACCCGAAAACATAATGCCTCCGGCCACGGTTGTTGCCGGCGCGGAGGCATAAAAAGCGGTCCATAGCAGATAAAAACAACACAAGACAATTACACATAAATAGAAGAAAAAGATACACATAAAAAGAATAGGTATGTCTGGTGCAGAGGTGTGACCAGGCCAACTTTTGAGTCCCAAGTCAGTCTCAAGTCTTGAAGCGCAAGTCTCAAGTCAAGTCTCAAGTCTGAATGTAGAACAGCAAGTCAAGTCAAAACAAATCAAGAGTCCAGTATCAATTTAACATTTTAAAGAAAACTAAATATGTAGGACTTTTCAATGCAATATGGTTTTAATTGGATAAAAACTTGGTAAGAGCATCATGAGTTTGATTTCTATAATCAGTTTCAACTTCAATAAATTCAATCATTCCATACAGAATTTAAATTCAGTCGTCTGCTGGAACAAATCTCATCACTTTCAATCTAAGTCATTTACACAAACACAAGATCTCAAGTCAAGACTTTAGAAACCTTTTCAAGTCATCAAAGTACAAGTCAGAGTCAAGTCCCAAGTCACCAGACCTCAAGTCAAGTCTCAAGTATTCTCTCCATGCATCGAGAATCAAAAATTGTGACTCGAGTCCAAGTCATGTGACTTGAGTCCCCACCTCTGGTCTGGTGGGTAACAACAATCATCTTTGAACAACAGCCACATAAAAAACACACACACAGCGAATCATCTCACCTGCATTAGGAACCTGCAGGTCAATCTTGACATCAAAGTCATGAACTTTAAACAGGTCCTCTGAGAGGTCGCTGGTTGGCTTGGGGGCATCTTTGTCTTTCTGGCTCGCTTGACCCTATATCAAAAAAAAAAGGGAAAAATTACAACGTGTTCAGGCAAAGACCCAAGGTTAAGTTCTAGTCAACGTTGGTGCTGGTTATCGCTGGGAATGCGTCAGTACCAATGCTGGTTCTGATACTTCAAATGAAATACATTTCCCAATGCAAAAGGATAAATTATTTTCCCTTTCGAACTTGTAGGCTAAAATGCACTTGAGCTAATTGAAAACACAATCTAAATGAAGAATTAAACATTATGAAGCTTTTTGATACCTTTCAATACAAGTTGAGGCCTTAAAATTGATATCTACAGCTGTAGCCAACAAACAGGTCCCTCATCCTGCTGTATTGCAACAGCGACTGCAGCCTATTATTTCTAAAATGTTTTAGACAGAATTTAACAAACATATTGTAAAACAAAAAATAAGAGTTCCAAGGCACTGGAACGGTTTCCAAAGAGCACCGCGAGTTATACGTTTCACACCATTGAAGCACACCTTGTACTTTGCTCAACCTTGCTCAGTAAAATGGCTAAATTTGTGCACCAAGAAAAAAAACACTCAGAACAGTACTGATAGGTATCATTCTCCGCTCTAGTCATTATTCTCTGGTGTTTATCTGAAATCGAAGATGCCTGTGAAATGCCATATGTCTTGTATGACGCATGACCATGTGCACGTGAACCACGAACATGCAGACTGTGCCAATGTAAACAATGTCAGCATAGCATCATGTTACACCTCACTTGTTGCATGGCTAAAAACCGGGTCAACACAACAAGATGAGTGATGCTACAGGCCAAAAAGAGGACAGAACAGCAACTTGTGCTTCTGTACAACCCGCTGAACAGATCCTCGAAGTGGATCTTGGTTCCACAAGTCTTCCTTACCAGTTTGTTCTTCTCTGTAGAATTGGGATCTTGCCCCGACCCAGAGCCATACTTCTGGTTTAGGTGAGCAAGGATAGCTGCATGGACTGACGGGTCTCTGGCCTACAGAACCAAGAAGAACAGATTGACACAACCTTAGAGTAACCGCAGCAGATTCATCAGTGTCTAATTGCATTGTACATATCCTGCTTTGGAAAATCTTACATGACATAATAATGGAAATCTTACATTAGACACCATGGTGGGCTTGCACTGTCTTCGGGTGAAAGGATCCATTTGCTGGTTCTTGGCATTTTGTCCCTCAGCCTGTGAGGAAGTAAATCGGCAAGTAAAAAGTCATTTAAACATCATCATTTATAGAAAAATCATCACAGTCGAATACACGCAGGTATGAGGATGATGCTGGAGGAGGCGGGCACGTACCACAAGAGCCTTTTCAGATTCCACAATGTTCCAACTCCTGTTCCTCTGATTAATGTAGCTGGAGGATAAAGAGATTGAAAGAGTCAGAATACTGGACAGAATACTGGTATGAACAGTCTCCTCCAAAGCAAAGGATTATGGTATTAAGGATTGTATATTTAAATATACAGTATGTCACGACGAAATTGTTCATTGATATATTCCTGCCTCATATTTTACGCCTTATAACTGCAGCAATAAAACGTTACCATCCCCATTACACTAGCCCAAATAAGCTATGCTGTATTTTAATTTGGGTGAGGTTGTGTGGGTCACATTTTCTGCAAAAGCTGTAATTTCCATTCCAGCAAACTGGTTAAGTGATGTTTTTTCAACCAATGGAATGGAGAAATGCACCATTTCTGATAGAAAACAATTTATGTGGGCTACTGCAGCAGCATTGCTAACATTTCTTCATTCACTGGTTTAAAAGAATTCTAATGCGCTATTTGAAAATCCAGCGCAATGTTCCCAGAAGTGAAGCCAGGGACATTTTCCCTTTTTTATAAACATTTATAAGTCTAGACAGATTCAGACAGCTATAATTGTAACTGGCGAACCTGATGGCAGAGATGTTCTTGGTCCTCTGCCTGTCAAGTGCTTCTGCCCTCTCCTCTAGCTCGTTCAGCTCATCCTGGATCACTTTCACTTTATCACCGTCTCCGCTTTCTTCTGCCATGGCCTTTAGTAGAAATACAGACGGAAGGGATAAGCATAACATACCAGAAACTGATATATACACACGAGACAATCTTCTGCAATATTTCAAAGGCATTATTTGTCAGCGTCTATGTTCAAACGTTATGTTTTTTGTTGTTGAAAAGCTGATTGTACCAGTTTTAGTTTACACCAACCACTACAATTACTTGGGACTTATGTAATCAGGACATGTTATTTGGGTTTTTTATTCCTTCAAAAGATAAGTCCATCTACCAGTGACCAAGCTTCATATTTAACATATGACAGGTTGCAAAGTAGGTTATTTTACAAATGTAAAATTCCATGACTTTTCCATCACCACAGAATACTATAGGTAGTACTCAATCAACTGTATTTCTCAGTACCTTATCTTTGAGGAGTTGAGTTTTCTTCATGGCATAATTTGGTGGTGCTTTTCGGAATCGGTCTTTCTCTTTCACAATCTGTGAAGAGAACAAAAACAAAAAAAGTTCATTTTTTTCTGCACTGCATAATGTGTGAGACCAGAGAAAGCACTCAACATGATGAGAGAAACGGACTTACATCCTCTATGTCTTTGTCATTGAACTTATAGTTCAGAGCTTCTTTGATGGACTGCTCCTTTTTGGTGATTTCATCAAGAGTTGGGACTTGCATCCCGGCGACTATCATCTGCAAAGGAGAAAATCAACACACAGCACATTAACTTGTGCCATCTAACTTGGCAGATTGGACAGATCATTTCTCTCTCTCTGGCCCTTGAAGAAATTCGCTTCCCCTTAATCTGAGGTTTTCTATGACATAATAAGTCCACTTACCGCCTCTTTCCACTTCATGAACTCATTTTCTGTAAACTCCTGATTTGACACAAACTCAAGTCTGAAAACCCGTGTGTCGCCGCCGTGCCTGAGGAAAACAGACAAAATATCTTAAGTCACATTTTTGGGAGCAGGGATAATGGAAGAGAGGGTCCACTATTTGAGTCTTGGATTCCTACCTTAATTGTAAGCCTTTGTTTGTTCTCGTTGATCCAAGCTGGTAAACCTTGGCCGTCTCTACCACATCCACTATTTCAGCAACCTTTTAACAGCAAGAGAAAGGAATATCATTACATAAACGTTCATCATTTAGACTTTATTTAACCAGGCAGGCCCACTGACATTCGAAATCTGTTTCAAGAGAGACCTGGCCTTCATGTCTCGACTGAAAAACAGATCACAATAACACAAGAGCGCATTTCTATTCAAATTTGCAGACTGTATGAGAAACATTATCCACGAGTCCAACTTACCCTATAAACTGGTTTACTACTGCTGTTCCCAATCCCTATCCTCACAAAGCACCCAGTCACAGTTTTAGCAAAGAAGGGCATGTGGCACCAGCGCTCCAGCTTGTGCCTGGACAGGCGGACCCGGTTTAGCTCATCCGGTAGTGAAACAGGCTGGGACTTTGGCGGAGTCTCCTCTTTTCTGATAGTGGAACAAAGTAAAGAGTTATTCAAAAGATTGTGAAATGATTGACTCTGTAATACTGTTCAGCAGAAAACCAAACGACGTGACATTAACACTGATGAGATAGAAAAGTGTAGTCTTGTGATCTGCTTTTTAAGTTGTTTAAATGAACAGGTACAGCGGCTTTTAAATCTCCGGCAGAATGATACTCACTCGTCATCATCATAAGATGAAGAACGCGAACTCCGATCACTTTTTACTGATGACTTGTCATCGTCTTCCTCTTCTTCCTCCTCATCATCAGAGTACACCTCGCTGGTCTTCAGGGGCTGACGCTTGGCCAGCAGTTCCGCTGCTCACCAAAGAGGTCAAATGTCAGCGTTCTGAACTGACTCACAACAGTGGAATCAGACAGAAATAGAAATATCCGGACATTAACTGTGCCAACCTGTTCTGTTCTTCTTCTTCTCACGCTCTGCCTTCAGTTCTTCCATGGCCTGGGACTTCTTGTCGAGTTTTTCGTCACGCTTTGATCGCCTCTCCTTGTTATGCGACATGACCTAGAGAAGAGTGGAAGTTGCAATCGCACACGACAAAGTCAAGCCTGTGTAATGCTGCAGACGTACTGCTACATTTGTCTGACTCTTTAATGTTAATATTAACTAAAGTATTTCTAAAGTATTTTATAAAATGATTAAGAATAAATCCCCATGCACACAAAACAAACTTTGCACCAATTAATTAATGCAGTAAGTCGTGCACAGTAAGTTGTGCAGTGGTGACTTTATGTGTACTGGACTTTCTTCTTTATCTTAATCTTTGATCTCTGATTTGAACTCAGAGCTTGAACAGTCCCCAGCATCAATTTTAGTAATAAAGCACACTGATGTGCTATTTATTATCTTTATGGATCTCTAAAACGGTATAAGATACTCATGAAACTGGACTCACCACTTGTGTGTCTTGAACCTGAGATAGCTTCCTTTTTTCTTGCTCTTCCTCCTGCTTCTTTTTCTTTTCCTCTTTCTCCTTCTTCTTTGCAGTCTTCAACTTCTTTTTAATTTCAAACCTGTCAAAAACATACAAAATCTAAAATGAGCTGACATTGTGGGCATGCACATTCCACAATGCAGAGGTCCAGCTGATTTCTCTGGGGTGGCTCACGCTAAAGCATGCACATCAACTATTTCCTTCTGTGAAAGGAACATCTGCTGACAAAAGTATGTATATTGCGAGACTTGAAACAATCTTGGGTCAAACAGGGTTTGCAAACCACATTTACCATTTGATTTAAAGGGGTTTGCCACATCAGGACAATTCAGATAGTGTCAGGTAAGTGGTCAATACCAGTGTCATTTACAGTTATAGCCTATTTACTTCTGTCTACTATCATTTTGCAATTCATGCTGTATGTACTTGAATTTTTTTTTTTTTGCTAATTTTTCATTGTTTTTAAAATACAAACTTTACAGTATCAAACCTAGCTTGACATTAACTACTGTCCCAACTAACAAAGACGCCCTTAATAAGAAGACATGGATATAACAATAAAGTTTGTACGGCAACATGTTTTTGAGGGATTATTTCCCGGCGTAGACTTCCACTTCTTCCTATGGGTGTCAGGTGATTGACAGTAAGCAAAGTGTAACCTACTGCAGCACTGAAAACAAACACTCAACTTGGGCACAATGAAATAACGATAAAATAGAAACACTGACAAACCCAAATTAAGGCTTGATATTTACTGTGATGCTTTACCCAGCTCTGTGATAGTTGTGTTTCATTCATACTGTACAAAAATGGACGGCAGCATATGGCTTCTTCTGAAGTCACCTGTGTGACGCCAGCAGGAATAATGTACAGCAGAAAGAGGGGCAACCGACAATTGGCACAAACTTAAAAATGTTGCAAATCTCATCATTCTGGTGTTCCACATAACTTAAAACAAATGCTACAAATTCTTTGCAAATATTATTTCAAATATCATTTAAAGATTCTTGCAGCTCCTCTCTCACAATGTCACCACTCACCGTCTCTTGAGCACCTCTCTCTTCTCAATTCTGTTGAACAGCTCTTGTTCCCTCTCCTTCTCTGTCATCTGCTCCAGTCGAGCCCTGTCCTCCGCATCTCCCATCAGGTCGTCGTCGTACCCGTCCCGGAACACGTCATCCTCGGAGGAGTCCGAGTCCGAGCTGGAGGACGAACTGTTGCTCTCTGAATCAGACACCTCTCCTGATAGACAGAAAACAACAACAGATACCTTACATTAAATGGTCACCTGCAAATTTGCCATTCATTGGCATGAACAGGAATCATTCCCATTTGAGGCATTTAGCTGACTTCAGCTCTTATCCAGGGGAATTTATCATGAATGCAACACTACACAGTTTTCCTAATCAGTTTTCCATGACATATGAATATGTGAAATTTCTATGACCATTATTTGTCGGGGTATATGAATGTTCAAATTTTGTTGATTGGCCAAACTGAATGCTCCAGGTCGTGTTTTAGCTAACTACAACTGTTGACTGTTACAACTTGGGACTCAAGAGGTCATGAAATGTATTCTTTGGGTTATTATTCCTTCTAAGGTGTCACTACTAGCAGCCAAGTTGAACTTTAATCAAAACACACTGAACAAATTTCCATAATGTTTCCCAAAACCTTTTGGGCATAAATGATTTTCCATGAGTTTTTCAAATTTCAAAACTTTTCCAGATTTTCCATAACTGTAGCAACCCTGCATACAGTACAGAGGGTGGCAAAGTAAGACAAATAAACCAAATACCAGCTTAGTTGCTTCCCTAAGTGCCAGCTGGGATAAAGGGGATGAGCAACTGAGTCACTTAATCCCAGCCACCTGAAATATTCTACCCATTGACATGGTAGCCTGGTGATACCTGTAATCTACAGTTCATAATATGTCATGCCATGTTGCCTTGTACTGTTTGCAAGATGCTACTATCCTGGAGCCATGTGTGTCAGTAGATGTGTGTCAGATTAAAGCAATTCTGGGCCTGATAGTACACCAGCTGCATGTAATGATAACACATTCTGCCTCTCTAGAGAAGCTTGCCAAGATGATTCTTTTGCATGCAAAGATTAATTAAGAAGAGGAAAATGAAATTAAGCTGCTTTTAAAGCGCAGATCACCATTTCCCTATGTACAGCCTGAAGAAACTTACCCTCCTCCGGTGCAGAGCTCTCCGCTGAACTGTCTCCATCTGAGCTGCCAGACGCTGCTGTTTTGTTTACCCTCTTCTTTGTAGCGTTCTTCTTGTCAGACCCCTTCCCTTGCTTAACCTTCTTTTTGCCTTTGGTGCCACCAACAGTCCACTAGACAAAGCATTGAAAGCTTCAGTTTTGGTTATCAAATAATTGAAACTGAAATAACTGAAATATTCTCTTGGTGAAAAAGCATTTCAGGTGAACTTTTGTGTGCCTGATATCTGAAAAGAGCAATCTGAAATGTTTAAAAAATATGGCCTCCATTTTCAACTTTTTGTTACATCCATAACTGAAAGAAAAAGAGTGAAATTCTGTAGAGCAATTAATCTGTCATACCTCGTCATCACTGTCAGATGTCTCAGAGTCTGTGGAGGCAGCAGGCTTATTAACTGGCTCTTCCTGCTCACCTGAGTCAACCCTCTTCCTCTTCGCCAAAGACAACAACTCCTGAAAGCAAGAGGTTTTTCAGAGAGAACAGCCAATGAAATCACATTCATGGAAAGAAGGAAAATGCACTCAAATATTGAAGGGAAGTGGGACAGCTGAAAACCACACTTGAGACAAGAGGTGGTCACGAACTCATAGCACCAATGCAAAGGTTTATTAAGACACTGCATACATTTGAGCAGCACAGATCTGAAATCACAACCACATGAGCTCCCTGCAGAGAACTCACCAACTATTAAACACCGATCAGTTGGAAGCCTTGTGACTGTTTGATATAACTGGCTTAATAGTAAACTTTTCTTAACTCATATAGCCACCAGCTGACAGTAAAGAGACAACTCAAGAGGCAACCTGTTGGCAACCAATTACTGAAATGCACCAATTGACAGATGCTAATTTGAAGGACATGGCCACTATCTCAGGGTTAGACATCAGGTTATGCACACAGAAGTACACTAGAGATCAAAGTTATGGAAGCAGCATTCCTGTGAGGCTCTTCAGCTATTTGACAGACAAGGTGGCTTGGAAAGCTAGTTAGCTTGCTAACGGCTGTTTGTCAACAACACCGAAATAGAACTTCAGCTCTGCGCCCATGACGTCATTCAGGAGATAAGGTTCTAAATCCAATGCGACGCCACACCGACTTCAGTTGTCTAAACATTTCCCACTCGTTCACAACTTGATAGCCAACGACCCCCGGTTGTGTATATAGCCAGCCTGCTAACTAGTCAAAACCAGCAAGGCCTGTGGCGCGGTGTTTTCGTGCAAAATAACGCTGCACGACAAGAGCTAGCATTGAGTACATCTCTTGGAATGTAGCTAACGTTCCCGTTAGCGTAGCAGTTGCCGAGGTTCAACAGCAGCATTGTATTCGGTTGAAACAAATGTAATTTGATTGGTGCCGTTTTAAACAACTGAGCCGTACCAAAAACGTAACAATTTATTTGAGTCGGGGCTATCACATTTGTTCACAAAGGAATTTTATGTTGCTGAGCAAGTGTTGTACTCCAGTAGCGTTAAATACGCTAGGCCTACTTTCAGTTTTCCCAGCCAGGCCAGGCACAGCGCAATCACGGACTGGCTGGCTAATGTTACCTTGGTTAGCACACATTAGCTTCACCTCAAAGTGTTGACAACTTAATAAACGATTATTATTACAAAATTAGAAAAGTTGTGCCCTTACCTGATCTAAATTATCATCACTAGCACTGTCTTCAGAGTCGGAGTCAATCACGACTCGACCTTTCCGTTTCTTTACATTCACCATGATTAGCTACAAGGCTAACTTGCTAGCTGCCTCTATGTCGTCTGAATGTTTGTTTGACGGCAAACGGCGGTAGCTAGCCAGCCAGTCCTGCCGTGATGCTACCTAGCTAGTTGGCTCTGCAGTCAGACACACAAAGGCACCACTGAGCATGCGCGCTCATAATGATTGCAGAGAATTGCTACTAGTTTTGTATCACTATCGATAAAATATATTAAGATATATATTCGTGCGTGTGTTTCTCAAACGTTTTATCAATAGAGCTGATGAAAAATGGGAGGGAAATGCAAGGGCACTAATATATCTGAGAGGGAACTAGATGTTGTCAGTGAGAGCGTCACCAGGACAGTGATCCTTGGTGCACCAGGGGTACATTCGGGATAATGTAACCGTCTACCAATGCACATTCTCAGTCCCGTTTGTCGCACTGGCGTGTCGCTTCTATATTGTACATTTCTATCTGACGATGTGCTGAACGCAGCCCAAGTATTTCCGCTGCCTCTCTGGTGGACGGACAACCTTGGGTTTGTGCATATGAATGTAGCAGTGTGTAAGTAGCTTGTACTTAATAACTGTACTAGAAAGAGCTTACTTTATAGTGTTGTCAACCTCAAACGCCACGAGCCTAGACCGCGCAACCTGGCGATGCTTCCATCACGCCGTTTTTGGTCCAGCATGCCCAATGTAAGTGGAAGTTGGTCAACATTATGGGAACATATCCTAGCATGGCATCAGTGTATTTAGTGTATCCTGTTCACGTTTACTCAATAATATAAAGCATGGCCATTTATTATATTTATTTCGACGTTGTCCAAAATGTGGTATCATGTGCCAGAAGATGATGTGGAGACTGAACATGAATATCACAAATTTTTGAATAGGATTTTTTTTTTTTTTTTAATTCCCAGCCTTTTGTGATTCAAAGGAAATCCAAGCTTGATAATCCAATATTGCTGCAGTGCTGGAGTGTTGAACCTACAACACAAGTACAATAACACCACTGTTCTTTGTGATTTATCCCCACAGTGACTCGTCCAGACTGACACTGACATGTCCCTGCAGAGGATCACACGCCTCCCTGCAGCGAGGCTGCTGGGCTCCGTCTGCCAGCAGCAGCTCCTGCTCCCCTCCGCCTCTCCTGTCTCTGTGTCCAGGAGGGCTGTGATTCAAAGCCCGTACAGACGGCCCGGCCAGCCCAAAGACGATCCCCCTCCGTGGCAGAAGATCAAGTTTGACTTTTCAAAAGGTGTGGAGGGGATAAAGAAGCATTTCGGCCTGCTGAAAAACGAGTTTTTCGGCCGCTGGGTCGGTCCAGAGGGCAAACCCATCGTCGAGCATATTCTGGAGCAGAATCAAGTGATATGGGAGTTCAGAGGTCCAGAGAGCCTGGAGCGGTGGACGGTGTCCTCAGATCGAGAGGTCGGAGGCCAAAGTGAAGCTTACTTGAAGCTCGGCAGAAACAGTAACACCTGCTTCCTGTATGGGACTCTGTGCTCCACTCCTCCAAGAGATGGAGAAACACGCTACAGTGGCTACTGCACCATGCGCTCAAAGCAGCCACTGGTTAGTGTCCTGTGATGTTCCCAGCTTTCTTTTCTCCTCCTTTTGTAGAATCATACATCCAGTCTACCAAACAAATGCTGGTGTATTTTGCCGATGGCCGACAAGTTTTTCTGCTCTACCAGCCACTTTGGCAGGTAACAGTAAAGCTGTCAGCAGCAGGGATGGGCAACCATGTGCCATTAGTTATTGGTATTCATTCCAACCAAACACTACACCAGCTGAATTCATTCAGTTTTTTTGTCTGTGGTTGAATGGGTGTTAAACAGGGGTGGAAAGAGTACTAATTTGACTTAAGTAAAAGTAAAAAATAGCTCATTAAAAATGTACTCAGAGTAAAAGTTACGTTAAGTAAGAGTTACTTTTTTAGAAAATAGAACATTGTTGCATGATACATTTTCCATGTCATTCTAAATGGATGAGAGGACAGAGCTCAAACTAGATCCCTTTAATAAAAATAAAAAATACAAAATAAAGTGCACAAAGTAAAGCCAGATTACTCTTCTTTACTGACTGGCCGTTCACTGTGAATGGCTCCACAACCAGCCAATTTACATTGGTCCAGTTTCTGATGCTTATGGAGAATGTACAAACGTTTTACTCTGTAATGGATGTGATTTAAAATGTAGTGAAGTAGAATACTTCAGTGAAAACCTACTTAAGTAAAAGTAATATTACTGACCTTAAAAAATACACAAAAAAGCTACTCAACAGTAACTGGAGTAAATGAACTTGGTTGCTTCCACCCTTGGTGTTAAATAGTGAAAACACCTGGTGTGTTTTGTTGGAATGAAAACCTGCAGACTTTTGGCCCTTCATGGCACAAGTGGAGATTCTTTTCCATTTCTAAAATTCCTACTCAGCTGGTAAAACAGTCAAAATGTCTGGTGTATTGTGGAATCCATGAGCCACTGCGGCTGGAGGATGAACAAGTTAGTTTCCTACCATGACCTCAACATAGTTAACCCCAAAACATTGTTTCTCCAGGCTTCCTTTGACAGGAAGAAGCACTTTGATTGGTCCAGTTTCAACACCCTACATCTGCGCGTGCGCGGCGATGGCCGTCCATGGATGATCAACATCGCAACAGAAACCTTCTTTTCCCACCAGAAAGATGACATATACAGTTACTTCTTGTACACCAGGGGAGGACCCTACTGGCAAGACGTCAAGGTATCATTCTTTAAGTTATAAATGAGTGTCAGGAGGCAGAGAATGCAGTTGATAGCATCTTTAAAAAGTTTATGCTTCAGGGTCTGTTCATGGGTCTTTTTTGAATGTTTTGCAGTCTACAAGTGCTATCAGTTAGTTCTATGTTGATGTTCCTCAAGAAGCATCAAGAGTTAGCAGTGATGCTGATGTGCAAAGTGACTTCCCTTTACTCCTTCACAGATTCCTTTCTCCAAGTTCTTCCTCGCACATCGTGGGAGAATACAAGATGATCAGCATCCGCTCTGGCTGGACAAGGTACAGCAAAGAAAAACACACATATGATTTGCATAAAATGTAAAACGCCTTAATGTTTATCCCTGTCCTACATGAGAGCGACCCTTGATGAAGACAACTGCTGAAAAATATAGTTCAGACATAAAAAAACAAGTTAAGATTTTTAACTTTTTGGATATCGGAAAGTTCATTAGCATCCTTGCCTAAAAAGTGATTCTTCCATTAACTCCAAAAGAAGATATTTTTTGCAAGAAATTTTGAAATTGCTACATAAAGCATGAACCCAGTACTGTATCCGAAGCACTGTGACAAATGTTCAACTTGTTCACTTTATACACACTAGTCACCTCATGTGTTTGTGTCTACAGATTAACACCATTGGATTTACCCTGGGAGATAAAGCAGATGGCCCATTTCAGCTGGAGATTGATTTCATCGGCGTTTGTAAAGATTATGCACACACTGAAGAGTTTGCCTACGAGGTGTACAAGAGGAATCCTGAAGTCTGAGAGCAGCACACTGCAGCTGCTCATCAAAGATGAACTGTTTTTGGATCTAAGAGCTGCTTTATTCCAACACTGTCAATAAAGCAAAAGAAACCTACTGTAGACTCACTTGAGGGACGAGCTACATATTCAAGATATGAACCAACAACAAAAATCCTGGCACTCTTGGTAATGCACTATATGAAGAGATGCTTCACATCTGAACTTCTATTCATGGACTGATACCTGACCATAAATGAAAGCATTTTTTTCACTGTACAATTAAAGTAATAAGTAAAGTAAAGCCTGAAGAGTTGAGTTACTGGATATGAAAATACACAAATGTGGCTAACTGAAACTGAACCAAACATTTTTGTTGCATTCAGGTGATGCTTTTATTCAGAGTGACTTGCAGTGAAAGCGGGTAATGGTTCAGAGGCTTGCTGAAAGACACTTCGACATTACATATGGTTGTAGCTGAGATGGAATCTGTTTTTGTTATGTCTTCCAATTACTGATGATGGAAATCAACCACAATCTTTATTAACAGTTAAGAGAATATTCGATGTTCCATGTGGATTTTGAGATTTCTCGTGAGGCAGATATTTCATCATGAAATCATGATGCTGCACAAATGTTAAAAGTATGGAACATATTCTAGGACAGTGGTTCTCAACGTGAGGTCCGGGGACCACTAGGGGTCCTTGAGGGGGTTCCAGCAGGTCCCCAGCAAACTGAATTGTTAAACTTAATTATTTAATTTACAAGAAGTTAACACAATTAGAGAATGTAGAAGAATGACTGTTTTGATCAGTTTCACTGTTATCTCTCTACCTGCAATACAGAAAGTCATGGAATTCTGGACAAAATCATATCTAACAATAAAAAATATTCTAAGATTTTGGTCAGAGACTAAAATTAGTGGTCCTTGATATAAAAAAGGTTGAGAATCACTGCTCCCAATAGCAATTTTAATCTAAAATGAGGAAGGCATTCAAGAAATTTTTTTTGCACCAATGTCTTCATACTGATCTTGCCCAAAAAAGTACAACATAGCATATAAAATTTTTAAGAACAAAATTACAATACATAAGTTTAAAATGTAGCAAAACAGGACATCGATACTCTACACATCGAAATACAAATGCATCATTCAAAGTTGAACTTGAATGCTTGAACTAATGTTTGAGTAAAATCTAAAAAAGCACTGCACAATAGGCTGGAACTGAAGAACTGCACAATAGGCTGGAACTGAAGAACTGAAGCGATAAATGTGAGCTAGTCTACTTTCCTCAAAAGGAGAGACTGCAGGAGTCAATATGTCCATTACGGACAGACAAAATATTTACAATGAAATGACAAGCTGTACAAACGCCTACAAACAAGCACAAAACATTTATGCCATGACAAGGCCTCTCCTGGCCCCCAGTATGTTCTCTTTCTTCTGCTTCCTGTCTTCCTTGTGCTTTGTCCTCCTTTCCTCCCTAAAAGAACATTCAGAAAACATCCATAAGAGACAAATGTTGAAGCATCATTTTAATTGTTATGGGAGACAAATCAACAAATATCAGCCAGTAGCATTTTAATTTAACTTTATAAACCTACCTTGTCTGGACTTGGTGCTGTTTGTAATTTTTCTGATGCGAGTGAGAGATCAGAGACTTGTTTCCTGCTGTGTTTTCTTTGGTCTCTCCAAACGGCTTCAGTTTACCTATGAAAAAGTACATCGTTAAGTAAGGGTTCATCTGTCTGCAGATGCTATATTTCACGGAGCAGACAAATTCTTGTTGGTCTTACCTTTATGAGGCTTGTAGGTAAGGGGGCGAGACAGACTGGCCTTCAGGTCAAAGCTTGGCTTCATATTCGTTCCTGGGGTGTCGGACACACTTGTGTTGCCGTTGAAAACGAACGTTCCTTTGAAATTCATAAGAAAACAAAAACCTAATGAGTCTATCCAGTGGTACAGATAAGTGCAGACACCATTCTAAGAGGTTAGTGTGAAGTTACCTGGTGTCTTTGTGGCAGAGAGAGTTGAGGTCTTGATGTTGTTGGGCTTTCCTCCATCATTGCTCTGCTTTTGTGGGGTGCTGGAGGTCACAACGAGTGACATACGTGCCGGCGTCTTCACCAAGGACCTCTTATGCTCATTATCCTGAGTGGCTTGTGAGAACCTGCACACATACAGACATTTGGTTGTTCTGCTGTGACATTAAATAGAGCTCATGCAGTGTGAATTTTTAACATGGAGATCCCTCTTGAAAGAATGCTGCGGGCAAGAATTAAGAGAGGCTCACTGGAGGGAAACATTTTTGGACCAGAGCGTCTGGTAGATCCAAAACATGGCCAGCAACTTTCACTATTTCACCAACTCGATTAAAAACTCCAAATGATGACTTGCCCAAGTTGCTGGTCGAGTAGACAAATTTACCAGCCACATCTAAATTCCCCTGTATTTGGCAGCTGGAGTTAACATCCCTCCCTGCAGAGGCCAGAGGAGGAAACAGCAACTCACCGAACATTGATCCTGCGAGTGGAAAGGACAGACGGTCTGAAAGGAGCATCTTCCTTCACAGCAGGTTTATTTGGGGGAGGCTTACTGGCCGAGAGAGCAGTGAGTCTGCGTTTGTCCTCAGCCGGTCTCTTATTCCCCGCCGCAGGGCTGAACATGGACGCACGGCTCCGATTTGCCTTTTGTAAGAGACAAACACACATAAGTCTTCATCACAGGAGTTTGAAATTAATTAATATACTGCAACTGTGGCGTCTGTACGATTGTGGATGTTCAGGTGCTGATACTCACAGGTTGAATTTTTCCATCAGTTTGATTTGAGATTTTCTCTGAAAGCATCTAAAAATAACGAAATAAAGTCCACTTAAGTTATGCCATTTTAAATTTTCTGAATAAAGTCAGCCAACATTCACTGATCACCATTACATAGTTGTTTCCATTATTCTGTTAAGTACCTTCAGTTCTTTCACTGAATTTCTGTAAGTGTCCATCTGCTTGGTCTTCCTCTGGACATAGGAGTCAATGGACTCCATCTTGTTAAAATGCGCCTCATGGAGTTTTTTGAAGTCTGCACAAGAGACATATTTACAAAGAACATTAAAAAAAAATGGTGCAAAAAAACAAAACAAAAACATTCCCTGTCAACAGTCTTTGAGATTTGGTTTCAGGGAAGGTAAAGAAGAGACAGACAGAGAAACTTACTTGGAGTATTAGGCTTCAACAAAGGCTTGGTCTTCTTCAGGAGCCCTTCATGACGAGGGATTTTACCTGCTTTTGCCACTTTTGGTTCATTTCCTATTTGAAATGCGTATAAAGAAATAGAAGCAGAATTTTTGTAATCTTCATTTAACATAGTTATTCCTGTTAAGATCAAGGATATAAGGGAGAACTGGCCAAGACAGCAGCAGCACATTTAGCTCTATAACGACAGCAAACATTTCATTAAAAGTAACAGACCATCTAAGAAAATGTGAGAAAGGAGTGACAGAGACAGAGAGGAGGAACAAAGGTATGCTGCTAAAACAGCTAGCTAAATCAAAGCAATGCGTTTACTAAAGAAGTTGTAACCATTTCTTTAAGTCTCAAGTCTTAACGCAGGCTATTCCATGCAGAAGACACAGGGATAAGAGTATCAACAGTTCTAACTGTGAATATCTTTTCATCACAACATGCTACTGACCTTTATCACAAGGCACAGGCGCTTCATCTTTGATCTCAGGTTGCTGCTCGCTGTTGGCTGCCAGGGTCTCCTCAGGTGGCTCAGCTGTCTCAGACTCCCTGGTAGTAGACACCCGCCTCCTCTTGGCACCCCCAGTACCACAGAGAGCACTAGATTCAGCCTCTTCGTTATCCTTCTGAAATGGAAGAACAGTAGCTGAAGTGCCCCATCCTACACACAGGGGGAATGACCTTAACAGGGTCTGTACGGGATACTAGGGGATGCATGTATACAGACATGCATGAGCCAGCCATGATTGTTAGATGCTATTTGCTGATGCTCATTTGTGTATTGGTGTTGAGTGTGTTTTCTTATGCTGTACCTTTGCTGCACTAAGCGGCAAGTTGGGATCACACTCGGTTCCTGCCTCAGTGTCAGAGATCTTCCTCTTGGTCTTTTTCCCTTTCCCACG
Source organism: Centroberyx gerrardi (assembly GCF_048128805.1). Classification (NCBI taxonomy): domain Eukaryota; kingdom Metazoa; phylum Chordata; class Actinopteri; order Beryciformes; family Berycidae; genus Centroberyx; species Centroberyx gerrardi. The sequence continues at coordinate 5,761,372 of NC_136013.1, forward strand.
ACGTTTGGTGACAAAAACTGTCGTGCTGGGAACTGGTTCGTCACATTTTGCATCTTCCTCTTCTTGGACATTTTCTTGTGCACCATGTACGTCTTCTTGAACATCAGGAGCACCTTTCTCATGTCCCTGGAAAACATCATAACATATGCACAAATTAGCCATTGACAAAACAGCTATTGTCTAAGACCAAAAGTATAAAAGAATGTGCAATGAAACAACATAATTGACCAGAGGCCTGTACTACGAAGCAGGATTTGGGGTTAGCGAGGTAACTTCAGGTTTAATCCAGGGTTTTCGGTGTCACGAAGGTGGTTTACTTTTTACCGGAGTATGTTGCCATACCAACTTATGCTGAATGGCTAACCTGCTCCGGAGCAGATTATGTTCAGGATACCGGGTCGAAACGGATAAAAAGCCCGCCTCCTCACCAATCAGCTCCCTGGATAATTTGGCGTCATCATTTTAAACAATCTTTAACAAGATTAACAAAACCAGATATGAATAAAATGATTGCATTCAAATGAAAAAAATAACTGTACAAAGGGATTCTATTGAAGTAAGGTAAGAAGGACTCTTCGCAGGGCAATGATGTTTAGAGACCGGCAAAACACCTTCGCTTTCCATAAGGATTTATTATATTAGAGATATAATAATTCCAGGCGATTTGCCCACTCTGGCTATAAAAGAGGGCTTCTATCAAATAGCGGGTAGCTTACAATAGTTGGCTATAGTTATCAATAGTGAATTAAATTTACTATTGCATGTGACAGGCAGTGATAAGTCTATTTACCTACACATTTACACTGCATTACACAATCTGCATTTTTCCGCCAGCCATCCTCTCTAGCCTTGGCAACAGCAACTGTGTTACTTTTCACTGTTGTATTTTTGTATTGCTCATATTTATTCATTATAATAGTATGTTTGTATTGAGAGAAAAAACAAATGTTAGTAGCCTAATCTATTTCTTTCATACTTCCCACTTCTACAGTCTACTTAATGTGTTGAAATTGTCAGCAGCATTATATTTATGTAACCCCACAATTGATACTATTTTTAGTTCTTATTTTTAGATTCTACATGTGTGCTTGTATTCCATTTCATTTTCCCTGCTGAATAATTTTACTTTTGCTGCTACAACGATCTAATTTCCTCACGGGGATCAATTACATTTCATTTAATCTTAAAGGGTAACTTCGGTATTTTTCAACCTGGACCCTATTTTCCCAACTTTTTGTGTCTAAGTGACTAAAGGGGACAAAAATGTTTGAAATTGGTCCAGTATTGAGCAAGATCGCTTCAGCCAGCAGCCGCGAAACGAGCTGCAATGTAATCCGATGGGGCAAATGTGAACCATCAATGTACGTCCACTAAAAGTGCTTGTTTTTGCCACTGACAGGCTCAGATTGTTATTATAAGTGTCTGACAACATTATGGAAAGGACTCTACAGAGAAATGAAATGTTTTTCTTTACCTTTCGCTTGATCCGGTCTGTGTGTAACCAAGTCTCACGAGAGTTGAGTTGTTGCAGGAAGTTACACACAGACCGGAACAGTAGAAAAACGTTTAATTTCTCTGTAGGATCCTTTCCATAATGTTGTCAGACACTTATAATAACAATCTGAGCCTGTCAGTGGCAAAAACAAGCACTTTTAGTGGACGTACATTGACGGTTCACATTTGTCCAGTCGGATTACATTGCAGCTCATTTCGCGGCTGCCGGCTGAAGCGATCTTGCTCAATACTGGACCAATTTCAAAAATTGTTGTCCCCTTTAGTCACTTAACGTTAGACACAAAAAGTTGGGAAAATAGGGTCCAGGTTGAAAAATACCGAAGTTACCCTTTAAATCCGCTGCTCTGGATCTGTCCGTGTTGCATGTGATTGGCTATTTGTTACAAAATCCGCCTCTTTTATGTGAGCGCGCACATAGCTCAAGTGGGAAAGCCTGGATTGAGTTAACGCAGTGGTTCTCAATCCCAGTCCTCAGCACCCAGAATCCTGCTGGTTTTCATGTTTTTCATTTTGGGATAGAAAACCAGCAGTACTCCGGGTCATGAGGACCAGGATTGAGAGCCACTGATTTAACGAGTTGATAACCACCGTAGTATGACCGTTTAGCGAAGCCAGATAACGAAAAGATATCCTGGGTATGTTGAACTTGCTTCGTAGTACAGACCCCAGGAGTAAGTTACCTTCCCGTCCTCCTCCTGCTCTTCTTGTTGATAATGCTGCTTGATCGCCTTCAGGAGTTTATCAGCCTGTTTTAGAAATTATTAACGTTAGGAAACACTCAAGTCAAAGAATTGCTTATTAGCATATATCCGTTAGATCCTGAGTGAGCTAACATAACATACAAATACATACACACAGTTGGACAAGTTAGCTAAGGTTAAGCTAGTTGTGTGCGTTACCATTACCGTTTCGAATAATAGCTCTCTAACCCTGGCTAAAATTAACGTTCGTTTTAAATTGTGGTTTCGTTACCTTCATGTTGGCTTTAAGCCCGAGCTCTTTAGCAAGACTTCGCAGCTCTGCATATTTCATAGAGTCCAAATCCATGTTTGTACGGTAGTTTATTCTGTTAGGTGAAAAGAAAACAGCATACACGCGTTTTCTCATGCATACAGTGAACCACAGTGGCGCCTGACGGTTAAAAATCTTCTGATTCAAAACACAGCAGTAGAAGCAATTTGATTGGATCATTGGTGTGAGCGGAAGTACCTCGCACCCAATCGGAACTAAGCTGTATTTTCACGGCACTGCCCATTGTCAACATAGAAAATGTTCCATAGATCGGGCATTCCTCTGCGCAACTCGTTTTCCCTTTGCTTCCAGTCGCTCAACTAAACGGCGATACTTGTTTTGGCACCCCATTACTATCCACTTATTTTAGTATTGTATGTCTTCCTAATGAAAATACTTCAGCAGTTCATGTCTGCATTCCCAAACTGCTCCGAATGGTGACAGTGTTGCACGTAACAGCGCGCAGAGGTAAACCAGAAGGAGGACGGACATACACACACGTAGCGATTTCAAATCACAAGCGGGACGGTTTGTCGCACTAAACTTCACTAAATGGAGTATGATGGCAGCTTCTTAATGCAATTTACTAATGATATAAAGCGGGTGATAGAGGTCGAACGCAAAACTCGGGCGACTTTCCATTGCGAGCAATGCAACACCGTGTTGGGGGACTCACTTGGCGTGTGTGGAGAGCTCAGAAGTATGGACTCCATCTTGTGCTCAAGTAAGTTCACTTTTGGAGAGGTAATCGAAAGTTTGGAGGATCTTTCTAATGGTTATTCCTGTTCTATCCCAGTTTGATGCCCATATAACGCTATGGACTTTGAAATATGCTTTTATGTAGGCCTACTGTCTCCAGTAGTGTAGTTGAGGCACTACCTTCAACTCCAAATATGCAAACACCTTGACTCCTACGTTTGTGTCCTTTCAGGAGTAACCCATGATGTGCTTGTCAGTGATGAAATGGAATCAGGACTTAAGGAGGAAATGGCTAATTGGTGAGTGAACTCTTTTGGAGAATTGCACATATTCCTGATGGTTAGAGAGGCAAGAGGGAAGTAAACAATCACTCCCCCAGCAGTTACTGTCAGTGAGCCCTTGAGCTAGACTGTGGCTGTATAAAGCTGCTGCCAGATTTGTTTGCAGGGGTGTAGCTAGGAATTATGGGCCTTGTGCATAGGAAATGACTTTGGACCCCCTCTCCTCCCCTACTCTCATCCCCACACTGCCATTATTCCATCTAAACATCAGAGCCTACTCATCCACAACTAAAACACACCTCCACACATTCATTAACTGGTCAATTATCGGACACATCCCTAATTGAAATTCTGGGTTTTGGGCATTAATCTGATGGCGCTGATCGGCTGTCATAACCAAACTGTCACCATGTTCAAAATCTGTATAGGGAGGACAATTGTTTTAGTCTGCGCAGGAAAAACCTGGCCAATTTTTTATTCCTGCTTGTTCCAGTTTGTCTCAGAAAACACAACAGTTGCTGTATCGTATCTTTGAGAAAGTTTTATTTGTTTACGTTTTTGTATAATTGCAACCAAACCCTCTTTCAGAACCAAACCAGCGTCAAATAAAAGTATAAAGTATTTATAAATATACACTTGAGGACCACAAAAGGCATTTTAGTCCAGACACTTTTGGGGACTTTTGCTGTGAATAACAATGCATTCTTCTTAGTCAACTGACCTCACTACAATAATGACTGAAAGATCTACCTGTAATCCAGTATTTGTTGTTGTTGTTGTTGTTGTTGTTGTTGTTTCCTTTCAGCATCTACAGTTCTCTGAGATGTTCTGGCTGCTGCTGTGTGGTGGGAGCAGTCATTCACTCGGCCCCGCAGCACTTGGCCGCGCTGCGCTCCCTCTTCCTCCTCTACAAAGCAAACATCAGATGGTAAGCCCCGCTCCATCTGCTGTCTGGATATGCTTCACTAAAGCAGCGCTGTATGAGTGTTGTTCAATTCCAGTAGAGCATTTTTTTTTAAAGCTATGTGTATGTTACGTTAAATGAAAGAATGAAATGTACTTTTAGACTTTGTGCAGCTGAGAAATATTGCCGCTGTGTGGGGATTCCACTACATTTCCTTCTGTGAAATGCCAGAAGTGGAATTACTTACATTTTGTTATTGCTGGTGTATTACAAATGGAATAAATATGTTTTTGTATTGTTGTTGTTGTTGTTGTTGTTTTTCATTCTGTGGAATCAAAGTTAGTTTTTTTTATATCCTTCCTTTATCTCTCTCTCCAGTTACATCCTCAACAGCAGCTCCATGGTGAAAGCCTCTACACTCACATTTGACCTGAAGCCCATAGGAGAAAGCATAAATGAGGTGAGATAACAAAATGACATCATCTGTGTGTGTGTGTATATAGAGTGGTGTTCAAGTGTCTGTAGTCTACTGTAAAACACTTGTAGTCGGTGTTTAAAGTGATTCTGAGGACCACGATTATGTTTCCACAAAGCATAAATCAATGCACTATCAACACTGTAGTAATGTGCTGACTTGCTCCATTGCAGGTCAATTTACTTGCTATGACTTGGAAGATATGACTTGTTAAAAATGATCTAAAAATGCACGGTGAGGTTCAGTCCAGATTGATAGTGTGAAATAGTGCTTCCATCCACATCATGTTAAAGCATACACAATAATACATTTTACACTTCACATTTAAGGCATTTAGCTAATACTGTTAACCAGAGCAACTAAGTGCAACAGTAGAATGAGCTGAAGCTGCTAGATTTCCAGCATTACAACCAACCAGTTTTAAGGAGCACAAGGGTCAATATATGCACCTAATAGTCTTGTGTCTATAGCATGTTCTTGTGTAACAGAGTACTGTGTACAGAGATAAAATCCAGACAGATATGGTGGATATTATTGCCAAATAACAGATGACTTTTACTAAAAAAACAAAACAAATCTGCTGATCCCGTCCCTCTCCAGTTGAGACAGCAGTTCCAAGTCCAGTTTGATCAGATGTCCCGCATCAAGAAGTGTCTGGCTGAAAGGAGCGCTGCCAGTGAAATGGACTAGCCCGTTTGCACATGCTCACTGCAGCGCATCCAGCAACTGGGATCCGGGACACTGTGTGTTCTCCAGTCTGTTTGTTCTTCTAGACTAGTGTACGTCTAGAGACTAGTAATGTGTTTGTATGTTGATGTTGGTTCGTTGGCTTGTATTGTGTTTGGTGTTTTGTATTAAACAGGTTTTGTTGCAGAGTCGTCGTCGTGGTGTCACGTTGCTCTTGTTGTTAGGTGAACCAACTGGAAGTGAATCGCACCTAAACCACAGTACAGCCTTGGTCAAGGTTCCTGCACATTTTCCATTTCAAAATATTCAATATATTCTTCAAACCTTGGCTTATATTGGCAATATTCCAATTCGTTTCAACATGGGTGTTATTTGGCAATTGACCCCCATGAAAACCAGAATATAAATGACTCACCAAGATGAGATGCAGCTGGATGAGTTTGTAGTGTTTGAATGAGGCCATGAAAATAGCCTGAAAACTTACATTTAACCATATTCCATATTCCACTTAGTTTTAACATGGGGGTTATTTGGCACTTGACCGCCATGAAAACCAGAATATAAACTACTTAACCAGATCAGATGCAGCTAGATGAGTTTGTAGTGTTCAGACTTTTTCTTCCCATTCATTTGAATGAGGCCATGAAAATAACCTGAAAACTGACATTTAACACGTTTGTGAACAGATTCAACAACAGATCCCGCTTTTAAGACAATAAAGCAGTCATTGTTCCGTCCTCATTTTGCATTTCTATTCTTGGTTTACACTAAAATTAGTATTGAAAAATATAAGTAGATCCGGTCTCCCAAACAGGAACTATCTCTCCTAAATGGTATCCCTCCGCTACGTTCTCTTCTAGCAGTAAAAATGCTATCAGGATCTGTTGATGAATCTGTTCACGAACGTGTTAAATGTCAGTTTTCAGGTTATTTTCGTGGCCTCATTCAAATGAATGGGAAGAAAAAGTCTGAACACTACAAACTCATCTAGCTGCATCTGATCTGGTTAAGTAGTTTATATTCTGGTTTTCATGGCGGTCAAGTGCCAAATAACCCCCATGTTAAAACTAAGTGGAATATGGCTTTAAAGCGGCATTAAGTACAAGTGCAACGACATCTCCTCCTACCTAGTCCTACTTTGGTACTTATAATAATAAGCACTCAAGGTCATAGCAGAGGCCAGCTGCTCATGAATTGTACTAATTTTGGAGTTGAAAAACTTCAAAAAAGCAGAGCATTGCTCATTAGAAAGGTTACTGTTCATATTGGTTTCAGGTGGTTTGAGTAACCTTTTCACTGTGGAGAAGAGAGTTCTAGTATTCCCTTCACCTGTACTGATGATATTTGCATAATAGGAGGTTTTAGCTATTAAGAGAGCATTTTTGTAGTGGAGTATATGATCAAAATACATTTATGAACAGCAAGTCCAGTCTTGGTGCAGAGCCTCTCCAGGCGCCGACCTAAAACCTTGAACTGACGTAGTTCAGGTGTGTACCAGGGAGCAGTATGGGCAAATGAGACAACCCGTGTTTTCAGAGGGGCTAGAGTATCAAGTGCAGAAGATAAACTGTCATTGTAATAGTCCATTAGATCCAAGAGTGAGGGGGTGGGAGCAGGAACGGGGTTCAAGGTAATTAAACTGCTGAGATCTTCTGGGTTAGGATGTCTGATGTTGCGGTATGATATGATACGATGCACCCTTGTTTTATTGAGCGGTAGGTTGGTGTTGAATAACACAGCTTTATGGTCTGAGAGCGGTAGTTCAGCAGCGGTGATGTTGTATGGTGTGATGCCGGAACAACAAACTAAGTCAAGGATATGGCCCTTGATGTGGGTTGTAAAGTTGACATATTGTGTTAGATCAAAGCGATCTAACATTGCTTAAAAATCTTTAGTGAACATATTATCAGTGTTATCAAAATGAACATTAGCATTGTCCTCTATCACTGAGCAGCTGAGTGTGTGTGTCTAACACTGAGCAGCTGTGTGTGTGTGTGTGTCTAACAGAGTCTGGGCCAGGAAGTAAGTTTTGAAAGACAGGAATCTCAGCACCTGCCTGAGTAATAGTTGATTCATTGGTATTGATCAACTTCTGCAAATACATTGTGGTTATTTTGACTTATTGCCCCTTTAATTTCTTGACTGGATTTTAAAGAACGTAGGCTAACAGTGGTTGGGCATTAGGACTGTAAACTATAGGCTATATCTGAAGTTTATTCTTCACAACAACACACAATGTGAATAAAAGTGGGCCTACAACTATATGAAACGTGATATTTTTATCAGAACCAGACAGCAGAGAATTTCCCATACATTTCCAGCCTTGCCAGACCCATGTGGGAACGCTGGAAGGTCTAGTCATTCATTACAAATGGAAAAAACAAACCTCAACACCCAGAACATCCAATTGGCACCATGCTGCTTTTTATTGCTGAATTTCTGATACAGATTTTTTTTTTTCTTAGTTAATACAAAACCAGACAAGAGGCTCACACGTAATAAGCATGCCCAGTTCCTCCTTCTGGAGTGCATAGTTTCTACATAGTCCACCTCTTCAGTGGAAAGAGTTGATCAACAAAGTAATGTCACTAATCTTTTCTTCTTTCTAGGCTTTTGTTGTCTTTTTTTTTTTTCCTAGGAGAACAGAGGTTGATTGATGTTTTTCAGCTGCACTGTGGCTGTACTGCCACATTTGACACAACAGAGAGCAAGAGAATCGCTGAAACTATTCTCTATTCCTTTACCAGCTGACACGCAGCAGTAATATTCCTTTGAGATGTTTTCTTTTTGTGCGGTTGGTTTCTCAATGAGGTTTAGCAGTCGGCCGGTATAATCCCAACAGATAATAAAGGCCGTCCTGTTGTGTCAAACAATCGTCCCGTATGTGTCACCTTGTTACAGAACATCTGATATGAACATTTCAGTATCATAGTTACACTCATTCACATTACAAAGTTGGATTATTGCATGCAATACAAATCATTCGTTATTCTGCTAAATCATGCATATTTTTTAACCCATATATTCATGTCGCTAAACGGCTACTTGCTTATAAATTGTGATTATAAATCCCCACATATAGCATTACAGAGTTTTTAGAACACAGTATTCCAAGACAGGGTGGTGATGATGATGACGATGACAGAGAGAGAAAGTGCTTTTCAACGAGTGTCAAGTTCGTTCATTTGTCCTTTGAAGCCACACAGTTACTGAAAAACTTGATTTTTTTTTTGGGGGGGGGGGGGGGGGGGGGAAGTAACAATGCTACAAGAATGGAGACTTAATTGCATCGCGTTCAGTGCAATAAAGCATCACTACTGCACCGTTTGGTTTGGACTGTTAGTGGTGCAGAAAGAATACAAGGCTGCAAAAATTGATAGTCTGCAAAAACGTGAAGTATTTTGTTTTTTTGAATTTGTCAAAGCAATGCTACGGTGCTAAAGCGGTCCTCGTGTTACCCCAGCTTCTGTCGGGAAGTAGCCCCAAACCTTCGTAAATGATACTGTATTCTAAAGCCAAATATAATACATATCCCGAAAAAGTTGACTAAAAGCTACCATAGGCATAAAAAAGGTGGGGTGGGGTGGGGGGTGGGGGATCCTTTCCACATGACATTACAGAATCCTTTCAACACTTATACCCTGGCACTAAACTCATGCAGTATTGTCGGTTATTGCTTCTAAAACTCTAATCAAATACAATTTTATGGATTAAAATATAACGCTCTGAGTCCCAAAACTATGAGGTATTATGTACATTACAATGTTATGGTGAGATCTTTTGTTCTATAACTAAAACACTATGTTGGATCCCTACCAATCAGATCCAAATCTAGAATTTAAGTACTACTCTTAATATTACATTTCTCTATAGGTTTCTATCATCTGAGACTTTTTATTGGAGCTTTTTGGCCATCACAGAACTAGGCTAATTAAGTTTTGTTTTTTTCAGACAATAATCCTAACAGCTTACAGCAGCTCTGTTAGAAAGCATATAAAATACTTATATTTTCATTACTCAACTCATGCTACACCCTTGCCCCGGACTAAAAAGGAGATCTTGCATTAGTCTTAAAGAGTGTAGGACGAAGCTGTGACTAGATATAGAATGTGGTTTATCTGATGGTGTAGTATACTGATCTATCACCTAGGCCCTTCGTCAAGTCTCACTGAAATGGTTTCCGCAGTTTCGAGCTCCAACTTCGTCTAGAAATCGATTTCACTATTCTTCATGAAGCAAGCATCACTACTAGTCATGCATGGCTACTATAATGTTGGCACCACAGTCCCGCTAAATAAGCTAATGCACATGAGTCTATACATATCATAATGGAAGACATTGGTGATTTTGTTGCTTTCAAACAACTTGTCACTTGTTTATACAATATACAGTTTGGTCAACAACATGACAGTTAAGATCAAATATTGCACAAATCCCGATAAATGTGTGTGTGTGTTTTTTTTTTGTTTTTTTATATATAAATCATCTGAAATTGAACCAAAAGAGGCTTAACGAATGATACCAGGGTTACCTTCGGGTCAGGACCAATCCAAGGTGAAAATAGTTTGAATCGCTCACTGGAGCTACAGGCAAAATCTCACCGTACAGCTTCTCTGGACCAACGAAACACACCACAGTGAGTCAGGTAGAGGCAAAATATGACGTTCAAGAACCAGCAGAAAGAAACACACGGAGCAAATTAGATTTATCATTTTGCTGTGGAATTTTTATCTCAAGGATCAAGCCATGAAGGGGAAAAATAGCCAATTTCTGTCCCAAAGTGCAATGTGTGAAGAAACTCCCATTCATGTCTCTTACTTGCAAATAAAACCATTTGACAAATGAGAGTATAGAGGGGCAAAAGATAAAATGAGAGTATGTTGAGGGGAAAAAAGACAAAATGAGAGTATGTTGAGGGGGAAAAAGACAAAATGAGAGTATACTGAGGGAAAAAAAGACAAAATGAGAGTATGTTGTGGGGGAAAAAAAGATAAAATGAGAGCATGTTGTGGGGGAAAAAAGATAAAATGAGAGTATGTTGGGGAATTTTTATCTCAAGGGTCAAATCATGGAGGGAAAATGTAACTCTACCTGACTTTAAAAACACTGACAAATGAGAGCAAGATGAGAAAAAGAAAAAAGATGAGAGCAAGTTGTGGAAAATACACTCTTGTGACTTTCCTCAGAACAGGTGCATAGGAGAGAAGAGGAGACCACAGTTTCAGCGAGTCGGGCTTTTGTAAAGGTGGTTGAACTGAAGTAAGAGAGAGTGCAGGAGTTTTTTTTGTGTGTGTTTAGTAGGTTTCTAAATCTCCTATTCACCTGTCGACAACATTACTCAGCTGTGCAAAGGACCAAACCGTTTTAACCCTCTCATCTGGGAATATGAAATTAAAACCAAATCCATCTAGAAACACTATAAAACTGCGGTGGCGCTTGACAACCGTTTGGCTACTCATGCTGATCACGCTCCATTTCGTTATAGTTTCACGTGTATGACAATGAGGTAGTGCAAAAAAACACACAAAAAAAACAACAACACCCTATAAGTCAAATTCACTCACAGGCCTAGATCTTTGCTACAGTATGTTGTGTCTTACTTTCCTCCCAGAAAATGGGAGCTATGAGCAATTTGTTCATAATAAAATTGCTTTGTTCTGATTATAGCAAGGGGTGGGGGGGGGTGGGGGGTGGCAGCAGTTTTAAACCAATTCATGAAACAGCAGTGACTGTGTTTACATGCAGCCTGGGAGTTTACTAATGCACCAGCTTTATAAAATCTGACTCAAACTTCCACCAGATGATGGGAGATTTCCCGGCACACATAACCAGCACAGTAATTCAGCTACTTTCCAGCCCAAGTCAGCTGTTGCAACCCAGTTTCAGGCTAAATGTAGACACAGTCAGAGCATGCAGTAAGTGAAGGGGACCCAGACTGGCCCAGATCCTGCAGATGCCCTCACTGTGATGGGGGGGGGGGGGGGGGCTGCAGACACGGCAGGATAGAGAGGGGAGGGGAGGGGAGGGGAGGGGGGTGTGGAGGGTGAGAGGTCAGTGTCCCGACAACTTCCCTGAATAGGAAGCCGTCCCGGAGGAGCTTTGGGGGAAGGATCATCATCGTGGATCTTCATGCTTTACTTCCACGGGTCTCCCATGGTCTGCCAGGCTGCTGCTGCTGCTCCTACTGCTCCTACTGCCGGGTGGGGGAGAGCTGGGTCCGGCCTGGGGGAGACGCATCTCTCCAGTCTGGGCATCAGCCGACTTTACAACTGCACCAAAGTAAATTAGCAGTCGAAATTAGACGGAAAGGTAACGTATAAAGCGTTTAGAGACGTCTGACATGACTGAAAAGCACTGACCTTGGCGAGCGTTTGTCCAAAACGATGGACAGATATTTCCACTGTGACTTGAGCTGCAGCTGCACTCACTGGTAAACAAAAGCCAGGGGTTTTTCTTCCACCGCGGGGACACATTTTGGGATCTTCCAAAACCGGAGAACTGGACTTAATCCCGACCAGGACGACCAGACCAGGCGACGATACGTTTAAGAGTAGAAAATATCGACGGTCCGGACCTCCATCAAATGCCGGAGAGGAGACGAGAAGGTCCCCTCGTCCCTTCTTCGCACACACCTCCAGTCTACGCCATTTTCGCTCTCCTACTACAATCCAACGGACGGACGCGTACGGCGATTGCGCGGGGAACCTGTCACTCAAAGCCCAAAGCCCGCCCCGAAACCATAGAAGTAGATGTTGTAGAGAAGCGGTGTTAAAGGAGTAGTTCACCCCAAAATGAAAAGCGCGAGAAGCAGTGTTAAAGGAGTAGTTCACAATGAAAATTCAGTCATTAGCTAGCCATCCTCATCTCAGTTGAAACCCCATTGAAGTTTGTATTTCCACTAAACACTTTGTAGTCCTATGTCAACCCTCTTTCAAACTGTAGAAGTTAACGGAGCCGTCTTTTACCATTCCAAAAATAGCATAAAATGTCCATCAGATCTCTCCAAACAGCTGGTGCAGCATAATTCAGTTGTTTTGTAGCCAAACAATTACACTGTGGGTCCAAAAGTCTAATGTTTACCTCATTATCTCCTATATTTTCCTCACTGACTATGCGTAACCAGGCGTACAACTGTCACTGTCTAGGACAGAGCATTGTCAGTGAGGAAAATATAGGAGCTAATGAGGAAAATATTGGACTTACGAATCCAGAGTGCAACCGTTTGGCTACAAAACATTTGGATTATGCTGCACAAGCTGTTTGGAGAAATTTTATAGACATTTTATGCTTTTTGGAGGCTGAAATGACTGAATTTTCATTTAGGGACAAACTATTCCTTTAACAAAATGAACCAGTCAGCTGCATAGGTTACATACAGTGGTTGATGAATGGAAGCAGGAGGTGGAGAGTAGAGAGGCTGTCCTTCAACCACAAGACCTGAATTATGGCCTCGCTGAAGTGTCCTTGAGCAGAACACTGAATCCCTACCATCTCCAGGGATGCTGTTCTGCAGCTGACCCTGACCTCTGACCTCCCTGTGGAGTGATGGCGAACTGGATCAATAAAGTGCCCCATATGTAGTAAACTAATCTCATATAACAGTATCCACAGGAATAGATGTCACCGATGACCTGTGTTGCAGAGCTTGTCAGATTTGAAAAATGTGCAGTTTTGTACAAATATATCTTTGCTCTCTCCTTGCACATCCATTGTATCTGCCATCCTTCCATTTTAATTGTATTGGTATTGATTTTTTTTAAATATTTGTATCGTACCTGTCTTACTGTGCCTTGCTGCAAGCTGAATTTCCCCCATGGACAATGAAAGTGAGCTGAACTGAATGTAATCCCACCCTCAGACCCTGACCCATAGGGCATATTATGTAATCTTGTTAGGTGGAGACTGGAAGAGTCTTGATACAGTTTAAGGACCCAGGCCCTAACCTATAGCCTCATAACAATATCAGTATCCGTATTAGTCTTCGGTGGAAAAGTCACTTGTCTCTCCCTCAATGTTCCCTCAACTGAAATGAAAACTGAGAGGCACAATCATTTTCCAATAAATGACACATAAATAGCATGGCACTTATTTTATTCAAATCAAATTCATAAATCATTTTGATAATACCTAGACCTAGACATCACGTAACATTTGAATTATATTTGATTGATCATCACATCTTGATTAATAAAATGGGCGAGCTGTATTTCCAGCGTTCAGTAGCCGGAAGGTGTTCTTAGAAATCATTTAACAAACTCACAATCACATAAAAGATCAATGGTCTTACATCTGCATTTCAGGCCAAGCACATTGGCCTGTACAGAAAATATACTTTTAATGCAATGAATCCTCTTTCAGTACCTGGAACTAGCCTGATGAAAACAAAATGCAAGACAAATATTGAGCAGTGCATATAATCAACACATACATGGTTTCTGAGCCACAATGAAGCTGATCATGTGAAGAAGCATAGCGAGTTATCTTGGTTCTATCTTGTTCGAAGTCTCTGCACACACTGGTCCACAGCCTGGTTTCCACTACAGGGCCAGACGGTGTTAGCCAGGGCTTAATTATTAAATCTCAATCAGGGAGGTAAACCTTCTGTATGTAGGCCACAGTGACACCTTAACTTCACCAACCAATTTCACCATTTTGCCAGTCAGCTATGGTTTTAATAGAATATGACCTCCAAATGTTAGAGTAGACAAATGTACTAGCCAAAGAGCTAGCAGCATTTAGTGTTAAATTTCCTGTCTTTCTGTCACAATTTATGTCATTGTTTTTCAAATGCAATGAATAGTTCTTTTTTTAAATGAATGAATAAAAAATGAAACTTTCAGTCTCACATTATAAACACGTTGCTTTGGCCCTGGCTCCAGCTCCAGCAGGCCCCAAGTGGCTTTTGGCTTTGAGGGAAGGTCAAATTCATTTTGGTTGCAGTCCAACAAATGAAACGGGCAATTACAATCTATTGGCAGTAGCTGGGTTAACCCATATGAAAACAAAACACACAAACATGACCATCGGTTCCCGTGTACTTTGGAGATATTTACGAGGGGGAACCAAAACCATGGCACTTCAGTGAGTAAAACACAAGAATTTATCCAGAAGGTCCTGCTTTGCTTTAAGGGAAGAGGACAAACTCACAGCTGCAGGCTGGTCAGACTTGCTCTGCCACAAGTCAAAGAAGAGGAGTCATACGATCCTGTTAGCGTTAAAAACACTGCCTTTCTTTTTAGGTGGAATTGTACAACTTAAAGGTTTACTTTCAACATTTGCATATTTATAAGGACAAAGACGCAACACGTGCTAAATATCCATGGAAGAGAACAGCGCGAGTACGCTTAAATGGCTAGACCTTGCCTTTTCTGCCTACTCACTGCTATAGCAAAAGCCTTGCCGTACCATGGTATAAAATAATTTTTCGCGTGAATAAGAGTGGAACAGCGGTGATACTAACTGTGACCCCCTAAAAAGTTGCAAATAAATAATGTTCCATTTCTGGGGGAAAAAAAAAACAGTGACATAGCACAACACAACCCAAGGCACGCAACTTTTCCCTTTGTTTACAGAGCAGTGCAAAGGCAGAAACTCAAGATCTATGACATTATCTACCTAATGCTTGGTCAGAGAGCATGTACTTAGTAGTGTGGGCCACTGCGGCCCATTGAGAGGTTGAGATGGGGTTGTGTCCTGTATCAACTGGCATGTTGAGGCTCCACTCAGAAAACACAGCAACTTAGTGTAGGAACCGGATGCTCATTTTCTGTTCCACATCCACCTTCTCCAAGACCTAAGAAAACAAGAAAAACACTGTAAATTTAGCTGCCAATAATAATAATAATAACTGGATTCTATGTTGTGGTCCTGTATTGCGTAATGGGTAGAGCATGACAATTTCACCCCCAGGGTAAAGGGTTTTCTATGGAGCCCGGCAGCGGCTGTCCTGGAAGGAAAAATGTTTTTTTTTTTTACGAAGTATTAACTCGTGCACAATATATAAAATGTGCAATTGAGTGGAAAATGCCTTGATAACTAAATCCGAGTTTTTTAACTAAAGTAAAATTTAAAATTAACAATATATCAATCAATACGTCTTTATTCAACAAAATATCAGGCTAATTTAACTAAATAAATCAATGCAATCAAGTCAATTCAACCAATTATGGTAAGGGAGTGAAATCAGTTGGAAACTTGCTGAAGGAGCCAAACTGAGCACACGCTTTACTTGTTTACTTGTGGGCGAGTGTTCATTTGTTCACACAAAATTATGAAACTGTCGCACAGAATAAGGCAAACGAAGGCACGAATGAACCAAAACAAGTGAATGATAGGCATCTTGTGCACTCATATTAATTAAACAAGGGCACGGGATCTATTTTTATGCGTACGCAATACCATGTTGTGCCCTTGATGTAGTAAAAAGTGGCCTCGAAATGTATTTTTGTCCCTTCTGCCTCTCCCCAGCTCTGTAGTTTGGGGCCACCGGTGCTAAAAATAAATACACTCATGGTTCTGGTACATGGTTAGGCCTTTAAAATACAAACATTCATCAAATGGCATAAGTTTCGTTGTTAATTAGTTTCACCGGCACAACAAGGCAGCCATATTTATTTTTTAGTATTAAGAGACAGGATAGCTTTGAACATGTTCATTAAGACAGATGCTGATGCTACTCCTCTGACCACAAAACGTACCTTGATGAATTCATTAAAGGAAATGGAGTTGTCTCCGTTCTGGTCGGCCTCCTGGATGGTCCTGTCAGCAATACTGCCGAGCTGCTCATCTGAAATGTTTACACCAACCATCATCCTCAACACCTGTAAAGAAAGGACAAATCGTTCCTTTGGGGTTAATGAATACCAATGAAAAACACTTCCTATCCTAGTTGAAATAACACCAACAGATTTTCCATGAAGTAGACCTACACAAAATAGTGCAATGTTTTGAAAACAATGCTAATACTACATGTATTTATGTACGACACGAGATAATGTGTAGTTGTTTCAGTTAAACAGCGAGTAAACACCAGCCACACTGGACTGTAGGAATTACACGATTATCAATACTGAACACATATTTACTGAAAAATAAGCATACAAACATTACTCGGGTCTGAACATTTAAGTCGTGCAGACTTGCGCAGCACATGAAGCAGGCAAGGCAGAAATGTTTTGCGCAAAACAAGAGATCCGTCTGAGTCATTTAACCCCGGGCTTACAGCAATTGCAGGTCACACAATGTCACCGAAACCGAGATGGCTTCGCAGGGGGGCAAATAACATGGGAAGAGCACACAGGAAGACAAAATACAGGATATTAGACTGTCTGGGAGAAATCAACCTGTAGTTAAGGTGAGATATCGCATCATTATCAGCAGAAGGGCAAAGTCTTCTCCTCATCGACATGGAAATCCCTCTCTCTAAGGAGTACTTAGAGGGAGGGAGTAGTAGATATTACACAATGGCATCTGACTTCTTGTTAAAGCGTGGAACGAAAAGCAAATATTTTAAGTGGCAACAATGCTAGCTCTGTTTTTTCCATGACCGTAAGGAAAAGGCGTGTTTGGGATTGCGTTATTCATCATCCCCTTTATTTCCTTATCGTGTCAAACGGTTGTTTTCACAAAATGTATCGTGACTCGGCGTCCTAACTCACGGCACAAAGCAAACCTCTCACCTGTAGCAGCTCATCACGAGAGATTTTGTCATCTCTGTCCAGGTCATACAGACGGAAGGCAACTGAGAAAATAAAAAGAAAACAGGTCTTCAGGCCAATGAGAGACATATGTTCATTTTACAAAGTGCTCTGGGTGTGCATGAGAGTGGTCCAGACACACCCATGTGACTAAAGCTCTAGACTCACAGAGCAACTTGTTTGTCCTGCTGTTGAGCGGCTCGCTGGCGGTGGGGTCCTTGTTCTTCTCGTTGTCCTCAATTGGTCTGAAGTGGGCCAAGGTCCGCATGAATCCCCTGAAGTTCACCTGGTCCTCCCTGACCAATGACAGACATGCAATTTAGGACATTTTACAGAGAAAAAAAAAATTATATTTACTTCCATTTTCTGGTTAAGGGATTCGAAACAACCCATCACTGGGTTTTTATCTGGCTCAAATTACTCTTTTACTACACATAATACACACGAGTTGTGTGGCTAACAATGAAAAACCCAAATTAGTTGTAATCTAATACCGTTGAGCAGAGTGTGTATTCTTTGCCTGCAGTAAGGAGTTACCCTGACCCTCTGGCTGTGTTCTCAAGCTGTTCCAAACCACACAAGCCAAAACCAAACCAGACAGACAAGAGCACATCTGAAACCATTAAAAACCATGGCTAAAATTAAGACGCCTACACATCTGACTTTTTGGGATTATAATGATACCCTGGAAAGGAAACTTCAGGTTTAAAACAAGTGGTCAAGCTTTATGTAAGCTCCAAGATTGACAAAACAACCATCTGGCCAAAGAACAGCCTAATATACGGGCAAAACTTGCTGTCCTCAAAGCCCCGGTTTGATTTTTCTTAGTAGGGTTGGCAGAAAAAGACTAAGGTTCTGAGGGCTGCAGAACCACCACTAAAGAATCACCACTAAAAAGCACGATGGCGTGGTTCGGCTTTGTGGTGATTGTGACTCAAGCCTATAATGTATAGTCTTGTGAAAAACAAGATCACCGCTGAGAGCAGACCAACAACAGCGACGACTCACCCCTCAGGAAAGAACGCATTGATGATTCTGTCTCCCAGAGGATTGATGGCCAACTCCGGGATCCTCTGGAAATCTTCTCGACTGCAGAAATGAGGAGACACGATGGAGGTGAAACCCAGCAGAATATATTTTAGGGAACAAATGACAAAATATCTGCAGAGCTAGTCCCAACCCTGACACCAAATTACCACAGATCTTAGATAAGTTGACAGATAACTGATTATCACCGGCTATAAAAAGGCATGATGCATCAATGTAATGATCACAAGGGCAAGTCTTCATCATTCTTAGAAATTTGACTCATTGTGAATGAAGATATGCTAACAGTGGAAGAACAGCTGCAAAGAGAGTGGGAAATTAACATCAGCCACCAGTCAAATGCTGGTATATGTAGTCCTGGTTGGTAAGTCTACCTACTCTACCAGCCACTTAACCAGCCCATTTTTGTTCTAAAAATTGTTTTGGCTGGTAAAATAGTTGAAAGTGGCCACTGAATTTTGGAATCCAACAAAAGTTAGTCCTATCCTGTTGTAAAAGTACATGTTACAGAGATAAAATAGTACATAGAGGAGTGTAAGAGTGTATGTTTGTGTCTTTGTTGGCTGTCAGAGCCACCAATGGGACAGTGTGTCTGCTAGGTGAGATATATTTAAAACTTGACTGTTGTGGCAACTGATGAATGATTAAAAAAAGTCACCTTGGACTCAAAGGAGACAGCGGCCAACTGCATACCATGACTTAAAGCCTCAGTGCAGGACAAGGGGATCCAACCACTTGTTATGTGTAAACATAAAGTCTTTGACTACAAAACTACAAACTATTGTTTTTCCCCAGAATGACTGATCTGCCTATGAACCCTCTTAGTAAAGGACTATGTGGAAACAGTCATACTGAGTACTTATACTCTGCATCAAGCTTCCCAACATTCAATGATTAGCCATTTCTTCACCTATTGCTCATTCTGTCTAGATTGTGCATAGAGCTAGAGGTTAATCACGAACTTAAGAAATGTCATACTGAGTTCTCAACTGAATACTCACATCTGGCTGTGCTGTGATCATATGAAACATAAAAGACTTCACACACAACCTCTATGAAACCGAACGTAAGACTAGCACCACCTTAATATCTCCCATCAATGACAATTCACAAAGCTGTGTGTGAGACAATGAATTTTGATTGTTGCCTTCACACTAAATTAACTGTCAGTCTGGTCTAGAACTCTTTAGACGTATCATTCCACCTGCCACAGAGGCAGGGTTTTTCCAAAATTCAGACACTTTCGTAATTTAACAAGACAAATTTGTAATAGAAAAGAACATCCTAGTTCCAGGTTGGTGACCTGCCAAAGAGGCTGGGAAAGCAGGCGAACTAGTCAGCTTCAGGATAAATTTGCCAGCATTTGGCTAGTGTTAATTGCGTTCATTTCCCATCCATGTTTATGTTATTGTTTACCTGAGGGTGCCATTTTCACCTTTATCCAGACTGGTGAAGCGACTGTAGAGGCGAGTGATCTGACTGTGGGAAACTGCAGGGGGACACAGAGAGCCAGAGAGATGTGACCAGCTGACCACAAAACAGGGTTTAGAGCATCAGGCAAAATTGCTTTTCACCTAAATATTGGGGGGGAAATGTGTGAAACTGGGCATCATTACATTAACAATACACATAACGTTGTAGCATCCAAAACTGTCAAGTGCCATCACAAACTTTTTTCATACACAGAGGTTGTAAGTATGCAGTGTTTCTCAGATACACGGGATACCGGAGTGGCAAGTAAGGGCACTGCCACTAAAGCCATACAAAGCTATGTCGTTAATGCTATTATCCCGAATGCTTATTAGTTCATTTGAGGATGTAGAGGAAGGTTAGGCTTAAAGTAACCGGCTAGCTACAGAGAATGGTAACGTATATAACTTAAAGTGGTTAATATCAACGAGTGTTTGTGTCCCCCTCCAGCCCAGGAATTAGTCCGAGCTCAACTTACAGCCAGTCTCCTTCTTGATTTCTTCAATTTCCTCTTCTCTGAGTAACGTGGACGCTCGGGATCCCATGGTGAAATGCTAAAACGAATACAAGTACAGACCAGCCAGCTGTCTTTCGCAACCTAGCTGTACAAGATCTCGGAGAGATTCCGGATAGAGCACCTCGGACCGAGGTTACACAGCTAACGACAAGTTAGCAAACAAGCTAGCGAGCTAAACTACTAACGTTACGCTTGTTGTGGTCTTGTCGTAAAATGAGCTGGCAATTAGTCAGAAAGTCGAGAGAGTTCAGTCCAATTCAGCTGTTCTCTGTCTTCTTCGCGATGTACTTGTGTACTCCGTTTGTTACGAAAAGAGGTCTGTCGTGTTATCATGCCATCAAGGAGGTTTAGCTGCTAGCTATCTTCCTGCATTGTGAAGTGGGCGGGCAGAAGAGGCAGGTAGAAACGATGACGCGCGTGCAGGCCTGCCCACTGCTGTCTGACATAGAAATAGAATTTTCAGAACAGACGCTGCTTTCAAGTGCTGCCGAAAATATCGCAATTACGACGTGTACATTCACCTAGGACACACCGAAGGGATAAAAACGACCGGACTAGGAAAGTTGGAATGTTCTGTCATACCCGAGTTGCTGAGATTTGTCATTTAGCGGGTGGAGACCGTGGAAGCAATTGATGGTAAAAGTGGCAAAGAGATTAATTCAACTTAATTTGTATGCCTCATGAACATTTTATCCTCGTAGCAACACATTAGCTGTGTGGAATTTGATTTGATAAAACAAGTGCCACCAAAACCTTTTTTTTTGTTAGTGTCCATTTTGTTATTTTTTCTGCACCAAAATCCCGCAATGAACGTCAAGTCGTATTTATTACTTGTGCAATCGAAAGAACGAGTTTACGAGGAGCACTTGAAGGCAGCATGGCTACAACAGGCGAGAATACGCAGCTATACCACTTCTACCCACACGGGGTCAGTGTAAGGCTGCACAATAATACTATGACTTTATACAGACAGCTTGAAATCAACCTTGCAGATCAATGCTTCTTGAACTGTTCTAAGTCAGGACTGATCTAATGGACAAGTCAGTTTACCACCACCTTTTAATTTGTCACATAAAGTCTACCCAGTTTTTTACCTGACACGTTTATGATATCAATTCATAGTATCCACTACATTATTGTAAGTAGGGTCAGACAGTGTAAGCTATATGAAAACGTGGTCTTTTCATTCATATGAAACATGGATGAATACTTTTCTGAGAATATAAATGTTTTCCCCCCTTTTTCCTGTTTGTATTGGTGGTGAATCGGATCACCACCAAGTAAAGACTATAGTTAAACCACCTTATTTACAACATCACTGATATGCACATAACACTTTAGAATAGGAAACACACATTAACTATTAACTATGGGTTTAATAATTTCCCTCAATAATATGTGATACTAGCACCTTCTAAGCCCTATACTGAGCAAAGCATACTAAGAACCTGATTCATGTGCAACAACTTTCTCGCTGACTGCTATAAGCACTAATTAGGAGGCTGTTGAGGGAAAACTCATAGTTAATGGGCTGTAGTTGTAGAATACAATAGTGCAGAATAAGGTGCTAATAAGTGATGTGTAATGACTAATGATGAAAACAATACACTATTAATATGCATGTTAATAAGCAACTTATTAATAGTTAATATGTGTTCCTTAATCTAAAGTGTTACCGAGAATGCTCGTTACAAAGGTGTCATGCTTCAGATATCAGGCATTAGACAAACCCACAGCCAGACCAAGATCCTAATAAAGCTGACACTAGTTTATAGTATAAGTGGATTTGTGTGGGCCAACTGTCTTCCAGGTAGAGGAGGGAAGACTAAAAAGTGTTTATAATCATAGGCGAATAGGCTTAGGTTGGAATTAACTTATCACTTGGACAGCATACAAATCCTCTTCTGAAAAACATACAGTATGTAATGTATGCTTGTACTCTATTCAGCAGCTATGTGACATATTTTGCTCATAAAGGTCATAAAAATGACTCATTTGATATTTGGGAATTATTCAAAAATTACACAGGAAACACAGAAGCAAGAGGTAAAAGCACAATGCATTTTTCATCAGGTTTTATTTCAAGATCCCTGTGTTACAACAAAGTCTCTTGAACTTTTAACAAGCTTACTATATTCAGCGGCATGTCCTTTACACGTCAATCAAACATTCATGCCAGGGCCTTACACACCACAAATAAAGCTAAGAGCAAAATGGGGAAAATTTTTCCAATAATTCCATGTCATAATTGTCAAACCTATGTCTTATAAAAATCAGAATCAGTAAAACATTCTCCCAGAAACAGTGACTTTCACAGTGATATAGTGCAATTCATCATAAAACAAGTCTTTAAAAGTTCTCAGTAAAATCAAAAACATCACAAGTAAAAAAAAAAAAGAAAAAAAAAGAGAAGTGTTATAGTGTGTTGATAAAACAATAAACCTCCAACTCCATGTCCGATTGGTTCCGAAGCAGCGCGGAGAGAAGCCTCGTCTTCTCAGGTCTTTACAGATGGAAGAAGCAATTTTATTTGAGGCTTGCATGGATTTCCAGAAGTCCTCTTACTGTCTGAAATAACACACAAAGTCCATGGCCTTCTGGATCCTGGAGAGAGAGAAACAACAAAATAAAATTAATTAGGCATTAATAAACAAAAATATATATATAAAAAAAAAAAACCGACAACTTTTGATTTAGAAAAGTTAGATTTTTCTATTGCTTTCTTCTACTGTTAGATCGATATATATCGGCCTGTAAAACCTGCATTTTATTTTCTTTGCACATTTTATTTATTCATTTAATTGTTCAATAATGTTTTTGTATATATGAATTCTTCATTTAAAAAAGCAGTAATGTATTTCACAGTTTCCCCCACCAAAGAATAGGTGGGGTGGGTCACCCTTAGGTGCTGCTAACCCACCTAAAACACTGAATCCTTGTAATTTTTGGTATGAATTTGGTCAATTTAAAGATATTAAATACGGGCACAAAATATCAGCTATTTGCAACAAGTCTAAAAATATCGCTATCAGCCTTCAAAAACCCATATCAGTCAAACCCTGCATTACTATTTAAAACCAACTGGTCAGTCAGCAGAGAAGAGTAATCTGGCTTTACTTTGTTTTCACACTTTACTGTGTGATTTCCAGATTTTCCAATTAAAAGAAGTCAATCCTCTCATACTTTTACAGTTGCATGAAAAACATCAGTAACTTTTACTCTTAAATAAGCAACTTTTACTTCTACTCAAGTAAAATATCAGTCAAAGTAACAGTGCTTCTACTTGAGTCGGACATTCTAGTACTCTTTCCACCACTGACAAAATCAAAAACTTTAAATAACAGAGCATCCCTACTCATCGACACCTAATTAAAAAAAAAAAAAAAAAAAAATCAAACCACAGAGAAAAACACCAGCACAATGGTAGAATGAGTTATCAAGTGTGTTGTACCGGTCTGTGGGGTATCCTCCCTCACACAGGTTCACCAGAGCGTAGAGATGCCTCAGAGCGTATTCATACTGAAACACAAGACGACATCGAGTGCCAAAAAACGTCAACCACAAGTGACATTTATTTTCAGTGTACTGTATGCAAATGATGGTGACCCAAGCTAATTTCCCTGTTATATACTTGTGTAACTCTTAAATGTCAAACAGTTCCAAAAAAAAACAAAACACAAAGGGAATTTTTGAGAATATACCCATGCAGACGCAGGAAAATACCCAGGAAATATTGTGTTTGAGCGATGAGGATTCTGTGTCACTTCTGAAGGGTTTTAGGACGATTTCTCACTAGCCTGACAATTATTATCTTCGGGGCAAACAGGCAAGGGACAAAAAAAAAACCAATCCATCCCTGCATCTAAAGTCAGACATATTCAGACATTTAAAAAGACAGAACAGCAGAGTCACTCCCCGTCTTCTGTCGTAGACTGACAATGCATCTCTTCAAGAGGAAAAACACACACACACCACCATTTCCTCACTGTATCTTCTCCATACTCCCATTTCCTCTTTCTAGTCACTCTATTATGCGCTCCTCTTACAGTAAACAAACAAAAAAAACAAAAAATTCTACATTTCTCTCTGTAGCACTTATTTCTTTTTCTAGCACTTCTCTCTTACATGATCTTTTTTTGTTTACACCTTACTGCTGGTTGCCTGTGATGTTGGTGATGTAGGAAGTGAAACTTGCTCTGCTGTTGCGCTCACTGTCAGTCACTCTGGATTGCAGTCAGCTAAATATGCCTTGTCTTATGAATGGCATATATAAAACTGGATGTGACATTTCCCGTTTTAAAAAGAGAACCAACAACCAATATCATGCCACAGGAGTTAGTTTCAACCATCTGCTACGAATAAAACCTGTCAAAACTCAAAGTACCTTACAAGGTTTCCTGAACCATTTAAACAAGCTGCAGTAGGTAACTTTTATGGATTGATATTTATTATTTAGAAGTAATGAAAATAAACACCACGTCTGGTGGCCAAAGACGAGCAGGAGAACGTGTTAGAATCTCAGAAACAGCGGCAGCCCCGTTCCCCTGCTACTGTCATTTCAAAGTGAAATATCTGGAAACCCATCCGGCCAATGAGAAGTCAGAGGCAGAAGGCGTGACTCCGTCCTGTCACTCACTCCTCCTGTCACTCACTAGGAGGAGAGGGCGGCGTGTCGTTCCTTGTGTTGGTTTGAATTTCTCTTTCCTACAGCAGCTTGAACTTATCCACCAAAATGTTCTATGGCCTTAATCTGTTAAATTCTAGTGCAAGTGCGAACTCAGCGCAAAACGGGATTCAGTGCTGCTGTACCTCTGTTTTGTGCCAGTTGAAGCAGGTGTTTTTGTAGTGGTTGACTGCAGCCTTGTAGCACTCATGCTGGGAGAGATCCGCTTTGTCGTCGAGAATCTGCTGGGCCTCGAACTCGTCGCCAGTCACCCTCTGAACCACCCTGCGCATCGTCTCAGCCAGCATCTGCTTGACCTGAACACACACACACAGGGCAACAGCATGTTCACGCTACGTTAGACATCTGTAAATGTCGTGTTAACTGCTGCGTTAGTGCTGTGGCATCTTTCATGATGAATCTGATTTGCATCGCACGCTCCAACGATCATCCACACAAGACAGGAAACAGTCAAAACATCAGACAGTAAAAACAGGGCTGTAATAATGTGTGAAAACCACTGAACGTTCCTCCCTCTTTACCTTGAGGTGGCTATTGATCTCCATGAGCAGCCCCCTTGCCATACCAATATCATTGGTGGCCATCATCTTCCTCTTGAGGATGGCCAGCGGTACGTCGGGGCTGGGGGTCAGATCCGGGTTCATGACGGGCTGCAGGGTCATCGGGGGAGCAGGCTGGGCGCCCGACATGGAGTTACCCTGGAAGGCCATCACCTTCATGTGGGCCAGAGTCTGTGCAGGAAGCAAGAAGCTCATAATAAGTAGCGGAAACGGGCAGGAAACAAGCTTTTTTGTCGCAAAATTCCCCTCGCCACTTTCACTATTCTGCTAGCCAGCTAGACATTTAAAAAACAGAACAGAACCTCCAAATGGTTGTTGGTAAGAGAAGATTTACCAGCCACGGGCAAAAATTTACAAGCATTTGGTTCACAGCGGGTAGTAATTTCCCCCAGTGGGCTATTTATTCTTTTCGCTGACCTTGTTTCCGAACTGCTGGACATGGCTGGTGGTGGTGTGGTTCTTCACGATCTTGAACTGCTTCACCAAGGTCTCCTTATTCAGGTCCTCCTGTTAGCATAATGTTAGAGAACAAAAAAAAACATCAGACAAAACTATTTTATATAACGAGCAACAAGATATTCCCCAAACAAATTGTCTTGAAGTGGTAATCTGTCAAATTTGCACTGCACTTCCCAGAGATCACTTGTCAATCAAACTGTGTTTTTCAGTGGATTTTAAGTTGAGTAAGGGCTTTCATGAACTGGCTATAGGTTGAGTCACTAGTGTGTTATATCAATCAGCTACAGAGGGTGGCAAAATGGGCATTTATTTATATGAAAATCTGGATTATCACTTTCATTTTCAGGATAATTAATTAAGATCTCAATTGGGTCCTATTACCCTTTTAAATGTGTGCCAGTGTGTACTTGTGTTACTACCTTAGCTGTAAATGTCTCTGCACCAATGGCACAAAAAAAAACAATTCCTGTACATTTATTAGAAATTTGAAAATCAAAATGAGTGACAAAATGAGACTGGGGAAATGGCGCTAACCACATCAGAGTCCTCCATCCAGTTGACGCTGTACCAGTCTCCCAGGTACGTGTCTCTCTTCTCGTCGTAGTAGCAGGCGTAGGAGGATTCATGAGAGTTGGCTGCAGTGGTAGCATACACTGAAAACAGAGGAGAGAGTATGATGTTAAGTACATTACACTTTAGTAGAATATTTTCACTTTTTTAAACAGGAAAACCTCAATTTGACTCGCATCAAGTGTCAATTTCCTTTCAATGTCAACAATCAATACAAAAAGTACTGTTAAAAAAAGTGCGACACAAAAACATCTGAAACTCTGATCGACTGTTCAGGTACTGGCATGGGGGAAATACAAAAAAAAATGCTCTGAAGAAGAAAAATATTATTTTCCATGTGGTACAGATGTTTCAGTCATGTGCACCACATTCACAGATGTCGGTGTGTAAAAATGTGATGCACACAATGTAAAAACTTCAATTCAGCACAATAAAAACAGAACTTTGATCAGTGGGAAACGGTGTGTGTGTCACATGAGGCCGAGCACATGAGAGAGTGACTTCGCCCACAGAAGTGCCACCAAACATAATGCTGACCTCAGTGATAGGCAAGACACGAGGGTCAAGACACGAGGGTCAAAACAAGCCCACAGATCAACCACCAAAGCTGTCTATGACATTCTTGGTAGAGCGGGCTGTTTTATTTTATTTTTTTTAATTCGGGGTCAGGGGTCGAACTGTCACAAGGAACAATCGAGTTCATCTTTGTTCCAGGCCGATCGATTGAGAACTTTTTTATTGACTAGGCCCCGTTTCATTATCTCTGTTTTGCTTTTCCTAGAAAGTGGTTCTGATGAGGTCACGTTCAACTCACCGTCAATATCAACAGGCAGGTGGTTCATCATTGACCCGGACTCGCATGCCTCGATATAGAACACCATCTGCATGTGTGTGTGTGTGTGTGTGTGAGAAAGGAGAGTTGTGGAAAAAAAAAAAGACAAAAACAGGTTTTGTGAGCTGACACCACCATCTTCCACTACATGATTCATCAGCTGATTAGACATAATCAGTGACTAGGGGCATGCATGCACATGTGGGCCCAAAAAGTTGAAAACAACAGCATGTTGGATCGCACCTTTTTGTATTTCTTGTTTTCGTGCATGTATGTTATGGTGTCCTGGAGGTCTTTAACGTGGAGCTGCGGAGAGAGAGAGGGAGAGAGAGAGAGGGAGAGAGAGAGAGAACAAAAGTTTAAAATTACAAATATGTGCAAATGTTTCTTTTCTTTGAGACACATATACACATTTCACCAGATAAAACCACAGCCCCACCACCCCGTTCCTGTCACCCTCTACAGTCAGTGTACAAACCAATAAAAAAAAACGCTGAACACCACACTGATCAAAAGTAATAAGTTATAAGTAATCTTTGTCTCCACAAGGCCATGCAAAAAATTGTCAGTTATCTTAAAAAAAAACAGAGGCATGACTGTTGCACAATCACAAATTCTTGGGAGCGAGCCATTCCAGTGACTCAGGACTTTCCCGTCAGCCTTGTTAAGACGAACCGAACCAAACTGAGCAGCAGAACAACAGTTACTGTGTGGTTCGTGTTTAGGGGTAAAAACATCATTTGAGTCATTCATTTGGAGCAAGAAGTCCAGGCAGAAACATGAACGAGAGCAGGAAGTAAAGAAGTGCTCACATCATCGTTGGGAAAGGCCAGAATGCCAGGAGCCCCGTGATCGGTGAAGTAAACAAACACGTGGTCGTTGGGGCCGCTGCCAAGAGAAAGAGAAGAAGATAAAAGACCTGATAAACCAGCTACACCCTGTTCTACCTTGGAACGGATTTACCTACTGCTCAGAATACTTTATACAGACCAACACACCCTGGAAACTTAAAGCTCTCTCCTCCAAAAAGGAAGAGATTCACTACTCTAAACCTCCTTTGTATTCCTCATCACTTGCCTCTTCAGCACTTTTCCAGAACCACCTTTGACACTTGCAGCGTCGCCCTTCAGCACTGCCAGGAAGTTTTCAGGAGTCACAGCCTACAGGATACCACCATAAATAAGGGGGCAGAAAACAAAAAAAAAAAAAAAGGTGGTTTTAAGATCGAAATCTCACAGAAAAAGCAGTTTGTTTGAACATTATCAGCATTGCGAAGCATTGATTCGTGTGTTATGTAAAAGTAGCCTGGATTTGCACTCTTGTACAAATATTTGGACTGCAGCACTCACATCCCCGGTGTAGTCTTTAGGAACTCCCTTGTACACGTCTGTGCCATTGGGCCTGTTGATCAATATCCCAGGGGTAGGGTTGCTGGAAACCAAAAAAAAAAAATATATGATTTATGTTGGCTGAGGGAAGTGAAAACGACTGACAAAACATTTTCACGCAGATGTAGCAACGAGATGAATGATTCACCAATCAGGTGACGATGAACACAGTCGGAAACTGGTGAAAACTCCACAGCACTAAAGGTCTTTCCCTTTTTACCGGAGAATCACGTTCTGAAACCCGTAACCTCAAGGAACCTGGCCTGTCAGTAACTGCTTTGTCACAGTGATTCTGTGGGGAATTCATGTTCATCACACAAACATCATCATTTCATATGAAATCACTGGAAAATGTTCCAGTGTTTTTATTACTGTCAAAGCCCTGGAAACAAGCTACAACTATCAGTATTGCCATTTCAGAATTACATAATGTATAATAAACCATATGGGCTGCCCTCTTGTCCGAGTTAACTATTAACTAAAAAACCCAATAGATCATCATACTGTGAGCCATGTTACAGCATGACAGCAGATATAAAACAATCAATGCTGCATCACTTTCTGTAAAACTTGACCTACATTATGTCAAGGTATACACACTTAGGTGGGGAAACTAATCAAAGAATAGCGATATTACACAACCCACCACTGTTTGTTGCTACACAAAATTAAATCAATCAGCATCTTGAATGAGCTATGATCTCAGCAACTCTATCTACACTTGGGTTTCCATCTAAAAAAACATACATATATCTATTACATAGATAATAGAAAAAGAGCAGCACCAATCCTGCGTGTGCATTTATCTTTTTTTTTCTTTTTATTACCTGGTCAGTGCTGAAACCTAATACTTAATACATAAAGTGATACATACAGTCTACTGTGCACAGTATTCAGGGATTTAATGGTAACCGTCCGAGTTCTACTTGGCCCTCATATATTTTCAGAAATTAACAACTTTTTCATACATTTAAGCAATTTATTATGATAAAAGTATGTCGACCGTCCTTAATGTACAGCAAAAAAGTGGCTGAAAAATAATAAACAAAAAGTAAATAATTGAGTGTGAATAAATCTGAAATGTAGGGTTTTTTTTTTTTTTAGCAACAGTGCAAAAAGGCAAAGATAAAGACTGGCGGAGAAATAGGAAGAGGAGAAACTTGTTTGGCTGCTGGTCCAACTGGGCCACTGACTGACCAATCAGCTCTCACTCTGCACTGTATGTGAGGCCCTTCTGTTTCTGTCCCATGCGTGTCATTAAGTACTACGAAACTCTGTCATCAACAAGTTCCCAACATCTCATGTAATTGGCGAATAACGAGATTCTGATTCTGGCTGAAACTGATGGATGTGCATCCACTTCTGCCCTGCTATCCAGTCACCATCTGAGTAATATAACTCCAAGTCGAAGCCCTGAAGGAGCACTAAAATTAGTTCCTTGTGACTCTGCGGACAAGCCTCAGTGTCTCTCTTTAACTCAGCCTGTTTACGGTGAAGCCCGGTCTGAATACTGCCGCTCTCACAATGAACCTCACAGCGCCTACATGCCACAGCAATGTGACAAATGCCAAGTTGATTGTATAATGATTCTGCGGCTTACAGGAGAATACAGACGGCCGTTTTTTGGAAATATGCATAATTTAAATCATTACAATCATTTGGTTTTTGACATGCCAACCTTTTAAAAAGGCCATTGATGAAGTGCTGCAGTCTATAACAAGATTGGACAGCATCTCAAAATACAATATTTAAGGCTCTACAGAAAGCTTATATCAGAATATATCTCAAACAAGGAACAAAGGCACTGAGTCACATATGAAATCCTGTGATTATGATCCTATGTCATGTATAAATGGCTTATAAAACCATTTATGAAACTAAAAACACATATATTTGCATACGATGTCAAATATTGAAACAATGTTTAATATGCTGATACTTGCCCTTCCCAATACAATGACATTTGTGTGTATTTTCTATTGACTTACAAAGGGGAAAAGAAGGACAATGGAAGCCAACAAAAGGCCAAGAACTAACACAACTTGCCTCCAATGGGGTTTGTGAACACTTTGAGGGAAAACAATAAGTCAGTGTACAACAGTGATCTGTTGTGTACCACAAAGAAAACGAGAACTCACTCCTCATTGTGTGCCAGGTCGTCGTACATCATGATCACAATCTGCTCATCTGGAACGCCATTCTTGTGGACAATCTGGTAGGCATGGCAAACATCGGCCTGAGGGGAAGCAATAAGTAGAAATCAGGAAGGCATTATCACAGTCAGTCTCTCAGCCTATTCAGAGGCTGGAAACACTTGGGATGCATTGTGGCTCCATGGAAGGGGCTTATCTGACAGTAAAGTCAGTCATATCACAAAGCCAATAAGGAAAGGTTTCTCTCTTGAATCCAGGTAACAAAAACAGTTGGGTCATGCACAGTGCTGACTTGATAAGGTGACATTGTGGCAGTAGTTTCATACAGTTTCATCTCTCACCTGGTGTCTGTAGTTGTACCAGCCATTGGAGCCGGCGACGATAAGCACCCAGTTTTTGCCACCGTCTGCCTGCTGTGAGGGAAATGCGTTGGCCAGCCCGAGGCTCAGGCCCAGCAAGGCGAAGACTGACTTAAACATTTCCTTGCCTATGGATATCCTGTATGGATGACAAGGGGAATTAAACACCCTCCTTACTGCGGATACCTTTGTTTGCCAAATGCCCACTGAGTTGAGTTAAGTTTTATTTAAGCTTTATTGACTACGGGCGGACGAAAACAACAACTGCAGCTAAACATAAAGCAACACACACACACACACACACACACACAACCTGACTGCCTGGGTGTCACATGATGACGATACTTATCTTTGGAAAGCTAACGTTCGCTAGCTGGTAGCATAACAAGCTAACTTACCGACTTTTAAAAGCCTAGAATGCGACAAGATACAAGCATGACCATAAATCACTCAGCGCAGAAAAAAAAAAACACAAGAGGAGAAAATAACTGTAATTTCGTTTACCTTCTCTTTGTTGTGGCGTATCAAGATGACAGCGATAAGCTACATGTATCCTCCACAGGAGTCAATGGGAAATTTATATGTGCTGTCGGGAAAACAGTGCGATAGGGAATCTACTTCGGCAGCCAATCACGTCGCTCCGTGGGCGGGGCTTCACTGTAAACAGTCATGTGCTCGAACAGCCACAACATGTATAATCTAGTCTTAAAATTAAAACTAGATTAACTATCATCTCCGGTCGGTGAACATTATCACGCAAACGACCTGTGCTACAAACAAAAATCAATCATACATTCAAATAAACATGTATTTAAGTCATTGTCCTTAAAAGACCCTATCTTCACATAACTGACATTAGTTTGATAGTGCTTGCTATGATGTATACTATTAATTCACGCCATAAAAAAATTATGTCAGCTTAAAAAGGAGGGTAAACTATTCTGCAAATGTAACTGGGTCAACTGAGTTTGCGTTGCCCCCAGTTTATTTGTAACTGTAGTACTGTGGTTGTAATACTTTAAATTATAGGCTTATCCTGTGACAATTTTTACAATGCAGTGATTTCAGGTGGTGTATATTGAATGCACTAATTCTTTAGATTATTCAGACAGGATGTATGGCACAATTTTTGCAAAATCTTACGCAGTTCCTTATTATCTATGTAGGTGGGCACAGTAAAGAAATGTCATATGATTCACTCACTCATAAAATACCTTAGAAACCATAACAAACACCTTATAAAATACTAGATGAGTGCAGCTCAACAGATCAAGGGTTGCCTTTTAAACCTGTTTTCTAGGCTAACATTTTGTGTGTTGACCCAGAACTTCTAACATTGTCACTGTTAATGTTAGTGACTTGATTTCCACTCCCCAAGATGTAAATACCACCATTCTTTTAGTTTAGTCTTTTAGTTGTTGTTGTTTTTTTACTAAAACATTTTGGAAGGATCAATAAAATTCTGCATAAACAATCAGAAGAGGCATTTTAAAGAAGATATCAGCAATAAATCAAACTGTTTTATTTCTCCATATAGAAAAGAATTAAGTTAAATAGGGAAACAGTCCATCAAAAATTCGGCATCTTGTTTTCAACCGATGGTCCTTGATACATTAACCTTTGTCCCATAAATGAAAAAAAAAAGATGTAACAAAGTGTAAATACCATGTTCACAGTAATAAATATTCAAACAAAATCTTTTGTACATTGACATAATATATATATATACATATATATATATATATTTATATTTATATATATATATATAATCATATACAGTAAAAAGTTCTTTTCAAGTTTATCAAACATAAAACAGTAAAATAAAAATGGCTGAAAAACAGAATGATGATTGCATTTTTTTTTCATTCCCAAGGCATCGGTAACCATGGCCATTCAGAGTCTGTAATAAATAAAATGTGATATTATCTCAAGATTGTAGTGCATCGCTGTAAATAAAAAAAAAAATCATAGTGCAAGTTCTTTTCTCTTTGCGCAACATCATCTTGCAACTTCCAAATGAATCCAGAAGGAATGATGACAAAACAGAAGAGTATGTTGAGCACAGCACCGGCAAGTCTCCCCGACTTCGTCTATTCTACACCACAACTTCCTCTGTAGTCTTGGCAGCAAAAAAAAAAGCTTTCACATGTATGAAACCATGGCAAATATTCAATACCAGGCTTATTTGGCAAATTATTTAAAGATAAACAAAATATAATTAATTTCCACACACTCTTAACACTCAGCTCTGTCAGAATTACAAATCAAACCTGCATTAGTTTACACACACACACACACATACAGTATGTGTGTCTGCCAACAAAATAGTCGATGAAATGCATAGAAAAGAATTACCAGTAGCAAGAACTAACTTAACAGGGCTGTTAACTGTCATGCAGCATTTCTGAGACGCAAAGCAAGGCAGATACTGTAAATGTATGCTTATGTAGTAAAGGATGTTTAATGGATGTATACTCTGCCTCCGCTTGCACTTTTCCCTGGCTTCCTTTCCCCCTCAGCAATAAGGAACGGGGGAGGGGGGAGAGCTCCCATGTCCTTGTTGTCTGCAGGCTTCGGTGTCCTGCTCAAAGCCACGCACGTCTGGCTTTAGTTTTCGCAAAGGTGTGTGTGTGTGTGTGAGATGTGCTTGCTTGGCTCACACCTCTGCACCCAACTCAATGACCCCAGTCTCAATGACGGGCACTAGCTTATCTTCCACCTGTACCAGCAGGATGGTCTTGTCGATATGGGAGCGATTGGCTGGGTCTCGGCTACAAGGCACCCACCGGTGAATCACCTGCAAAGAGCAAACAGAGGTGGCAGTTATGCAAAACGAAGCACCCAATCAAATTTATGAAGCGGTTATTAACAGAACAAGTAGGTCACAGAGGCCACAGACCAAAAAAAATAGGACACAATTCAAATAAAAACGAGAGAATAAAAACCAAATTACATCTACAACATATGAGGTCAGTGTGTGTGTGTGTGTGCTGTATAAATGTGAGAGAATTCTGCATATTCTGCATGTTTATAGCCTATATACTGTATGTTCACCTGCTGATTATGCGCTGTTGTTCATTTTATGTGCTTTTGAAGCTTGTGTTTTCACGTTGCACAAGTAAGGTGCTTCCAATCCCTTTATTTTGATTATATCCCCACTGTTCTTTGACAGAGAAACACCAGGACAAACTACGCTCACTTCTAGAGTCAAGAAGTGAGCAAACGGCACAAACTACTCTCTATTCCAAAGACTAACTTTGATGCTTGCTGTGTGTTATGTAGGGGAATAATACCGTTTATATGCGTACGCAACAATGGTGGTAAAAATGACTTACATGTCCTTCCATGCCCTCTAGGGGGCTCCAGTCCCTCCAGCAGGTCCGACCTGCCCTCAGCCTCACCGTCTCGTCAGGCCACTGCAGCTCCTTCCGCTTCGATAAGTTGATGTTCTCCAGCACCTGGCACACATCCACGATCTAGACGGCATCAGAGAACAACACAGGTTTTTTTTCCAACCCTTTCAACCAATTTCATCAGAGAGGAAATATCATCGGTCCGCACAGGATGTCATTATTTAATTTCCAGTGTTGTGATTTCCTGGATGCTGTGGCAGCTGCAGCGTTATTTATTCAATGAACGAGACTGTGTGTACGCAGTGTTTGTGTTTTGTGTCCTGCAGGCCTCTTTCCATAGTTTCAATTCAGAGGAGCAGATAAATGTACAGATGTTTCAGTCATTGGCAGTTATCAGTGAACTCAAGGGCAATTCAACAAGGGCTGAAACATCTGTACATTTATCTATTTTTTGGGCATTTTTGCCTTTATTTGACAGTTGACAGTAGTGAGAGAGACAGGAAAAATTGGGAGAGAGAGAGAGGGATGATATGCGACCCAAGGGCCCAGGCCTGGACAAATGATTACTAGCCCAGGATAGATAATGTTATATTCAAGTTTACCGAGGCAGATCATGGTCTAAAATTATATACATGGATAAAAATCAAAGTTTATGTTCTCTTGTATGTTTCATATTATGACTAGCTCAGTAACTGTAATGTAAAGTTCAAGTTTAACAAGGTAAACCATGCTCCTCCAATTGAAAATCTGCTGCCCAATCCTTTTCTGGACTGAGCTAATTTCATGCCCTACTTATTTTTAGTACAATTTACAAACCTGCACTCTGTAGGAGATGTCATCTCTGCGCACGGTGGAGACGGTGGGGTTGTGTTGGTGGGGGTGGTGATGGTGGTGATGGTGCTGGCTGAGGGGGTCGGCCACGGCGCTACACAGGCCGTCGTTGCCCAGAAGGCCCACCAGCGTGTGGCGTTTGCAGGGAGGGATGCTGTGGCTGGAGAGGGAGGCGGAGGGGCCGGCCGGGTCGGAGGTGGAGCCCAGCCGCAGCTGCAGGGAGGTGGGGAGCGTGCGCAGAGACAGCTGGCTGGTGGAGGAGCGTCGGCAGGGCTCCAGGCCGGTGGTGGAGGTCCGCAGGGAGGAGTGGCGGCTGCTGCTGTAGCGGTAGGAGGACGACTGGCTGGCCACAGAGGCTCGGGCGGGGGAGTGGCGAACCAAGCCAGACTGAACGGACTGGGAACTCTGACTGGTGCCTGGACACAGAGAAATGGGGAGGGGGGGGGAATTCAGACATAGACCACCATGTGAAGTAATAATAAGAAATGTTGCATATGGGTATAATATGTTGACTGGCAGTTTTTGTTTACTTGTTTACTTCTTTTTTTCTTTTCCCCTCTGTTTTTTTTTCTTTAAGCTTTCTGTAAGTTTTGCGATCCCTTTTGGGCAGGGATGGGAGAATGCAACTTGTATGCTTTTTCTGTTATGATTGGAAAACCTGAAAACCTGAAATAAACAAAATAGACACAAATGTTGCTTATGGCAGTGAAAATGTCATTTTAAATAGTTGTGGTCTGTGTATTTTTTCTGTTTTATGTGAAGCACATTGTATTTTCCTTGTGTATGAAATGTGCTAAATAAAGTTTGCCTTGCCTTCCCTTGCCTTGCCTCTTTATTCTAACACTTTTTAAAGCTAAACTTTATGTAAAGAATACACGTTTTTGCCGGTTTGGTAAACATGAGCGTACCGTGTGCAGTTTACTGATGTCACGTTGCATGATTTGTGGGTATTGAAGTTCAAATTTTTCAAACAGTTTACTCTCACTGCCATTTGAAGCCACTAACATGTGAATTTGCCTAGTGCAGCATTCAAAATGACTGTATGAATTGATGTATTAAGGGTGGCTCCAGTGAGAGTCGAACCCCTTAACCTGGCGATGTCAGTGCCATGCTTTCCCTAGTGAGTTTAACAGGACCACATAAGAATAACTTGTTGTAGTAGTGGTATTAGTAGTAATCATGGTGTGTTGTCGGTAGTAGAATCTATGATGCACTGAGTTCTCACCCAGAGAGTGTGGCTGGTAAGAGTGAGGAGCGGCCGGTCCGGAGATCCCACCCTGCGACGCCGAGCTCTGCTGAGAGTCGCTGACCCCCGTCCCGTTCCCGCTGCCACAGGACAGCCCCCCCGCGTCTGAATCCTCAATATTCCCTCCACTGTTACAGCCCGCTCCGCAGCCCTTTCGTAACCTAGAAGAAGAGAAAATAAAAATCATCAGAATAGAGTCCAATTCACCAAAAAAAAAAAAAGGAAAACATGAACAGGATGCAGACTAATGACTAATGATACAAATAAATCTGTCATTTCATACTGTTACTTGACATAAAGGCATCAAACTTAACATTTGCCACTTGGTAGATGTTTTGTGCTTTAAAAGTACCACGAGTGCACACATTTTTAGCAAGTGTGGCCCCGGTGGGAATCAGATCTCTAACCCTGGCAGTGTTAATTCCACACTCTATCCATACAGCTACACAGAACTACAAACCTGTGCCAGGTGCTGACAACAAAGTTGCGGATGTTCCCGATGCTGATGGGCCCTCCCAGGATGTGTCCGAGCTGGGGGTGGGAGTTGCAGTAGGAGGTGGTCAGCGGAGACACGTAGATGGGATATCCAATGGGTTGGTCGCAGGAGGAGTTGATCATGTTGCGCAGAGCCTGCTTGGCGTTCTGGATGCTCCCGCGCTCCGGGTTTCTGTTTCTCAGGAACACCAACTCCTGCTGCTGCCCCGCCCACAGGCCTCGAACACATTCTTTATTCACCTGCAGCATGACAGGCAAATGATCATTAAATATTGGGTCTGAAAATAATCAATGAATCAAAAGCAATTTTTTTTCAATAGTACAGTAGTGTATGCCTTGTGTATCCTTCCTCTTAATGTGATACTTTATTGATCCATGTAAGGAAATTCTCTTTTCTCTTGCCCCCTGGTAGTGATTTAGCGTCTTGCTCAAGGACACTTAGGCAGGACAGATGCTTGCTGACATAGAACTTGACCAACCATATATATTTATTTTAATCACAGTTGTATATGGAATTTTATTGGAAAGGAGTTGTGATGACATCCGTTTTCTTTTCCCACTGGCTTTCTACCTTCTAGCCTTTCTCCCTGTCCCTTCTCACTATTTCATTCACAAATTTCTGTCTTGGCTAATCCGGCTGCTCTATCCTTTATACTCTCTCGGCTGGCATCTGCTACAGGCTGTGTCTTCTCTCCAATTGTTGAAACTGGAGCTTTCTGCCCCACTTCAGCCTCTCTTTCTCTCTCCTGTCTCCTAAAAGCTTTCTGAGGGTTTCTGACGGCTCATCTATCGCACTGCCCACCTTGATGACGCGGAAGCTGAGGTATCGTCGATTGAGCATAATGATTTTGTACTCGTTGGTGCCCTCGTCAAGGACGTGGCGCAGGGCGAGGAGCGACGGGGAGTTGGACAGCACAGCGCTCCTCCAGGCCGGGTCGCCCTCGTGAGCGATGACCAGGTTCTGCTGATGGGAGGAGATGGCCTCGAAAAGAACGGCCGGCTCGTCGTACTCATCTGGGGACGTGAAGTGGTCCTGACAGAGGGGAGACAAGCAGCACTTTGTTAAAGATCACATTTATGGCATTTCTGCTATAGTAGATAGTGAGGTGGAGATAAGAGAGAGGGGATAATGTGACGAAAAGCCTAAACTTGCATTCCTTTACAGTTCCATTTGAGACATGGGGAGGGACTGTTCAAAAGTGGCCGGGTCGGACCAGAACAAACAAACCCATTGCATACTCAGTGTAGTTGGTGAAGCAACTGACATGCTTTGCTGTCATAAATTACAGATTTTTCAAGATGAATAAATTCCAGCCACCGGTATGCAACCATGGTGTCTTATGAAAAGGAAGCAGGATTTTAGGGGTTGAACACCCAAAAATGCACCACTGTACCAAGTTGCCACTTGTGTTACTTTGAAAGTTATGAAGCTGCAGGTTTTAAGTGATAATAACGGCAGAGAGGGGATTGTTCAAAATATACAGTATATAAACCATGTTCCACTTGCAGTCTCTCACCTGGTGCAGTTTGAGAGACATTCGGATTCCAGGAACCACAACTTTCCTCAGCAGTTCCATGTCTGCGAAGATCCACTCGTCTCG
Organism: Centroberyx gerrardi; assembly: GCF_048128805.1. NCBI lineage: Eukaryota > Metazoa > Chordata > Actinopteri > Beryciformes > Berycidae > Centroberyx > Centroberyx gerrardi. Next base: position 5,800,205 of record NC_136013.1, read on the forward strand.
TACTGAAGAGATGCGGAAGTCTCCCTTGAATAACGCATGCAGTCCATACAGGAAAGACTCCAGATTGCTGTGGTAAAGAGAAGAGAGAGCAAGGACATACAGTATGGTCATTACTCAAAATCCTATTTATCCAGAGCAATCATCGCTCTGTGTAACATCCAGCTCCTAAGCACAGTAAGACATTGATGTGTACGTGTATGCATGTATGATATGTGGGTGGGTATGTGACTTATTTTGTTTTCCTTGTCTTGTATGTTATGCCTTTTCATTCTTTGGAAAATAAAAGCAGCAAAGAAAGAAAAGCATTCATGATCAGTCTTAGTTTGGCCAGAGAAACATTTGTGATTGTATTATCCTGTCTTATGTCTGCTTATTTGACCCACATATGTGAAATATCTCTCAGTCCTTGAAAAGCCCTATAAAACTTCGGAGTTACGATAACGAAGATTACTAAATAACCTGGACATATGATGCGCTGCCGTCCCCAGAGCTCTCCTTCCCAACACACACAGGCCGAAGCACAGCAACACCAGAGCCGAGTCTTTCTCGCTGTCCAACGGCTGGAAACAAAGCAGAGAGACAGGGAAAATATTAACGAAACTTCAAAATACCAGGTATGTTGTTCTGATTATAAAACATTTTTGAAAGGCATTAAAATAACATAACATATGCTGTTTGGTGGTAACCTTTATCCAAAGCACCTTACAGTACATTCTAATTTGGGTGGCCCCAGTAGGAATTGAACCCATAATCCTGATATTTTCAGTGTCTTGCTCCACTCATTAAACAAGTGAAAATGTCGTCCTCCACAAATGATGCAGGCACTCCTTGGAGCAATCAGTAACAGATGCACCATGCCTCCAAGTTTCATCAAAATTGGAGCAGTGGTGTAGCAGTTATGGCCTTTCAAAGTTTGAAATTTTGACCTTGAATTATAGCGTCCTCATCAGTGCAATATTTTACACTTTCACCAGAAATGTGTCATCCCTCCAAATGTCGTCAAAATTGGACCAGTGGTGTCTGAGATATCCTGTTTGAGTTGAAAATCTTGACTTTTAACGCCAACCAGTGTCATTTGTAAGGATAGCTGGATGTGTGTAGTAAGTTTCGTGTCAATTGGACCTGAGATATCACGACTGACATCACGTGGGGGGACGATAACACAGAACCATATTACAAAAACAAAACTATACTTCAGAGAGCAACATTACCTTCGCCCTTCGAGAGTTGCAGTACTGGATCCAGCCCAGGTAGACCCCACAGAAGCTGTCCCTGGAGATGCCTGCGAGCCGATGGTCGTAGTCCTCGTCGATGTTGGGATTAAAAGTGGGATCCAGATCGACGTAGTTCCTCTCTCCGCATCCCCGCAGGCCGTCTTTCATGGTCTCATTAGCCAGCCACTCTTCCAGTTTGGGGGAGGCGATCACATAGTAGATGATACCCTGAAACCAGGAAGGAATGATGGAGTGCAGGTTTTAGAACCCACCTACTGATTGGTACATTTCTATAATGTACGCACATTTAGATCTGGTGCACTACTGTATATCCATGTCTGGTAATCACAAACTTTGAATTTGGTTTGATTTATGTGAAAGGCAATAAATGGAGTAATGAATATGCATCATATGAAGAGCTGCTTCCACAAGAGATCAGCATTTAAAAAGTGATATCCACCAAAAAAGTGATTGACAATGTTACTTTTTACAAAGTATGGTAGGTAATTTAAATAATCTGTGACACTTCCATATAATTAATGTTCATCTTGTTACTCTCTATCACCTGAAATAACACAATAGTGATTCATCATATACCCAGTTCATGAAAACTTTAACATTCGCTATTGATTTTCCCAAAATATATACATAGCATTTTAGAAGGGAACTTGTCAGTATTCTACAAGTGCCATACACTGTAGAATGGTAATCTAAAATAATATAAACACTTCCATCCTTATTCCAGAGTGAGGGACATCCCACTAACCTTGACATAGTAGGTGGTGAGGATGCGCCGTAGATCAAACACCTGCAGCATGGAGGCGGCGCTGTTATCAGTGATGCTGTAGCCCTCCAACACGTACTTGGTGACCAGCACCTCCCAGGCCAGCCAGCGCTGCCCGAAGGCGGCGTTGAAGGAGAGGACGTGGGGGAGGTGGCCCGGCTCACAGCAACAGCAGCCCTCGTCTTCCTCCACCCCCTCCGTGATGGCCTCCACTTCCCTCTGCTGGCAGTAGGTTCCTGTGAAAGGAGAATCGGCAGGTTTATGAGATGACAACACTGTGGGATGACAACAGTATACCAAACAGAAGTCTATTCAACCAAGCCATTGCTAGAGAAATCGTGGCAATTATGAAAACTGTCAAATTGATAGAATCTCATTTCCCCTTGTCTGAATCCTTTGAATTCCACGTTGAAAGACAGAGGCGCCAGAAAGAAATAGCTAATTTCCGCTGTTGTCATTGATATTGGAGAGCTGAGGAAAGAGATTATTTTTCAACAGCGACAGTTGCAAAGTTGCTAAGATAATGCTGAGGATCCCCTGCTGTGATTAGTGTCTACAATTTGTATGTAAATTTCAAAGTGTGTCACATTGAACTCTGTTTCACATTAGTTTCAGCAGGTTTATTAGACGGCAGAACACTACTGGCTGCATTACATAAGGTCATTTTGATAAAGCACACCTAAGTGTGTTCTACAGGAAGATAAAGCACGACTGGGGCATCGATTTGACCAATCAGATGGCTTGCTAGCAACTCACTGTATAATTGGCAGCACTGAGCAACTAGTCAATAATCCTCATTCATTCTACCTTCCAACCAGCAGACCTGGGTCAAACAGTATTTGCAAATAATTATTGGGGTTTGTTTTAACCTGCTTGGAATACCAGATGGGTGGGGTTTTACTGCATCAGAACAATTCAGATTGAGAAATGGAAGCTGTCAATCAAAGAAAAGTATACTACCTTGACTTTCAAATACTTTCAAACTTACTGGAACTCATTGTGTTGTCCTACATGGAAAACCCCATCCATCTGATAAACTAAGATAGTCAAAAATACTTCACTGAGAATTATTTCCAAAATACTACTTGACCCAGATCGATTCAACTCTAATATCATCAAGCCCTATGTATTCTTGTTCTTTTGGCATGATAAAACCATCCACCTAACATAACACACATACGCAATTTTGTGGACATTTTTCTTACAGTACTACAAGCACATTATACTATTAGCATGGATTGCCCCAGTGGGAATCAATCATCACCCTGACAGATTCAGTGCCTCCTCCTTACCTCTGAACTCCAGCCCTCGGAGCTGAAAGGTGACCAGGCCGTTGCCGATCTCCACCAGATGCACCAGAGCGTTCAGGTAGTCGGAGGCCAGGATGAAGCAATCCCCGGTGCCAAAGTTGCCCCAGCGGCCCAGGAGGAGGTCTCCACACAGGCTGTGCTGCAGGGAGCGGGTAAGGTGCTCATAGAAGATGGAGTTCAAGTTGTTGTCATCAGAGCCTAAGGAGAGAAGGAAGAATGTTGGGAAAAAAGAAAGTAAGGAAATAAGCATGGGAGGAAGGAAAGGGAAGAAAAGTGAAACACACTATTGTATTTCATTTTCATCATTGACAACATTGGAATGGATTGAAGGATTAAAGCTGCACTAGGCAAGATTTTTAACAAACAGTTACCTCTCAGCCCCAACATGCCTAGTGCAGGTTTACCCAAATAAACAAATAATTTCTACAAATGCACTCTAGTTTAATAGATAGATCAGATCCTGTGTGCTGTCAAATTAAACTGTAAGGGGAAAAAATAACTCATAAAATGTACTATTCTGCCCCCACCTGGGTTTCTATCAAGCTGAGAGGCCAGTCGTGTGTTGGAGTGATCAACTCTCTTGGTGCTACAACAAAAAGAGAAAAAAAACAGACACATTTACCAAAATCAAACTTTAGAGGCATATTCAATGTAAGATTTGCATTTAAGATTTTTCAGCATAGGATGTTGTCCCTACTTGTAGTCTCTCTCCCAGAACTTGACAGGGCGAACATAGGAGGTGATGAAGATGGCACTGCCCAGGAAGGGGTTGAGGGGCGTGGAGAAGATGGCTGAAACTACAGCCTGGACAAACAGCATGGCAGAGTCTGGGAGGGCGCTGAAGTCAAGGATCACTTGAAAAATATTTCTGCTTCACTGTACATAGCATTTTGTTATCTATCGTATGTTTAGGTGACTGCTAAAATACCATACATTTAGATACATTGATAATACTGAGCCACATTTCAGCTACTACTCCTCACATGTCAGTATCATAGTCAAAGTTTGGTTCCATGCACATTAATCTTCTGATATTTTTCTGGATACCCAAGTACTGTATTTTTAATTGTCGTTTTATAAACACCAAATCTGACCTAAAATGACCCATATATGCCAATTATGAGAAAACCAAATATGATGGCTGGGAAATACCAATATTATCTGAGGGAAGTAAACAACTTATCCCATTTACTGTAGGTTACCGCTGTCTATGTTCTGTTTCCATGGTAATATTCAGAATATTCTGCATATTTATGTACACAGGGATTTTTCTGATCGGAATATAAAAATACCTAACTTTGCTGTGTGGAGGGAGGCAAGAGAAAAGAGATGCTCCCTACGAGGATCAATTTACTATCACATTTTATTGTTATAACGTTCTGCGGCTCTATGTCAACCTGTGTTGAAAGCGAGCAGTGAAAGGATACGAGGCACAGCAAAGGGCTGAGCGAAGGCGTGGAAGGCCGACCCCCAGGTGATCTGCCAGGGGGCGATGTAGGTGTAGACGAAGCGCAGCTTGTAGAACAGCTCCCACAGCTGCAGAAAACCACAGTAAATCAGAGAGAAAAAGCAGTGAAGGGAATGAAAATCAATCTAGATCACTCGAGGCATGTGATCAGGTGCACAAAAAGTGCTAGAACGATAATCTCCCATTAGAAATTAATGGAAAATCTGTGTCCAAAAAACATTGAAATCCATATAAAAATCTAGAAAAAAATAACATCCCTGCACCTGTATAGAGAAAAATAAACTCATTTTGTTTTGCTGTAACCTTTTCTCCACTATAAAAATAACCAGGCAGTCTAAATTCTATTTTATATTTTACTTTATAATTATGACTATTCCTATGTTTTGCTCTATTTTTGCATGAATTGTTACCCTTAACCTTAATCGTCTGAGCGCCTTGGAAAAGCACTAGAGTACAAGAATGCATTATGTATTCGTCTCACCTTGCTGAAGACAATGGACATGAGGAAGAGGTCGAGCAGCAGCGTCTCAGACAGGTGACGGTAGTCGAAGGTGAAGAAGAGGACGGTGAACAGGACCGTCACATACTGGTAGGTGGGACTGCTGTAGGAGGAGCGCAGCAGCTTCAGGCCGGCCACAGTGATCATCAGAGCACCGACCCTGGAGGACAGTTAAAATATTAAAAAAAAAAGAAAACTCCATCAGAGACCTTCAACACTGTCTGGGAATAGGTCAAACATGTTGGTGTTGGTAAAACTTTACTTTAACCCAACCTGGAAATTTCTTAACCTCCAATAAACAGATTACAGAGCAACAATAAACTAGATAAACTTAACTTCTTTAAATGTTTTTTAAAGCTTTATAACGTCATTATAAATGCTCGTAAACTAGTTATAAACGGTATAAATTATTAATAACAGTTAAATGCTTTATGAAGCATATATAAAGCATAAAAATACATTATAAACACATATGAATTAATTATAAACTAGTTGCAAGTCACTGAGCCATTAATTGTTCATACGGTTGGGATATTGCAAATTATTACCATGAAGCGTTGATCAAGAACTTTGCAGTTGTTTGATTGTCAATATATTTCCAGTACCAGTGTACTGAAGTCTCTTTTAATACACAATATAATTTGGTGGAGAATGCCATTGGAGAAAATTGTCTGCCAGTCCAGGTTATATTGTGTTATACAATTAGGGAGAAAGTATGTCCATCTACTTGAAATAATGTGTACCTGACTGTTTTTACAGGAACAATGGGGAAATGGGGAAAAAAGATTAAATGATGTGGGATAACAGAAAGAAGCCTCACTCTGTGTCAAGTTTCTTTGGACTGGCGAGCTCTCTGGCGCTGCCACTCAGCTCATTAAGGATGACGAGTGGATAGAGGACATTCTTCTCCAAAAACAGCAGCCACACATGAAGCTTTTCAAACCACATCACATGGGCTGCATCTGGAAAGACACAAAGTTGAAACATAGAGATTCTTCATTAACCCCGGGGGGAATTTGGGTCTCACAGTTTACCACTTTAAACATAACTTAGAAACAAAGGAGTGATGCTGAAAACTACTTCTCTGTTTGCTATATCTGATGCAGCGTACTCACCCCTGACTTCAAACTGATAATACTCCTTAGTTTTGAGCAGAGGGTGAGAGAAGCAGTACCAGGGCAGCTGCTTGCGGACCTGAGGCAGCAGGTAGTGGGTGAGCAGCCCCACCGCTCCCAGCAGTGCATACAGGACATAACTCAGGAAAGGCTGATGATGGAGAAAGTTATACACATTGAGTTTCAGATAAACATACTTGAATTTTCAGAAAAAGCGTACTTGAAATTCATCTCTCAATAGTTATAATAGTTAGTATATGGAGCCAAATTGAGTTTTCCTTTTACATGTGCAATCATTTTGTTATTTGATGGTGGTTTTACATGTCAAGAGGGGATAATTTAGAGGTTAAACTAAAGAATGATGAATTGAGACAGACACCAACTTGTCTATTATAAGATCATCTTCACTGTACCTGTAGTGCGATGAACACTGTGCTGACATGGATGGCGAAGTAGAGGACAGCGATGACTACACAGACAATCAGGTCAGACTGCAGACGCTCATTCTACATATTGGAAAAGAAACATTAGGGATGTGATCAGAAACATAAAAAAAGAAGAAAACTGCAATCTGAGATGACAGCTGGCAGATTAAGGGTATGTAAGCAAATAATGAGGTCTGTGATAAGACCAGTAGCTTTAAAAAGGAGAAATTGTATACCTGATAATTTCAAATTACCATCCTAGTTACATTACAATTATAACTCAGAACTCAGTCTTGGCTTCAGTTGGCTAAGTGATGATGGTCAACTCACCACTGAGGCCCTCAGCTTATCTGGCAGAGGGTCCTGTACTTCTGAGAGGGGGTCTTCAGGGTTCTTGTCTTTCAAGTTGGGCAAAACCTTGGACTGTATCAATGAGCTGTAAAGCAAGAAGCAAATATATCAGCGATTTCAAATGCCATGGATCTCGTGGGGGTGATTCATCTCACCCACTCACTGTTAACACTGTAACTATTGTGTAAAGCAATGTAAAGCTATTTGAACTAAGTGTTTTTGAAATGCTCCTGCATATTAAGAAAATCCCCATCTGAGATAATCCAGTGCATATGTAAGAGTCGGAAAGTCAGATGATTCTTTTAATATGGATTACTCATACTTACTTACTTGTAGCAGACCTGGGTCAAGCAGTAATGGCAAATACTTTTTATGACTTGTTTTTGCCTACTTAAGTGCCAGATGGGTGGGGTCCACTGCATACGGCCACTGCATATCGGTGCCAGAAATTTTAAACACTCACAGGCAAGTATTTGAAACTCACTTTAATATTTCTTCTTCTTTGACTGAACACTTTTACCAGACACTACCTCAACTGTCCTGATGTGGTAAACCCCACGCATCTGGTGCTCCACTTAGGATAAAACAAACAACTTAGCTACAAATACTATTTGAGTGAGGTCTGCTGTGCGGGGCTGTGAACTTACATGAGGACAGAGGGGTCGCTGCTTTGCCGGCTCAGATGGTAAGACACTGCCACCAAGAGGCCGCAGAACACAGAAAACAACACAGGGATGTGGTGGGGCTCCCAGGTCTCCTGAGACACACAGGCATGAACAGGTTTATATTTAATATTTAAATATATTAATTAGAATTACTTCATCCACCAACTACAATAAATGTAGGGATTTATCATGCTGTCAATGGTGTAAAGCATATGGATCACTTCTAGAGCATCACTGCACATACTCACTCATGGTAAAAGGACAACAGAACCTCAAACAGTGCAAAGGGACAATGCAAGATACAGAATGGACAGGAGACTATTTACATATGACTAGACATGTACACATTCAACATATGAGCACTTGTAGGGAATTCTACATGTGTTTTTCTTCACAGTTTGGATAGCTGTGATTTGTGTTTCAAAGTAGACATTCCAGGTTTCCGATGATAAATGGCTTAAAGGTGGTGAAACACTAGGACATGTTTTGGTAATGTTGATTGACAACATTCCTAACAATGGGAAATGAGACACAAGACTTTTTTAAAATCTGTTTGAATGTTTCCTGGCATGTTCAAGTTAACTTATTTATATAGTCCTTTATCACAGGTATGTCTCAGAGGACTTTACAGGGAATGAGCCTAACAAGATCTAACTGATCAATCGTAGAACAGAGCAACAGGACACTCCTGTATGATTAAAGCAGCAATGCTGTGGCAACTCCTTGGTAACTGTTACCCAAAAAGTTGCCCTGTGTATCACTGTTTTTAGACAACCCAACTCTCAGGTTTGATTACATTACTCTTTGGATAATTTATAGCTCAATTGAAGCATGTAAATCAGCAGATGAATGTGAGTAACACTGACCCGGTATACTGATAAAGCTGTTTTCCTAACCTTTAAAGCTACATAAGTAGAAGAAAACATAAGTCTGAAGAAAATGTGCGTGCTTGCTTAATGCTTACACAGTAGTTCAAATGCAGAAAACCTTGTTTCGTTGAGGTTTGAAGTAGTGGTAGAAGTTGTAGTTAGTGGTTTTAGATCACATTTTGTCAACAGATTACTTTTTGATTACATTCTTGTGATTAGATGACTACATGTAGACAGTTCAGCTGGTTTTGCTCTCACCTTCAGAGCTCCGTAGCAGAGGCCGTAGAGCAGAGCGACGGTGACGACGCTGCGCAGGATGCTGTACAGCGCTGACAGAAGGCTTGTGGAGGCTGCAGAGAGCACACAGAGGATGTCAGCAATGCCTCCACTCAACCAGACAGGCTGAGACACCGGGGCCGGGCAGAATGCAAATCAGCAATTCGGCCTCTTACGAAGCATGTCATCTCATAATGTATAATGTGAGTGTGCGTGTGTGCGTATCGTCTCATCCCATAGAGGTCAAAGCCGCCCCCGCGGAGAGGTTGTGTGTCTAAGAGTCACTCACCATTCCCTCCAAACACATGGATGTCCAGCTGCTCAAAGATATACATGACGAACGTGTTGACTTGTGGCAGCAGCCCCACAAAGAAGATGATGGGAAAGCACAGAGTGAAGACTGCGGGGAGGGACACAGGAGTTTACAGTGTTGTCAATATAACAAAACAAAAGCATCCGTTTGCTGACACATGCCATGAAACGGATTATGTTTGATGTTAGAGCCAGGGTTCCTGTACAGTTTCCGTCTTAATATTCTAGACTTTTCCAGACATCTGATTTTAGATAATGAAGATGATAATGATTTGGTGCTTATTGTTTTGCATCTGTGGCTGTAGGCTACAAATATTACAGATACATAGTGGTGTACAGTGGCAAGTCTCGGGGGCAATTGCTGCATTTACTTTCTTTCTTTTCTTTTTGGCTGAAACGTGATGTTTTTAATATTCTCTAATTACATAAACATTACTTTTAATGGAGAGAGTGTGGCACCCATCCATTTTGTACTTCTACACCATTTTGGCAGTTGCACCTCTGCTCCTGTTATTAGAGCCCAATTTGTCTCCTGTGTTGTAAGTCTCAGGGGAAAGCAATCTAAAGTGTGGTGGTGAATTTCTCAGGATTTTTTTTTTTCTCCCCCAACCTTACCTGTATAGATATCTTGTAATTGATAGCCCAAAATTTTGGCAAAACAAACCACTAGCCACTCTATACCTAACTAAAATCCCATGGGGGAGTACAGTTACCTGCCTTAGGTGTCCTTACCTATGACAAGGTCCCTGGCAGAGGCAAGTACCAGGGAGCTGGTGAGTGCGACACCATACAGGGTGAAGCGGGCTGAGGTGATCCTCTGACTGCCGTAGTGGAGCAGCCAAATGAGGCCACAGCACAGGCAGAAGTAGACAGGCCGGCTGTACGCTATGATACGATTATGGCCCTAAAGGGACAGGGGTAGGATGACACAAATGGTTCATTAAAGAGACAGGGTTTAGATACTGTGGTCCAACATACTGTAGCTCAATGGGTAGAACATGCTACTCTGTATATTTAGATAAGGCAAAAGGTTTCCCAATACAGGAAAAGGCTAAAAAATGAGGGGAGGGGAACTACTTCTGATGCAAAAAAAACATCTCTTCAAGCCAAGTGTGTGTATTGCACAGCCACATTTCCTGGTCCACGACCTTTGTGCGCATTTTTATCTATGTGACTGTTAGCTTGAAAAAATATTTAACTTTTTGGTAACAAGTGGTTCCCCTCCCCTTATTTTTAGAGCATGACACAATCTCTGCCAGAATTAGGGATTCCATTCCCACCGGGCCCACCATTGCTAAAAATGTATGCCTCATGGTACTGTATGACGCTGTGGATAAAAGCGTACACCAAATGAAGTGTTATGTAATTGCACAATTGAATGAAATGACCATTCTAGTAATGCATTATCACATAGAGAAAGACTTAATTCAAGAGTATCAGTGTCATCTGGGCACTGAGGACACAGGTAAAAACAGAAATAGCATCAGGTGTAAGGTTACACAAGAGAGGGGGAATGTGTGCCTGCTGTCTGCAGGTTTCAACTCAAGTGGCTACGTGCTGCCCTGCTTTTTCCCCCGAGGGAGCACCGACAGTTTACGCACCAACAATCAGATTAAATAGATCATGTTTTCCCAAAAAGTGTCAAGAGTGACGCGAAAAGGGAGAGAAAAAGTCCTTGAGGTGAGATGAGGTAAAGGGAGGGGACGGCACAAGGGGGTGAGTAAGGGAGAGAGGGAGAGAGGGAGAGAGGGAGCAAGAGAGCAAGAGAGCGAGCTGTGGTCTAAACTCTGGCCAGCTATTTAAAGCCTGTGCCTGCAGCTGACTAGGAGCTGCATTAATAAAAGACACCGTTTCAGAACAGCCGACGCAAGGGAGAGAGGGACACACAGACTCCAAGGGGAAAAGCAACACCATTTTCAACAACCACAACAGAAAAAGAGGAAAAACACAGAATTAAAGCTAGAAGGCATTTGACAGAGGAACAAAATCCATTCTATCTGTTTCTCTAACATCATAGGGTTATTTTGTTTTCTATTGTCTGGGTGCTATGGCTTTAACTTCTGTACTCCTTGTTGTTTGCAATGTTGATTATCTAGGAATTAAGTAATTTAATTAGTAGTGATGCATTCACTGCCATCGCCCATGATAAGACTATCAACTTCATGCCTAAAATGTACAAATGTGGATAGTTTATTAATGTTTTGGGATGACATGATGGCAATGGCCCAACAAGTCTCAGAGAGGGAAAGACGGAGAGATTTTACAAACGATAAATACTTACGTGTCGAGGGGAAGAGGAGTCTGGCTGAACACTCTGACAAAAAGAAAGACATAGTACAAGTGAATTCACAAGCGATGCAGAGTATCCTCCACTACATATCCTGACTTACCTCTAATAAAAAAGAAATATTACTCCTATTACTGTTACAGGCAGTTCAGAGGAGGTAAAATATGAAATCTTTTTTGTGCCCAAAGCATCAAGAATCCCTTTAAGGTATACCAACCTTTGAAAACTGTTATCATGTGTCCCAACAAAAAATCAGATTACATTAAATATAACAATGACTCTCTCTCTCTCCTCTCTTTTGAGGTCAGATCTAACAACTGTGTGTTAATTGAGGTATTCACCTTGAGTAAGGAGTATTGGCAACTTGCAATGACGAGGCAGAACTGAAAGACCCAGATGTCAGTGAAGAAGCCGAGGACAAGCAGCACTGATCCCAGGAAGGCCACCAGGACGGCCAGCACTATCGCCAGCACATTCTCTAAAACCTCACGGTTCCTGTCACACAGTGGGAAAAGTTAGTTAATTTTCCAAACAGTAAATATCCAAAAAAATCATTCCTGAAAAGCATCGTTCAATATCCCTAAATTATAGACGATCCAGTATGTCAATCTGAAAAAAATAAACTTTCTCCTTAACAAAGAGCCGGACATGCATCATACTGTAATTGCTGATGGTCACCTGCCCAACAGTGAAAAAGATAATGGGACAAATATTTTGAGTCCCATAAAAATCCAATATCCACATTTGCTATGGTTGTTTTATTTAGCTTTTTGTTTTTGTTTGCCTAAAAAGCGCACTGAAGAAGGGCGTCTTGCCCGAAACGTCTGTGCGGCAATAAATATAAATTAATTAATTGGAGTGCTGTTCTCGAGTATTTCGTTACACATTTTTTGAGGATTCAGCACCCATATAAATAACTGAGGGTTGAGCGCGTTTTTTGGTAAATTGTTTTGTTTTATTTAGCGGACATAAATGGAACATGTTTTATGACCCGGTGACAATTTCAAATTTCAAATATTGCATTGCTAAAATCCCCAAAAAAGTCAGTTTCTCCCAAATTCCTCAAAAGTTGACTTTTGAGGAACACAATGTTTCATCTGGACAAAGATGATATCTAAAATTCACATACAGGAGGACAGTATAACCTCAGGAGTAATTTCTGTTGAATGTCCCATTATTGTCTCTACAGCTCAGACAGAAGCGGGTACAAAAGCCTTCATTCTCCTCTGCCTTGAATACCCAGTAGGGAAATTTGAAACTTAAGGAACCGATTCATCTTAGCGAGTTTAAAGGGGTTGTTCGGAAGGTGAATCTCCCAGGAATTATCAATGCTTTAATCAAACTGGTTGTTCTAAAAGTATGCCACCGTCTCCGATTTCTCTCTCCTACCGTTTATGTCTGTAACTGATTATGCTGCTGCCATCTTAGCCTGTCCTTAATCTCAACTAACCTAGATAAATAAAAGGTTAATGCTGCACCAGGCAAGATTGTAATGTACAAATACACCCGTCTTATAAGTCTAAATAACAACTTGGGGCTGAAATAGAGAAGAGCAGGGAGGGATTGGGAGCAGGAGACGACATGCGACAAAGGTCCCGGGCCGGATCCGAGCCCAGAATGCCTCGGCTACACGGCAGGTGCCACCAGGATGCCTTAAGGTTGATTTTAAAGTAAGTTCAAAGTAAGTTAAATGTGTGTAAAGTTGTGACATGAACGCAGCATTACTGGCGTCACATGATTTTTGGGTAATGAAGTCCTTCAAAGTTTCAAAAATTCAAACACTTATCTAACACTGCCACTTGGGGCCGCCAAAATGCTAAATTGCCTTGTAAAAAACTAAATTAAAAATGACGTTGTTAGCTGAGTGCCAGCACCCTACCTGTCAAATAGTGCCAGCAGGGTGAGCCGGTCAAAGTGCAGGCCGACCCACAGGTAGGGCATCAGCCAGAAGCGGTAGTACTGCCTGGCCTTGCCGGCGGCAGCGGCGGCGGCCGCAGGGTCCTCCTGGCCCAGCGGCGCGTCCTGGAGCTCCGGGCTCAGATCTCCGTCCTGCTGCTCCAGCAGCTCTGGGTCCATCGTCAGCAGACGGTTCAGACGGATCTGAGGGAGGGAGAGCTGCCCCAGGGTCAGAGCTAAGTCCAGTCAAATTTATTTACAAACCGCGTTTCATACGGTGATGCCACTCAAAGTGCTTTACAAACAGAACTGTTAAAAAAAACCCAGACATAAAACAGTTGACAGTATAAGTATAAAATGTAAAAGCATAAATCCTTTTCTCTAAAAGCCATCTAGACTTTCAGTGTTTCTGAGATTAGGTGAAAGTCTGTTCCACAGGATACACGCTGTCTCCCCAGCCGTCTTGGTTCTCACTGTAGGAATGGTTAAAAGGCCAGCGGCAGATGATCTAAGTCATCTATCTGGCTCATATGGAACAAGCATATCAAATAAGTATGTAGGTGCCAGGCTGTTGAGAGATTTAAAATCCAATAAAGGATTTTTAAAATTGATTCTGGATTGGGAGCCACTATAGTGATTTTAAAATTGGTGTAATAGGGTTTGTTTTTGGTCTGAGGTAACCAGGAAGGACTAGAAAAAGGAGAGGTGCAATGCACGAAAACAAATTATTCAAACTAACAGTCATAAAGATGAAAATACTGTATGTACATGGAATGCAAATATTCGGCTATGTACACACAAATATGCAAACATTCACCAAGTCACTCTCACACACACACGTGCAAGTACACACTCAAACACACACTCTCTCTCTGTCTCTGTCTATAGGTCTTCTGTCTCTCTTTCTGTCTCCAGCTCTCTCTCTCGCTCTCACACACACACACACAGCCTCCAGACATGTAAACAGCAGCTCATTGGTTGGCTACTCACCAGGTCATGAGGGTAGAAGCGAACTGAGGTAGAACTGGAGAGGTGGGAGTCTGTGTCCCTGCAGGGCGTCAGAGGATAAAAGGAGACTATTGATGACGGGAAAGCATCTGCTGCACTCACTGTATTAAATCATGATTTATAACATGGCGACCACAAACAAAATGGCCAATATTTGCTTTGCTTTCACATTGTTTTTTTTACTGTTTTATTCTTCTATAGCTCAGTTTTTAATTCATGTCTGGTATTTTTGCCGTTTATCTTACTGCTTCCATTCATCATTGTTATTCTGATTTTTGTTATTTTATTCTTTTATGATTTTATTTTATTTTTATTATTATTATTATTTATTATTTTTATTTATTTATTTTTTATATTTATTATTATTATTATTTTGTTGTCCGCAAGCCACTTTGTAATTCTGTTTTGAAAAATGCTATAAAGGCTCTGTAGTTGCATCTCAAATCTCCTAGCAACCATGCCTTGTGTAAATAATTTCTAAATATTTAACAACCAGACTAGAAAAAGAGAGATTCCTGAAAAAGATTGTTGTGGTGTGGTTGTAGATCAATTCAGTAACGTTATAAATAAAAGTAAAATAGTCAGGTAGGGTAGACTTATTTCCAAATTTAGGTTTCTGCGACACAGTCAACTGCCTTTTTTTGGCATTGTTAACTTGCTAACTAGCCAGCGGCTAATATAGCAAAGCAACTGATGTTAATGTTAATATGTAACTAGGCACTACTAATGCTATCTTCTACTCGTTCGATGTGTTTACAAGACAGTGATGGTTAGCTGGCCAGATACTATGGCTAGCTTGCCATCTAACTGACACTATCTAAACACAAAATTAACCAGATGTATCAGTGATGAAACGATCAGTTCCAAGTCAAAAACAGCACATATTAACAACCATGTCTATTCAATTCTTTCAGACAGCCAAGTTGTATGTTTATAAACACATTCAGCTGTTCACAGCCACTGTTTCCTCCTCCAGTATAGCTGCCAGAGGGTGTGTTACGTCATCTGAAAGCCCTCTAAACAAATAAAGATTATACTAGCTGTTTGACACTAACCATATGTTATTGGAGGCTCGTCTGGTTGCAGGTTCAAAATTGACCAAGGACATGTCACAACCGCCTGCCTCGTACAAGGAGGGAGTGAGCTTTCCTGAAAACCCAAGCAGAGAGAGACAAGCATGGTCAGTCCTCTGAAACCACAAGCACAGAGCGACAAACATAGGCTGTGTTTATATGCACACAGCAATCTATCGCCCCGACTTTGATTGTTGGAATAATTTGATTAAGATAGATGTTTACATGCAGAGAAACAGAAGGCTTTGTTAATATTGCCATGTTTATCTTGGATAATTGGATTATTGAGTGAATGAGCCTCCTCCCCTAGAGGCTACAAGCAACGTCAGTCATTTCCTGCCTGTCATGTTGCTCCCATTGTATTTCTGTTGCGTCAGTGGAACTTTATTGCAATTTATCCAGTGATGAGCCTCAAGGTATGAAGGCCAGATAAAAATACAGTAGCTATAATGCTTAATAACTAACTCGTGAAACCACAGATGGAGAGGCTTACTTGAAGTATGTCCAAATAATGCTCGATGCTCGAAGGCATCGATTATCACATTAGTCCACAGAGCTTACTACACAGTGCCTCACAGATCACAGGTTTAATATTCTGAATGTAACCTTAATTGAGGTGACATAGTTCAGGAATCAGGTGTTCAATTGACCCACATCTCAATCACAGTATTCACATAATCACACTGAGATCAATGTATTGGTGTGCATGAAAACCTAGCAATTGTCAAAGCAGTAAAATCAGATGCAGATAAAGAAAAACATCATCAACGTCCTGAAATCACAAGTGCAGACAAGCACATTCACATCAGGTCACGTCAGCTTTCTCACAACGACAATCTGCTCCAGGCCGTGTTATGAGTAGGAGTGGTAATCCATTTACCATTGGTTCAGAGGAAGGGCGTAAAACAACTCTTGACTAACAAAGCCTCTATTTACACACAAATATTATGTTCATTGACATCTTAAGCATGTGTGTGTTAGTTTTATGTATAGTCATCAACAGCAATCTGCAAAACACCGTCTTCAGCATGGGGAGAAGGGATGCGCTATGCCGTGACCGAAGGGGAGCACGCACATCCAATCGAGGTCAAGTATTGGCTGCAGACACAATATCACAGACATAGATAAATGGAGCGTGGATAATTGCACACGGCTTTGACTGATTGCGACAGTCCGCCGACCGTGGATAATTGCACGCTGCTATGACTGATTGCAACAGTCATATTTGTGACCAGTTCTGTCCAAGCAATTCCAAACCATCAAAGCCACTGTAGCAACTGTCACTCCCAAAACATACAAAAATACAATGAAGCCAAAAATAGGAGTCATATGATTTCATGACATTCACAACTGTCACATGCACCGACTTCCCCACAAACTGCCAATCCAACACTCTTCCCTTTCCCTCTCATCCCATCTTTCGCCCTAACATCTCTGCTCTCTTCATGCCTCCCTACCGAAGTCATCCTGCAGGCTGGTAGCGCCAACGGTCGAGGCCTTGTCCTGAGAACCCTCCAGGTGCGCGCTTCCATTCCTGGCCAGCAGGGAGGCGCTCGCGCTCAGCACGGTCACCTGGGATGGGGTTCTGGATGGCTGACTTTTCACCTGGGAAGTAGAAGGCTGGGAGGCCTGGCTGAGAGCCTCCTGAAGACTGTTGGGGGAGAGGGGAGAAGGGGAGGAAATGAGAAGGAGGAGGGGGGGATTGGTATACAACATCATCACAGGGGGAGGAAACATGACGAGACAGAGGCAATTTCACAATAGAGGGCTTTCAGGTGATGTAACACATACGCTGGCGGCCATAGTGGAGGTCCTCAGCTCTTGGGCAACAATGGCTGTGAACAGCTGACTTTCTAAATTTACGACCTGGCCGTGTTAACAGAACTGAAACAACATGATGGTTCATTTCTGTGTAACTTCTCTTTTTGACTAGGACTTCATAATTTTGGCAATCAATATTTGAGAATATTTGAGAGTTTAGATAATATCAGCTTGTTAGCTAGCAAATCATAGCATCTGGTCAGCTAACCATCACCATCTTGTTGTAAACATATCTGATTTGCACACTAGCTAAAGTATCTAGTAGAAGCTAGAGTAACTAGTGGCTAGTAGTTGCATGTTAACATGAACATTGGTTGCTGTGTATTGTCTGTAAATTAGCCTGCTGGCTAGTTATTGAGCTATCAAAGCCAAAAGCCAACTGTTTGTTCAGGTTAACTGAGCTGACTCTTCGCAAATTACAACTTGTAGTGATTTGGAGTAGAGGTTAGGGCTTCAGTGTTATAGTAACCTAAATTTGGAAACAAATGTACCTTATCAGACTATTCACTTTTACTTAAAATGTTACTCAACTGGCCTACCAATTTTATTCAGGTATCTGTCTTTTTCTTGCCCGGTTGTTACATATTTAGCCGTTATTTTCACACAGAGCAATTGGACCTCCATTATGGCGCCAGCCATGTTTGCTTGGATATTTGTCACGCAACTGCAAAGCCTCTATATGAGGTGTTTGAGGAAGGGTTTCAGAGGCATCCAAAAGATATACAAGAAAGTCCCACAGGTGCAGAAGTGACTTGGTGCACATGGAACTTTGCTCTTCATCTTTTCGATGATTAAAACCTGGGAGTTCGGCTGATACCAGGAACACTCTTAGGAGTAAAGCATGGTGATGTGCATGTTTTCCCTCGTGGAAAGGTTTAGGAGACAGACTATGCAAAAAATGAAGAGGGAAAAGTACACTTGCAGAGGAACCTAAGTTAGTGCTAAGATAGAATGGAGTATTATATAGCAGTGTGGACAGGGGAACATGATCAGAGAAGCTGCAAGTAAAGGGTTTTCCACACATAGGGGATGAAACTAACGGAAGTCAACTCGAATTTCAGAGAAAGATAATTCACCATGAAGCTGATAAATTACACCACTGGTGGATGAGTGAATTAGGAGGATTTGCCAGGGATATAAGACCATAGCTGTCAGACGGGCAGGGGCGAAGCAGTGATGTAGTGATACATGAAAATGTGGGTAATGACCTCCAGTCTACCGCCAAACAGCCACCAATACAGACACAATTAGATTTTCTGAATAGTATTGCAGTTTTTGTTTTTTATTTCTTATTTTTATATAACCTACAGTCTGACACAGTCTGCATTACCATGAATACTATTGTGTCAGCTTGAAAAAGGTGGGTGTTATGACTGCTTGTCAAGAATGGAAACCACACAGTAACATACAATGAACCACTAATTTAATACAAAAAAACACTGCTTTTTGTCAATGACATACTAACATACAAATCCCTTCCGCTTTAAGGTTTAAGTTTATAGTTTGTTTTGATAATTTAAAACAACGGTTGATCATACTTAACCGTGTGGTCTCCATTCTTATTATGACTTTAACGAGCAATCATAAAACTGTTTGACAAAGCAAAAGGTGGGTAAACAGAGTTGAGGCAGGTTTAGTCTCCAGTTTTTCCCTGAGAAGGTCATACAAACATTTGGAGTTAAGAGATGGGAGAGGTTTGGCAGAAGGTGGAGGGATGAGTGGAAGGGGGAACGGTCTTGCATTTTGCAAGTTTATTGACCCCTGGCAGGCTGCACGCTTGTTTTCCTTGCTTAACATTTTTTGAGGCTCAGCATTTGGAAATGTGACCTTGCAGGGGGGATGCAGAGAAAAGTAGAGGCTTGGCTAGAGGTGAATAGCTGTTGGCAGTTTTAAAACAAAAATGGAGGAGGTACACGGACCTCACAGGAACCAAATGTGTCCATCCAGTGTCCATCCACAGCATAAGACCAGTGGAACATGAAAATTCTGCTTTACGCATTTTTTGTTCTTTTAAGAATGTAACAGCACTTAAAATACCACGTAACGTGTCTCTCTAAACAGGCCACAGCCTCAGGAGTGACGATTCATTTGAAGTATTCTGCGAGGTAGCAATCAATCATGCCAGGTCACTGTCATCTTGGACAGCAAGGATTAGAACACAACTCCTTTGGCTTATGTCCAAGGATGACTTAGGCCTTCAAGGTTAGATCCCAGATATAGGGATAGTAAATGGACTAATGAGGATCGTAGAGACACGCCCAACCAGACATTTATAAATGGTGTAGCGAGGCGAGAGCAAAAACAAGAAAAAGTCAGGAAAATGCCCATTAGAAATAAATGGGAATTTATGTTAAAACTAAAATTAAAAAAACACCTGGAAGTCCTGAAACATCACACCTCTGTAAATTATTGCTTTGACCTTATGTGAAAATTAAAAATATGGTGTAAAAGGCTGGGCTCTCCTGTTAATGGGCAGCCAGGGACACTCGCCATTAAAAACAACAAAAACACAGCACTCCTCTTGGGGAGAAGCAGCTGACTTAAAGCTTAGATTTTTACAATGATCAATATCATCGACATCGCTCCCCTCCGAGAGGTCTCTGAGAAGGGCAGTGTAATGTGATACAGGAGAACGCTTTGTATTATTGAACGTACCATGCGCACTTCTGAGAGGTGACGGTATGCCAGCCAAGAAGATTAGACCTCGCAGCCTCGTGTCTATGGGTTTGTGAGGACTCTATTCTGTGATCCATGCGCAAAATGGGAATTTAAAAGATTAGATGGTGAGATAACGGGATGAACAGAGTGAAAAGCCTTAAGAAAAGGAGGAGGAAAGGCATCAAATGCAGAGTGGAGACACTCATGCTATGATAGAAGATGTCATGCAGTGTCCCGGCATGCAAAGCAGAAGATTGGTGACATTAGTGTCAGAAGTTGGAATGGTAAAGTGACTGTTGATGTGGGATGGAAAAGGGTGGTGCCTGGTAACATGCTCATACCAGACAACACAACCAGAACCTTACAGAAACCCCAGTCCGACTCCCTGCTCCATGCACGGCGTACCTGAGAGGAGATCCGATGAGGGAGGTGGGGGGCGTGGGGTTACTCCCCGCGTTGTGCCGCCGCCGCACCGCCTGTCGACGAAACGTGCTACGCTCGCGCCGAAATATGACCGTCTCCTCGCTCCCTGGGGCTGTCGTGGCGAGAGACATGATTGGCCAGTCAGCGTGGCTGCCTTTCGCTTCTTTGAGAGCAACATGACTGAGCTTTACTGGGACATCAGTAGGAGGCGATATTTCCATACAGTATGGTGGGTAACACACGCTAGATTTCAAAAGCAAAGTGACAACAGTTCCAACTTCCACTCCCTGAACTTCAGTCTACTACAGAAGAGTTTCATTCCAAAATGAGATCAACCATTTGAAAAAAGTGACATCTCTTACAAAATGATTGACGGTACAGCATTAAAAACAAATTATGGTATTGGTTTTAATGATAGTAGGTAACCAAGCCCTTGGTTCTTTAACAGACTGGATCTCTACTGTAGATAATAAATGATTAACTTCAGGAAATGTTTCTTTTTCAAAAATTGATATATAACATTTTGAAAATGAACTCTTCAACGCAACTGATATGAGACCGGAGTGACTTCAGGAATGGCACATTTATCAGCATCACCCTAGTCCAGCAAATTCCCTCTTGATAACCACAATTGACAGCTTCAACCAATAGCTGCTATGTCAGCTAGTTTTTAACGCCACTGAATGCACCAATATGGAATTGACTGTGTGGCGCAGCTGGCTTGTAGCCAGTTTAATACAAATCAAGACAGTGGGGGTCAGATGAGAACCTTGGCTACTTCCCTCCTGAACCAACCTAGAATCAAAACACTCTTCTTCTCAATCTTTTGCTGCAAACCCTGGAAGGCAAGTCCAGGCACACGCCACCTCCAATATATCTGAAGAGGTGTACACTCTAGGGAGCCAAGAAACAATCAACACCAAGACTCTTGAAAATATGTCCGTAATACACAGAAGCCAAAGACAGTAACCCAGTGAAAATACAAGATATTAGCCTGCAACTTATAAGAATGTGGAGGGAAGGAATGCCTATTAGACTCACTAGTGGATGACACTAATCAGAGAGCTGCTGTTTGTCTAACCTCAGCACAAAGCACACACTGTCCCATCATGCTAATAGTGATCAACACAGGGAACACTGTGCTTGGGTAAGGACTGTCACTCCATGGAAACTCACCATGGTTACACCGAGGCAGACAACATCTCTTATGCAGGCACACGCACAAAGGCAACAATGGAGCGAGCCTAAGGTCTGGGCTACACCCAAACCAGGCCCAAATCTGTGTCACCATGCTCCTGCTAATATGACAGAACACAGCCATCCAGTGAAGCAGGCATGATGTACAGTGTGGTGACTAAAGGGCTTCCAATAAAAGTATGCCATCTATATCAAGGCAGGCAGTGAAGGAACCACCACTCTGAAATCACATGCACTATACGCCACCTAGGCCTAATTCAGTTATCACTAAACAATGCTAACCTGCAACACAAGCAAAAATAACAAACCAACAGACATTAGCGTAATAGTATTGCCTATACTCTATCTGGAACCATATCAGTACGGTCAACATTTTTGCCTACAATCCACAAAATACATATCAGCATATATCAAATCAACTGGAGTGATCAGTGTACCTGTACCTTTGGAAGGAAGTTAACTACAATGTTACACATTTAATTTCTCCCCATGCACTTTAAAGTCCCTATGTTGACAAGATAAAATGTGGGCTTTCCTTGTCATCAAACATTGGTAGTAAACCAGACAGAATGTGTGTATGTCTTGTGTGTGGTACGTACCCCGCAGGGAGCCAGCAGTGGCATCCTGAGGCTCAGTGAAGGCTGCCTGGTTGGGCAGACTGTTTCTGGAGCGGGTCACCGACTCCAGCTGGGAGGCCCGGCCCAGGAGGGACGCCGCATCCAGAACCTCCCCCTCTTTGGCTTCCAGGTCCGACTTGGAGGTGGTGAGGGGCCGAGGCCCGGCTGGGGCTCCCAGGCGGTTGGGGTCATTAAGGCAGGCAGCCGTGCCACTGTCCAAACTCAATACTCTGGCGTGTGTTTTGGCACTGCCTGTGCTGGGAGTGCGGCGGGAGGTGCGGCGCTTCCCTCCGGCCCGGCCCCCTCCCTCAGCTCCCGCCGCACCTTTCACTGCGGAGGAGGAGGAGGCTGCGTTGGCTGCGGTGTGCTTGGCTTTCAGGGCCCGGTAGCGGCCCTCAGGTGAGTGGCAGGAGTGGGAAGTGGTGCTAGAGGAACTGTCTGTGCTGAGGTGGTGGGTGGAGTGGAGACTGGAGGCGCAACTGAGTTCACTCTGGTCGCTCGAGTCCTCCTCTCCACCCCCGGCGAACACGGCGCTGCGAGGCTTGGCCATACCACGCAACGACACATAGTCCCGGTGACGACTGGCATCAAAGCTGCTCGCCCGTTTCTTGCCAGTCCGCCGCCGTCCGCTGCGCCCTGCCGACGAGGAAGAAGTCCTCTGGACAAGGATGGCTGACTTTGGTCGCACGTCGTCTTTCTCCGTCTCCTGCTCCCTAGCAGCTACGCCAGTTGAGCCATCAGCACTCGTCCTGGTGCCGGGCTCATCCTGGCAGCTGCAAGGCTCCGCCAGTTCTTGGGCTGCAGAGGACGGTGTGTCGGCAGGTTGTTTGGCAGTCAGCTCGTTGGCATGAGGGTTCTTATTGGCCTCCCTGGAAGGTAGGATGCTGAGACCTCGAGAGCTAACGCTGCCGAGGCTAGAAGTCCTGCCGTCCGCAGGCACAGAGGCAGCATCTCCCCTGTCCCGCGCACGCTCGTCCCCTGAAAGCGAGAGCAGGCTCTCCACGTGCGTAGAGCTGGTCTGTTCGCTGTGGAAGCTGCTGACAGTACTGTTGGTGTCTCTGTCTGTGCCACTGCAGTAGCTCTCAGTGGAGCCGCTACTGCGAGTGCTCAGGCTCCTCAGGCTGTCAGCGCTGCGCTCCCCTCCCTGGGACTTCCCTCCTCCACCAGACCCTTTCCCCCCACCACCCACCTCCACCTGGTACAGACCTGAGCTACCTTCCCCTGCCTCCCGGGAGGCTGAGCGGGCTATTCTGCGTGACTCCTGGTGCCTGTAGCACTCCATTCCAGAGGTCGAGGCCACAGCCTGGTCCTGCTGGTACAGCCGCTCAGCCCCCTCTCTGTCACACAGCCCTGCCCTGTGGGGCCTGGCAGTGTCCAGCTCACACACAGGATCAAGGCCACCTCTCCTGGGTGGAGGGTACAGACCAAAGTCTGGCAGAGACGGGTCAGGGAAAGCAGAACCTGCAGAGCTGGAGGTGCGAGGCAGGCCCCGAGAACGGAGCTCCTTCCTAAAGGTCTGAGATTGCAAGGATGCATGAGTGGTCACCTCTGTGTCACAGGAGTGTGATTGGCTGAAGTGATGAGCAGCAGAGCTACAGAGGTCGGCGGGCTCCCTGCTCAGCTCTGAGGGACCCAAGGAGGTGGAGGGCTGCATGGAGGCGAAGGAGTCGTTGGAAACAAGGCAGTACATCTTTGGGTCTGATAACAAGTCTGTGTGGATGGAAAGAAAGAAATCAAAGGGGATGTTGAAAACAAATGTCAGAGCCATTCACAACACATTCAAGTAACAAGGCTTTTTGTTTGCAAGTGAAAGCCATGCGTTTTTACCATGATCATGGCTGCAGCTCTCAACCAGAGTCAAACTGATGTCATCTGAGGTCTTCCCCACATCTCCTGCAGAGATAGGAAGAGAGTGATGAAGAGATGACAAGTTTCATCACTTATTAAAACATTCACACCCCCTTTCTCTGGACACCCACACATAACTGGCTTCTACAGAGTAAAATAAAATAAAAATAAAAAAGACACTGCTACTTCTGAGAGGTGGTGAAAGTTATATGTGTGGTAAAAGTAAATACAGTGGACCAATGAGCGATCCTGAATGGACTGCTGTGATATGCTGATGGTTGTTCAAGCTAACCTTTGAGCAAACCTGTAGCTGTTTAGGATTGTGCTCTCTGCAATAAATGTATCTCAAATATTGCAAAAGTCTTTTTCAATGTGGTCATGACTTCCTGGGAATGTGTGATGGACAGTCTGAGTGGATGGAAACCCTCAAGGGGAGGAGATTAAAAAGCTAAACCCCAGCAGAGCCCTTGTCCCACTTCAGACCACTTCCCGTCATCAGAAACTGCCAGCTAATTAGAATGGCATCGAGCGGACTCGCTGAATTATTCAGACAATGCAGCCGCCTTGCTCTAACACTCAGCACAATGGACCCATAGCAAAACTGCAAGTTCATTTATTGTCTTCTTCTCAGTCTTTCAATAAAAAGCTCCTGGAGAATGGCTCCCATGCTGGGGCTTACAGTGTATTGCTTTTTTTTTTCAAACGCAGCAGTGCTTGACTATTTCTAAAGCTGCCTCATCTTGGTGTGACTGGGGAGGTCACAGTAACGCTGAGTCAGACCACATCTCCTGGGCAGCTGGGGCTATCATGGACAAGGATGCGGTGATCCCGCAAAATGAACGCACCACAGGGTTGCAGAGAAGTTTGCAATACAGGAATAGTAAAATGAAAACTGAAGTGTAATGAGCTGTCAATTCTTTTCACTTTAAAATTGATGGAGTTGCAAGGGCAGAGAAAGTGGATTCAGGTATACAAGGCATGTCAGTAGGTGGTCATAGTTACCTTTGGCTGTCGTTGCTCCTCCACGGGTGGATGCAACCTAAAAATCACAAGAGAAAGAAAAGTCAAGGCATGTTTTTTTTGAAAATCTCATGTCTTTGTGCAATCCCTCAACAGGTGTTCACATTTTCAAAAGCGATTTCAAGAAGAAAATCTTCAAAAAGGACAAATTGACGAGGCGTGTGATCATTATGGGAGATCACGTCCAGAGAAAATACTATTTGTGTATTACAAACAGCCTTCGCCTCTTCACTGTCATCATAGAGATAAGTTTTGGCTTCTCTTCCTAGTGGGTACACAGCAGCTGAGCAGAACATGCTGGCTGATTAGCGACTCAAGGACACGCAGTACAAAGACGCAGAACACTGCACCCATGGGGATTCAGAGGTTAAATATATCTCACAGAATAAAACAGCTAAATAACGTTGAATATTAAAGGAGATAACTGCTGACAGCAAGCTATGTGAGTATCATGCCTAATGAAAAGACCCTCTACACACAAACACCACCAAACACAAACACACACACTTCTTTCCTCGCCTTCAGCCTTGATAAAACCACAGGACTTTAAACTTTAAATCCACTTCATATGCAATACATTGTGATATGAGGTTCATGCTAATGGTATGTTTGTGCCTGTGCTGGGTTACAGTGGGTACTGCACACAGAACTGACCATTACACTAAAAAGGGAAAAGAGAGGTTTAGGACAGGTGTCAGAACTCAGGACCCAAAATTGATTTGTGGAAAGATTAAAAGACGGTCCTAAAAAATATGTAGTGGTAGTTTATTGATCCTGTAGTGGGGAATTCCTTTGCCACTGAAACACGAGTAGTGATATAATACACAGAATAATGCTCTAGATAAATTGGTGACTTCAACAATTGAAGGTTTTGGACTGGACAATTCAGATGTATGAACCTACAGGCTATAAAGAATTATCCTTGAGATTAGTTTGCACAGTAGCATGCAAATACTGAAAGAAAAGATTGAGAATTTGGACTTAATTAGAGGTTTCCATCAAAAAGCCCATCCAGCACACGAGTACTGCATCAGAATGAGACATGCTTTAATTCGCGAGGTACATCACACATTCGTCTTGCTTAATTGGTGCTGACATATTACAAGACAGTTACACAAACAGACATACTAGGTGCAGGACAAAACATAACAGGACCTCACATTTAATGTAGACAACTAGTGACATGAAACTAAACAAAGACGGTAAATATGTAGTGAGTGTCCGGTAGTGCAGTCCTCTGCTTACCTGGTGGTTAGACTCCATCCCAGTATAGGAGTTCCTGGAACTGCAGTCCACTGGCGGAGTCTCTTCCCGGATGAAGTCTGCCATCTCAATACCCCCTCCAGGGTCTCTGTTTAGACACACACACACACACACTTGAATTACCAAGCACATGAACAACGCGCTCCCTCCCTTGAATGTGAATGGACAGCACAGAGAGATGAGTATCATTCATCTTGTTCAGAACAGTTGTACTGTTACACGTCATTCCTCTGCTTCCCTTCAGTCCAACCTGACTCAATTTACGGAAAAACACATCACATCATTTTATAATACAGACAGGCCTGCATTTTACATTATGTATGTGGATTTTAAAATTACTGAAAGGGCAAAAACTGAAGAAAGCATCCATGTGGACTTTCATTCGGCCTATATTTAGCCCGGACGTGCTTGTTTAACCAGTCGGTATGTTGAAACAAACAACTTGCCAGGGATTGTCTATAAATCATTTCCATATGCCAAAAAATGTTTCATAACGGGTCAAACCACAAAACAAACATTCAAAGCTGTAAACTGCAACACACAGCGCGAGTGAACAGAGCCTGGACAAAAGACAAGTGAGGGAAAGTGAGTGGGTGGTGGTGCAAAAACACCTTAATCAATTTCAACTCGGCTTGTCTGCTGTACTGTAAACTCAAACAACCTGGAATGTAACTCCAGATGTGTGGGCAAAGCTGCGACTGCCCCTGGCCCTGCGGTCGAGGGCTCTCATTCTTCTTGTTGCTTTTCCCTTCTCTCAGCATCCTGCTAAGCACTCCCTCTGGAATGTGAAAATGAGTCACTTCTTCGAGGCACAGGCAGTAAAACGCTGGAACCTCGCTGGTTTTCGTTCCTGGTGAATGAGAACTGGACCTCCATATAAAAAAAAAAGACAGTGGACTGGCACTCAGAGTTTGGGAGTGATGTGTTACTTTGTACTTTGTAATTCATTATTAGTTACTTGTTGAAATTAGAATGTTGTGACTTATATTTTTCTTTCATATTGCTTCATTTTTGTTAGCACAAATAAAACAAGAGGCACTTGAGCTGCCATAATCACCATCATTAAACACAACCAGTTATGTTAATGAGGTCATTAATTAACCTCATTAATGCATTAATTAGCAAATATGTCTATGTCATCATCATACTTCACATAACACATGGGGAGTATTAATATGAACTCTGTATCTTAAAGCATTAAGGAGTTATAGTAGTTTTAATCAAATTTGTTTTTCCTAATTAATATGCAAATTTAGGCAGCAAGGTGCTCCAAAATGTAATCAGGTCATCTGCTCTATAGGGGGAACCTGTGGTGTAAGAATGAAGTTTCTATCATGTATTGTTCTACAGTTAATGAGTTTACAAGAATGTATCCACACACACAGACAGATGCCACCATGATGAAGTAATGTCCCACACACCATGTATCATGGTAGCGGGACATAAAAAAGTAGAAAACAGTGAAAATCCCCTGGCATCCTGTGCAGACAGCATGCTGCTAATTGACAAAACAGAATCCAAGTACGCTTGATATAAATGGGATTGGCTTTCAGTAGCCTCGCGCTGGGTTTTAAAACAATGCTGTGACATGTTTTTGATGTGGGTAACACAAAAGTGCTCTAACAAGTAACTCTGTAATGTTACTCTTTATTAAACTACTTTTTAAAAAGGTATGTAACAAAGAAACTAATGACTTTTAAAATAACTTTCCCCAGAGCATGTCATCCTTGGTTTGAATCCAGAATGGACCTTTGTTGCATGCCATACCTCTCTCTCTCTCTCTCTCTCTCTCACAATCTTTCCTGTCTCTCTCTGCTGTGTGTCTATCAAGTAAAAAGGCAAAAAAATCTTGCTGGCACTGCTGGCATTGTAGCTGGCCTTCACTGTCTCATCTGGAAGCCTTTGAGGCAAGATATTGATTCTCCCTGTAGTAGGCCTGTGTCTTTTCGCACGTCACCACTAGAGGACAAACCTTTGACCTCAGTCCCGATAGATAACTCTAGATTATATCACCTTTGAATGACTTCACTCACTACACAAACAGGCTCCATTTGACGCTTCACTACTGCTGATCAGGAAGCAGGAGACACGCAAAACTCCTACACAGCCTTTTACAGAATACAGTATCTGCCTCATCATCTAAGGAGTTTTGTTGTTTCATCACACTCCTGGGGTGTCTGTGTCCGATGTCAAACCCATCATCAGGCCGTGTACGTGTCCTTACCCTGGGCCGTTGCTGTCCTCCCGGCGGGTCACGCTGCCATCGTTAGCCCCCTCGGTGCTGGCTCTGCTGCCCTCCGTCTCCTTGGCCCGGTGCTCAACCACCTCCCCCTCGTCCAGGGCATGGTGGAGGCGGTAGTTCACCGTCTTCAGCAGCAGAAACATGGCAGCGATCACACCACAGTAGATTCCCACAATCACCATGGTTGGCGGCAGGGCCTGGTATTAGAGAAACATGCAGAGATGGATTTTGAAACACTGGATTTTAGGCGTTTAAGCTGACGTTATCCAGACCGACAATGAGACAGCAGGTAGGCGGTTCAGTGTCTTGCTGAAGGACACTCTGACATGAGAAGTGGATGCTGACATACTGGGTGTTGTGGGGATCGAACGACTAGGCCATCCTGCCACGTGAATGAAGAGCCCAACAACGTCCGTGAGAGAACTTCCCTTTAAAAATACATGTCATAATTTCCCAAAAATGGGTAGAAAAGAATGACTAGCAACCAAGTATTGTAGCCACGTTAACTATGTAAAAAACATAGCTGAAACAAAAATATGACTTACTATTGCACATACTTGTTGTGACTTTATTATTAGCAGGCAACTGTATTTTTACCACAGGGTGTTTGAGCTCCATTCTCTAAGGGTCCGTTGTCCTTGAGATATCCACTGCATCTGTTAGCTGTTATTACGAACACCAGCACCACTCAAACCTGTGGCTCAATATAAACCACAGAGCTGACCAATGTATTTATTCCCACTCCAGAAATAGAAAGGAAACCACAAACTGATATGGAGCATTAGCTTCTCAATATAGATGTTAGTATTTAGCCATTTCTTGACCCGAGTACATTTATAGAGTCTAGCTAATATTTGAAAACCAGTTCACTAAGCTAACACTCGGTTCTGTAGCCCATCTCAATCACCTTTACTGATTTGATGCTTTGAAGATATGTTCTAATTATCAGGCACACTAACAACCCATAAATAACAGGTATAACTGGACAATAACTACTACTGATGTACAAAGTCCTTCCTTGACAAATTAAAGGGCAAGCTATATAATGCTATCACTGTGGAAAAGTAAACACAGTATCCCTTTAGAAAAACAAACAGGCCTAGGAGAAATAAACTTAGTAAATCATAACAGTCTGTTCAGTCTATTTCCTGGAAATTAAAAATGACAGAGTACTGTTGCATCCTAGTCAGCTGTTACAAAAGACAGTAGTTACAGCTGATAGCTTCTGAAAACTGGTGATATTGCAAATCACTACTGACAGGGAGGAAAACAACTAGATAAGGGGGGGGAGGGAAAATAAATCCACTGAACACAGCCTAGTTCAGGGTAATGGACGTCTAATATCCTAACTGATCATAAGTGCATCATTGTGAAAAATATAGAATTTAAACAAAAGAGCCTTCTGGTCCCATCTAGTTGGTGGATGGTACACTTAGGGGGGAGGCAATCACCGATTATTTTGTTAATTTCCTCATCGAAATAATGTTTATCTCTTAATAACTGCCGATGGCTTGGTGGTTTTGCAGTGTAGCTGGGTATATGGTAACGTTTCGTAGTATTTTAGTTGGTGACATGAAACGTTACATTGTCTCCGTTCCAGAGAATAGACAGAGACCGACCGTTAGTATCCTGTGGCAGCTAACGGACATAGACTTGTTTGCCTTTGGTTCCATTGTCAACAGTCCTAACAGTTAAATAAAGCTATTACAGAGGGTTTTACAAAAACAACACTTACCATGTAAAGTGTGAAGGGGAAACATAGAAGAAACAGCCAGATGTAGAGATGTAAAGCGTTGACAAATGTATTTTGGTGGGGGTCGTAATACCACCCGCCTGTGACTGAAGCCCAGACCCCCTGCCTCAGGATCTGGAGAGTTTGCGACCCCATGTTTTATCCCCTTCGAGTCCGAACAAACCGACCAAATAAACGGGGTGACACGAAGGCTAGTCGTCGTCCAACATGACAAACGGTGCTCTGTTTTCAGACACTGGCCTGAAAATCCCCACTGCAGCCATCTTCTCTGCAGCTAGCCAGCTGGGGCACTGTTTTCAGTCCTCCACCGAGGAGACTCCTATCCCACCACGCCCTGCGAGAAACTTCTTCTTCGTGGCATCGGTACGTAGCTACAGTTTATAGGCTACATCGCCCTTCCTTTCCTTTCCTTTGTTCATTTCCTCTCCTGGGATGAAATGCGTGAGTTTGGAGTTTGGTGTGACACCGGCTGCTGAAGCTAAACATGACTCAACGCAATGTGACAGAGAGAACAAACGCTCAAAAGTGAGATTCATAATTAGGCGAATATAGCTCGCAGCGTACAAATATAACCAAATGGCGACCTCTTCTGGTGACTGGAGCGTCCCGTTTCCTCTGCTCCTTTCACAAACAACACAAATCACAGATGATCATGCTAATTGCCTTTTTTGTAAACTACATAAACAAGGGCTGTACTCAAGACCACCTTAGTCGAGTCCAAGTCAATTCCAAGACCATGTCCAGTCGAGTTTGAATCAAGACTAGGTCCAAAGCAGAGACCTCCAGGGTAAATCCAAGTCCTATTCAAGATCAAAATAGGCAATAAAGAGCAAAAATAATGATTAAGGAGTTTCATAAGGATGGACAGAGATGTAGATCTATCTGCAAATCCGCTCTGTACCATACCCATCAACATCCAGCTGATCAATGCATATGAATTGACTAATTAATGCATACAAGTTTGAGAACCATTGCATACAAAGTTTGAAATCCCTTAAATGGTAGTGCTGGGGAAAACAAATAAAACAAATCAAAACTTCAGTAAAAGTCCAAATTTTTTAAATTTTCAGATAGGCAGAAAAAAGTTGAGTTGAAATCCATATATATATATATTAGATGGCATTTTACTCAGAACCTGGGAAAAAATGTGATGAAACAAGACTGGAGACCATTACAGTTGTCAAAAACACAAACACATTAGGATAATTGATACAACAAATTTTGATTTTAATACAAAAACACAGGGTATTCCTTTCAAAAAAACAGTTGGAGGTGTATGTCTGGCTCAAGAATAACAGGCCAGTCGATA
Source organism: Centroberyx gerrardi (assembly GCF_048128805.1). Classification (NCBI taxonomy): domain Eukaryota; kingdom Metazoa; phylum Chordata; class Actinopteri; order Beryciformes; family Berycidae; genus Centroberyx; species Centroberyx gerrardi. The sequence goes on from NC_136013.1 coordinate 5,831,908, forward strand.
TTTCTTTAAATACATTGATAAACCATTTTGAAGTGCAGAGTTGTATGACAAACCAGAAAATTACAGAGGGGAGGGGAGGGGTGGTGTGGGGTGCTTTTCAGATTATGCGTTATGACACACCCCTTGGTATAGCAGATTGGGAATGAAACAATCCTCTGAAGTCATTACAACACAAAGATACTGCTGATGTCAACAGTAAACCGAAACCGGTGCTGATGTCAGCTTTATTATCGAAAAACCCGTTCCATAGCATACACTGCAAGGGTTCTGTACACCGAGATTTAAAATGTCCACTGACATCACGCAGTTAACCCTTGTTGCAGTACAGCTGCTTGAAATGTCCATGTTGCCAAACTTGTGTAGAAGTCTAAGGTTACAGTGTATAAGTAGTCCTGGCACCGGACAGGCAACTGACACGTTTTGTGCCAAATCATTCTTAGCATCTTGCAAACCAATCAAAAGAGCAAAGTGGCAGACTATCTTGAGGTTTGGGAAAGGGAGCAGAAATACTCCCATTCTCAGACTGTCCATCCAGGCGGAGTTCTATGACTTTTCTCTGCCTCATCCATTTTCCCAGAGTGTATGAAGTATAGTCATCACTGTAGCCTTGCTCTCTTCTCCGGTGGTGGTTTGCTCGGAGGAGCGGGGGCGGAGGACTTTGTGGCTGGCTCCCTCTCCTCTTGTTTCACCGTTTCTGTGGGAGGTTCAGGCTCCTTCTTCACCTCAACTGCAACAGAAGAGAACACAGTCAGGGATACAACTCATGGATTCTGAGCGCTAGCCTGGCAATAATATTTGGTTTCCATCTCCACACCATCTTCATTAAACCCCATTAAAATTCTGACAGTAAGGGCAATTTCCCAACAGCATGGACAGGAAAAAACACGGCCACAGGCTAGAAAATAATATTTCCATAAAAGCATGCAAAATAAAAATGCAGTACTACAGCAGGATATAAAGTTAGGGGATGCAAAAAATGCCATTCACATTCCTTCTAATATTTAAAAAAAAACCAGTGATGACCATAGATTGAAAATGATAAAGTAACCACTTATGTTCTGAATATAATGTGGACAAACAATTTAAAGATCATACCTGGAATAGGTTTCTCACCAGGCTTGGGCTGAAATTACAAGAAGAAATAAATTCACATTACATCAGACAAATCTGATTACACTGAGATAAATACGCTTTATTTTGGGAAAATTAAAATGAAAAGACAGCAAAGATTTAATATGAATTTGCTTTTTGAGTAAGTGTAACATATACCTGGTAAAAGGTTGGTGGAAATTTTGACCTGAGGTCCAAAAGCAGTGTGTCCACACGTTGCCTCTGGAATAGTGAACTAGGTTCTTCTTTCTTCTTGGACTTGGGCTTGGCTTTTTCTGCACAAAGACATTTGGTTAACCAGCATTTGCCAAAATCAACATGGGAATCACTGGAATATCATCAGGGCACCGTGGTTCTGAACTCCTCACTATTGGCTGCTTGTAATGTTGGTGATGTAGTAGCTGAAGCTTATTCTACTGTTCACTATTCATTGTAAGTCACTTTTGATTTGAGGATCAGCTAAACGCAACTAAAATGTGAATTCAAATGCACTGCCAAAAACAAACCTCTCTCCTCCTGGTCTTTAAAGTGCCACCAGTATCCTTTGGACGGGTGGTAGCGGCAATAGGACATGGACTCATCAAAAGCAGACTGGATTCCATGGACAGCAGAAAGCTAAAGGAGACAGAAAGGTTCATGTCACTCACAACACAACGACTCATCAATTCCAAACACCCAGTCAAAAAATCTCCCTCCAACATCCTACCCCTGTTTATAAAATGTATTATAATGTATGATATTGTAAATTCTCACCACTCTGGAGCCGATAACTGTTCCCAGGTCTGGGGCCTGATACACCACTCCTGCTATGATGTAGTAGTCAGCCAAGGGAATCACTGGAGGATGGGTACAAAGAAGTGTAAAATTAGAGACTCGAATAGAAATTTAAAAACAAGCTCAAGTGTGTTAACATCTGTTATTCTTACTGACAGCCATGAGTGTAGAATCACATAATCATACACCAAATTACTGTCTTCTCAACACTTAAGTACACAGTCCTATCACAGCTGTTTAATTTGACTGGCAGAGCTAGCTGCTGTCGTTCAGCACCACTCTTACTCTTGACTGCCACGCTCCAACCAACACCACTATAGCTGGCTGTGGTCAAGTTTGGCAAAATATAGTTTATAAATGAAACAAACTAAATATAACAGTTCTATTTTTAGGTCCTTTATTTACTTGGGTGTTTTGTTTCCAGTGACCACATATATGCAGCTTGTATAAAGCTGGATAATTAAAAGGGAAGATAACTGGGTGAACTCTACTACTATAATACTCCATTTTATTAGGTTACTCTGAAGGCATTTCTCCTTTATTACATAGAATTACAGCAGACAATGACAGGAAAAACAGGAAAGATGGGACAGAAGGAATGACTTTAGTCTGACTTGTCTAAAGTCAAATCAGATTCAAACCCGTGACATCACAAGTACTCTGTGTGTGCTTTGGTCCACTGACCCACCAGTTTGCCACACTTTATTTCTTTATTGACCAATTAATCAGATACACAGCTGCTCACCTTGCGTAGGAGACTGCCTCTGTTGTTTACGGATTATATAAAGAATTGGCTCCTGAGCATGAAGGAGAATGTATTCCACTCCAACCATCTGACTGGAAAAAAGAAGAAACAATATATGTGCTTATAGTTTTATATGTCACTGAGCAATAATGTAACTTTTCTACTAAGTACTGAAAAGACTATCACTCTAACCTTTAATACAGTAGTAGTGTTATTAACTGTAGTATCTGTGTGTTTATTTGTTGTTGTTTATTTATGCAATGTCCACATGCTGATTAATTAGTTCTTACGATGTCCCGTCTTCTTTTGAATTGATATTGCTATTTAGTATCATTCATATGGTGAACTTACTTCAGGTGTTCAAGAGTCAGCCGCTGCATCTTCACGACCTCATTATTACAGGTTCGGTCGTAGAAGGGGTTGCTTCTCTCCGAAAAATAGTCGAGTACATTTCCAGGGTTAAGAATGGGCACCCAGCCACTGTCTACCCAGGATATCCCAAGCAGGTTGTCTGGAAATGGAATGAGCAGTCAACAGATTTAATGACAAAGTTAGCTAATATGTTGGACTAAGATCTAGCTGTGTTAGGTTACAGAAATGAAGACGTCAAGATCATATTACCCAAATTTTAGCATGTTTACATTAGTAACCTGTGAGCTTCAGAATTGGTTTTAAGATTTTACTGATCACTTTTAAAGTAAAGATTGGTCAGGCACCCAGCTATACTAAATACCTTTAAAACTATATGAGTTGGATCACTGCCTGAGGTTCTTAGGTCTCTATTGCCTGTTCCAAAATGTATATTAAAAACTAGAGACGATCGGACCTTTGCCATCAGGACTCCTAGACTATGGAACGACATGACTGAGGAGCTCAGGCTGGCTATATCTGTATGTTTTAAATTATTTCTTAACACTCATTTTTATAGACGTTGCTTTTATGTAATGACCATTTATTAGTGTATATGATCAAGACTCTTGCCTTGCTTTTATATTTCTTCCTTGTTTTATTGCCTTTGCTGCTGATTTTGTGTTTTTTATCCTTTGTAAAGAGTGTTGTCTCCGTTTTGAAAAGTGCTATATAAAGATGATGACAGGTGGCAGTATCCTTAAGGTAGGAGAAGTGAATTTAATATCTGCTTCCAAATCCCGGACGGCTAGTTAGTGAATGAGTGTTGCCCCTACCAGCAATGTGCCAATGAGGAATGAGCATTTAACCCCCAGGTGATCTATCGGAGGTACTCTTGCCGTGGCTAGGTACCAAACAGTGGCTGTACGGTGTGTGTATATTGTATAACCCTTCCTCTACCAGTTATTACCCTCTTAAATGTTCCTTTTGCAACGTCTTCTTCTTAGGCAGCTTGTTTAGTCAAACAATGGTTAAAAATGAGTTAACGTTAGCTAACTAGCTAACTAATGTAGTATGACTTCGGCGCAACGAAAAGGTATTTTTAACGAGCTTTTGAGCTAACCTGACATTAATCCTTTGTTCAAAGAACGGTTTGGAGATTCATTAGCATACAAAACAAAATAGACCACACTGGATTAATTAGATATTATGCTGATTAGAGCAGAAGACCAATCAGTCGTTGCTAGCTTCTAGCGTTAGCAGAGATATCAGTAAACTGCTAGCAGCAAGACAACTCAGCAGCTTTACTTTTTCTCAAGATACTCAAAAATAGATATTTAAACAATTATCCATTGAACCATTAAATGACACCAGAGAAATAAAAGTTGCTGAAAAGAATTTAGCAATTAAAGATAAAAGCAACTGATTTAGCTACCTCTCAAATCCGCCGACGCCATGATGTAAACAATTTGTCACACAGGAATTGCGTGTTCATGGTGTCGCAGTTTGATGACGTGACGTCTCTTAATTAGGGACTTAAGAATCAAGTGTGCTAAAAGAGTATAATCATGGGCAAATTTCATATAGCCTACATAAGAACAAGTGTTCTGTATCCAAGCCTATTTTTTTGTTTGTTTTTTTGCTCTTTAGAAGTGAGGTGAAAACGAAAAAATGTATAAAATGAAGAATAACAAAGCTACAAAATGTAACTTACAAAAACAAACCATTTTCAAGAAATATAATTTGTGCACATGAAACATTCTTCCTTTTTTTATTCTTATACACAATGTAATATGTGACTATATGTGACTCTTAAATGTTCTATATATGAAAATAAAGAAGGGGTGATAAAAGAGACACTGACTAGACAAAAATGGATACACAATATAACAGGAGAAAGACTAAATCAAATATTTGATAATAACAAAAATAACAGACTGTGTGTGTGTGGGTGTGTGTGTGTGTGTGTGTGTGTGTGTGTGTGCGTGTGTGTGTGTGTGTTTGTGTACATCTTTCTTGAGTAGCAACTGGAGAGATACAGCCCCTTTGAATGTTTTCTAGTTTTCTAGGGAGAAACATCTTTTATTGGCCTTTACATGCAGCTTTCTAATGTGTTCCGGTCCGGTCAGCAGCATTTGCTCCAGAGAGTTGAAATTCCAGAGACACACCCAAACAGCTGAGTTCATCGCCCTGTGAGTGTGACAAGACAGATGGACTTATGCACGGTGAATAAACAAGCTTCAGCACACAGTGTTTTGCACAAAATGGTCATCAAAATGAGTCGCTCCTGTGTCAGGGCAAAGGAGGCACAACCTTATTCATCAAGTCAGCTCATAATGAAGGGGGTGCAGCTTCAGACAGACACCATTACCCTACATAAAAACCCCTGTTTTTGAATGACATCATACCCTGTCATTGGGGACCGTACCCTGTCATTGAGTCAGTCCAAAGCGAGCTGTTAGAGGCAGGCTGCTGGGACGAGAGCCGACAGGCTGGATGATCTTTATCTGATTCATCTGACTGGAGATGACTGCATTCCTCCAATTTGAGATAAGAGAGAGAGAGAGAGAGGGAGAGAGAGAGCACCTAGAAAGGGGGGGTCTGGTATATCCAATGTTGCCTTAAAGTGCTGTTGGAAATATTGGTACTGACAGCACTTGAAGACAACACTGGATATCTTTCTCTTTGAATGTGTCCAATGCTGCCTTTAAGCGATATGGGAAATATTTCAGTGGAGCTCACATGAACGACCTGACAAACTAGTAAATATGACCTGGAAAGTGGGAATTTTCTATCATACCCGTGCTGCTGAAATGTGACGTTTCTGGGACAGAGAGCACAGAACTGATGGTTAAAAGAATGTGCTTTGTTATTTTATGTTTTTGTTTGGCATTCTGTGTCAGGTAATTAGTATCGTTATATGTTTCTTTTGCACTCATTGTTTAACTTTTGTTAAACAAAGTTGTCACGCAACAGACTAAATTAATTAAAACATCAATTAAATGCCTGATGTAGGCTACATTGTCTCGTCTTCGTTATGCCGCTGCAGCACAAATTAGCTTTATGGCATTTAATTTCTAAAACAAAACAACAGCCACCAAGAAAACCTTTTGTAACAGGGTAATTTTTTAACGTGTGTATTTCTGACCAAAAACACTTGAATGCGAGTCTCAAATTGAAAGCAGGAGTTTACGAGGAATACTTTAAGGCAGCAAATGTCTGGTTAGTAGCCTTTTCAGCCTAGTTCAGGGGCTCGCATAAGATTCGCTTACTGCTCTATCTTCAAATGAACATTTAAGTAAATTTAAGAAGGCTACATATTGCTTTTTGTTTTTACATTTGGAAATAGGCTAAACTTAAAACTTGAATTACTTCAATTTTTTTTTTATTATTATTCTAACAAATTAAATAGAGGCTTAGTCCCGTCCATTTCATTTCATGAATAAAATTTCCTCCATGTAAATTAACAACAGATTATTGCCCGTGTTGATTGGTTTGAAATCCTTTTTCGCATCTTCAAATAAAATGAGAGTGAAATTAAACTTCTCATTTTGCTGCCGGACCCCCTGGGACCACTGGCCTAGTATTAACAACCAATCGGCTGGTCGGAGGGGGGGAGAGGATAGGAGCGCGCATCGAGCAGGGCTGCGCACAGAAGACGTAGCTGCGTGCGACACTGGCGAGGCGAAGACGCGAGTACGGCGAGAGGATGCAGTGAGGGGAGCCTGTATTTTCCCAGCTAAATGATAGTCTGGCGTTAGGGCAGCTATAATAACACATCAAAAATGAGTGTAAGCCAGACTGGGCACGACGGCAGCTCCAGAGCGGACGGCGGCGGCACCGGCAGCCTCACGGACAACGGCGGCGGCTCCCCGAGGCTTCAGCAGTGCGCTCAGCCTCCCAGCAGCGGCAGCAGCCGGACCAAAGATGCCAGATACCAGCAGCAGCAGCAGAGGCATCATGGTGGGTCGATGCTGAAACAGCCATCCCACTCCGAGCCAGCTGATGCCGTGCGACGGGCGCTCGACTTCAAGACCCAAGGCACCCAGTGCTACAAGGATAAGAAGTACCGGGAGGCGATCGGCAAGTATCACCGCGCTCTGCTGGAGATGAAGGGGCTGTGCAGGGTGCTGGGGGATCCAGACACCAGCTCCAAATCCCCCTCCTCTCTCCTGCCGACCATCAGCAAGTCCACATCGCTGACAGACGAGCAGAAGGGTGCGATGGAGAATGCGGAGCTGGAGTGTTACAACAGCTTGGCCGGTAAGCAGCGTTTCTCTCACATTTCACACACAACACACCACACATATAAAGGCTATTTGCTGTTCTCCTCAACAGAAGAAAGATTTCAGGGAATACTCCAGAGCTCATGAATGATTCATAAAGAGTATGAGTCATTCCCAGGCTTACCCCACCATCGGCCTCACTTTCTTTTTGGATATTCACTTCATGTGGCTGATTTATTTATCTACCCCTGGGCAAATTAAAGCATTGTATTTATATTTGTTAGGCTATTTATAAAAGAATCATATTGTATTTCAGCGCATTGGACGACACGCATTAGCGCTTTTACAATACACTGAATGCACAAAACATTAGGGACACTTACTCTTTTCATGAAGTGCACTGATGAGGTGAATCCAGGTGAAAGCCATCATCCCCTATAGATTTCCCTTATTAAATCTCTACCAATCACAAAGGAGGAGATGTAGATAAAGAGAAGCAGATGAGTTAGAGAGGGATTTGAGACAACTGAGATGTGGATTTTGCAAAAAAAAGGGCTGCAACTCAATATCAGGAAGATGTCTGTGATATTTTATGTATTCAGTATAATGGAATTCAAACAATGGTTCATGCAGTGATATCAGCGCTCCCTCTCTTGCCTCTCCCTTTGCTTTTTTTCCCCTTCAAGCCTGCCTGCTACAGATGGAGCTGGTGAACTACGAACGAGTGAAGGAGTATTGTCTGAAAGTCCTGCGCAAGGAAGGAGAGAACTTCAAAGCCCTTTACCGCTCCGGTGTGGCCTGCTACCACCTCGGTGACTTCCAGAAGGCCCTGTACTACCTCAAGGAGTCACACAAACAGGAGCCTTCAGGTTAGGGCTGGTCGGCCGTGGCGTTGTGGTCCAGTATTGTCTCAACAGTCTTGTCTTATGTCCCCCCATCCTCAACCCAGCAGGACTATAAGACAGGGTTTCCCAACGTTTTTCATGTCAAGAACCCCCAGATAGATCCGCATTAGACCACAGAACCCCATTTGATAAGATTATGTTGAAAGGAACCACATCTGAGAAGATTTTTGCTGTTAATTTTAGCTGTAGCTTGTTGACTTGGCACAGATATATATACACCTGTCTGTAGGTGGAGTGATAACCTCTGATCAAAACAGCCGTCTTTATACATTCTCCCACTGTGCCAACATCTAGGGAGTGAGATGATAGTAGAATTTAAGTATTTCTCATTTTGCTGGAAACCTCTTAAGGACCCCTAGTGGTTCCTGGACCCCATTTTGGGAACCACTGCTATGATGAACACCATGGAAATAAGATTGTTACCTTACCTTTAAGAATAATGTGTGTGGTATGGTCTTCTAGGTAGTGGTATAGCCATTGTATTTGGATGTTTTTTGAATGCTCAAAGCAAGTCTATTTAGTCATTCCAGTAGATATCAACACTCATCTTAAAATGGTTCGTATCTCTGTACTTAGCATTTCTCTGTAGTCATGTGAAAGCCTTGTAACTCCAATTTTGGTGATTTTCATGTTTTAACTTCAGTTGAAGGATTACATGGTTCTCTATGGGTTGAGGGAAATCTGACCACCCTTGGTCTTATGAAATCCTTTCAAACCCAATTGGATAAACCATTTCATGGTGGTTGAGCTGAAAACAAAGGTGTTTTTCTTAGCGACTGAAGTTGACATTTTGGAGATACAGAATGGTGATGATTTACAAGTTTGCAAAGAAATTCATTCCTTATCAGTGGAACGTGAGTTTTTTAGTTTTTACACAATCATATTTTGGATTTCATATTTCAGTTGTAATGGAGAGGTATGATGAGCATATTGATGCAACGTTTCCTGTCTGAACAGGAAATAAAGCAGCCTTTTCCTGTCTTTGTTTTCCAGACACCAATGTCATCCGCTACATCCAGCTGACAGAGATGAAGATTCGCCGGAGCGCCCAAAGGGAAAAGAAAGAGGCAACATAAACACTTGCTGTCCGATGACTTCTCACCCATCATAACTTTCAGCCCTGCTGTGTGCCACCCAGACCTTACACACCGCCACTCGGTGTGAAAAGATATATGTTTGCTTTTGCCTTGCACAGCGACCTCTTGCCAGTTATGTGATTTAACTTCACCATTGCGCGCTTGAAGCATTTTTTTGGGATCAGATACTGAGTTTCTGCTGCCAAACCGTCTAGTATGAGTACATCCCGAGTATATTTTAAACATTACAAACAAGTCTGATGCACTGCCAGTCAAAACATTGCACATACAGGCCAACACTTGTGATAGAGACAGGAGCAACAAAGTCCATAGAGTGGATCCAGCTTGTCTGTAGGCGAGCGGAACTGTAAACTAGCACCTACCCTCGCACAAGATGTCTTTTTAATGGCACGGAGTAAATGAGTAACAACCACCTATACTTCTACAATCATACTTTTATTTTTCAAGTACTACAAAAGATTTTTGAATAATCTTTATAAAATCTAAATAAAAGGTGCTTTCCGTAAAATAGGTTTTAACTCAAAGTGTGGGCAGAACATCATGAGCACATGGTTGCCAACTGCAGTATGAATTTAAGAGACATATCACAAAATGTATATAGGCTACTTTATAGAAATTGCAAGAAAATATAATGGAGAGACAAGCTATTTGTGTCTTGTTTATTAATGCCAAACGAAGCACTTCATTCACAGCATATATCAACAAAAATACTGTATGTTCAAGTTTACTGTTAAAGTATGTGTGTAATAAAAGTGTCTATTGATTGAAGTACAGTTTTTGTGTTGCTTTAGTACATTTCACTCCTCACAAACTATGTTCTTTACAAGCTATAAATAGATCTTTTTATCTGCCACGGCTGCCTTGCAGATGGTTCTATCTATTAATCATCCTATAAAAATGCTTATCAAAGCACATAAATAAACAAGTGAACCGAGGCTGATTGAAATGATTTCATACCTTTTCCTCTTGGTAGTTGCCATGGTGAAACTAGATAACAAGCTGGGTCACCGAGTTGATTTCCCACATGATATAATATGGCAGAAAAGCAGCTTGGTATAATAGTCGTTTAATAGTGGAAGCACAACTTGAAAGTAATATGAATATTTTCACTTTGCCTCACTCATCTGGGAAACAGACGCTTAAAAAAAGAAGCGGCAGCACAGTTGAATTGTTTACTACGATTTTACTCAAATCAGTGTGTTCCAGTGCAAATACAAGTCAGTCAATAACAGTATTGTCTCCAACCTGAAATATTGTCCATCAGCAACAGTAAGATCAGCTTATTCATGGTAATATTTCAAACAGTTAATGACACCTTAGCTACTTTCAACTAGCACCCTTAGTTGAAATACTGTGTTGTACATCGAGCATTATCACATTCTCCACACTCCTCAGAGAAAAAGCATTCACATTTACATATACATTGGTTCACACTTAACGATGAATTAACTCGAGAGATCAAATCTCAGTGGATGCAGTATCCCGGGCTGAGAGGTCACTTGAAAACTTGAAAATGAAATGAGAGGAACAAGCATTAACCATGTCTCCCTACCAGACCGGGGTCAGATAATTATTTAAAAAAAATTGTTAGCCTTTTTTTTTTTTTTACCTGCTTGGAATACTAGATGGGTGGGGTTTAACACCTAGGACAACAAAATGAGTGCCAGATAGTTGAGACAATCACAGGAAAATCTGAAAGTCAGTTTAGTATGTTTTCCTGTGATAGACAATTTACCTGAATTCTCCTAATGCTGTTAATCTCTCCATCTGTTACTCCAAGTAGGTTAAAACACACACTAAGAATTATTTGCAAATACTATTTGACCCAGGTCTGGTCCATACAAACAACAGTAAAATGTGGAAACAGAATTTGAGATGTAGGCAGTGTGCAGAACCCAGTTTGCATGCCTTTAGTTCAGTAAGACAACTTATTTTGGACTGTCAGACCGTACTGAACTATTTGCACCCTTGTTGAAGAAATTGGGAAAAACTGAAGCAAAATAAAACTGAAGATAATTTCAAGTGTTGTGAAAAAGACAGTAATAAGATGCAGCAAGTGTTGCATTGAACTACAAGTTAAATGTAGCTATTCTCAGCTGTCATGAAACCTAATGAGTCCTGCACCTTCAGAGTCAGCGGGGTGTGTTGGGCACGCCGCTGCAACAGATGGACAGTTATAAAGCATCTCATGCCTGAAACAAACAACTGAAAAATGAATAAATAAATAAATGCATTTTCTCGCAAGCCAGATCACACTCTCAAAAACATTCATGAACCGCATTAAGGAGTGTCAAAAAGCAAGGCAAATACAATGAATTAAAAAAATAAACCATCAAATAAATAAATGAATCAATAAATAAAATAAATCAATACAAACATAAATAATCAGGAATCAACTTTCACATGCCACCGGGGCTTGTTTCCACTGTGCGCCATTCAAGACTCATGCAGCTTGTCCCTTATAGAACGTAAACACTCTTTCCACTCATCCTAGCTTGAGCAACAGTTTATGAGGCAGACAATTTACAGAGTTACAGATACAAAATGTTCCCTTTTACTTTGGAGAAGTGTTTCTCAACTGGTGGGTGGGGACCCAAAGGAGGGTCGCAAGCTACTCTGACAGGGCCGCAGACAAAGAATACATAGGGAATTAATGAGTTATTTGATATATTGGTAGTGACTTCCCAATGCAAAACCAGGTGAGAGCCAGTGGTTTAGCAGACAATCAGCCTCACTCAAATGGTCACATTCTTGTTTATAGTACAGTTTACCATACAAGGCTCGAGACGATGTCGGACATTACTGTACGAACAATGTTTCAAGACTGTGGGTTGCTAATGCAAAGAAGTGCTCATATTATACAACAGCATCCCTTTAATCGGGGTATTTTTAGAAGTGAGTGGTGATGACAGGTGCTCAATACAAAACGGGGATCTACGAGACAAAACAGCGGCTGCAGAACTGACAGCCGCTAGCACAACAGAGTGAGATATACAAATGAATTCAAGTAACACAAAGAAAGTTTTTGCAGAGGAATTACAAATAATCATAGACAGTGTAAATCATTTGTAAAACAGCAAATGGAAAATCTGAAGCTTTACATTCATGATGCTTTCCAAAAGTGCACTTCATAAAATGCACAATCTTGAACTCGAGCTTGAAATTAAGAGGAAAAATATGTAAAGCTTTGTGAAACTGTCAATGCCTTTGTGCTGTAAAGCATATAGTCAAACCGTTACATTTGCTGTTTCCCGGGACAGAAACCTTTACAGCGTGACCAAATGACAAATGACAGCGTATCTGTAAGTGAGAAGAACCAAAAAAATGGATCGTTCTGTCCTTCTAATGCATTAACAACCAGACCTGGGTCAAATAATATTCTCAAATACTTTTCATGGTTGGTTTTAGCCTTCACGGGTGCCAGATGGGAGGAGTTTGCCACATAGGACAATACAATAAATGTCAGAAATTTCAAATAATCTCAGTAAGTGTTTGAAAGTCAATTTTGGATGTTTTCCTGGGATTTGCAACTTATCTGACACTATCTGAAAGGCGTGGATGGGGCAAACCCCGCCCATCAGATACTCATTAAAGGTAAAAACAAATGCTAAGATTATTTGCAAGTACTAATTGACCCAGATCTTTAAACAATCCAAAGCCTAGTAGCAGGGAAATTCTCCTCCTTGCATTGTACCACTGGAAACTGGTAGGAGGTCTGGATCTGTACACACAGGGGGCCGAGTTAGGACCAGAACCCAGGCCTGTAGCGGTAAGGTGAGTCTTTGGGAAAGCTGAGCTCCGGTCTGCAGAGCGGGAGCGTTCCGTCCCGGCACTGTCCTTCGTCCCGCTGATCCAGCAGGTTGTTGTTGTTCCTGCGTGGGGAGTAGGGTGTCGGGGCCTCCATGGGGGTCGGCAGCACCGCCACGTCTCTCCCAAACTCCACAGTGGGAGGGGTCTCTGTGCTGGAGGTGTGGGCGGGGGACTCACCGTTTCCCAGGCTGCCCCTGGGCCTCCCTTCGGCCCAAAACACGTCACAGCGCGCCCGCGGTGAAGGCCGCGGCCGAGCCACAAAGTCCAGGGTTTTGGGCCGTTCGGGAGCGCAGCGGCGACGCGGTGTCGGAGGAAACACCACGTTTGGGTCCGGGAGCCGGGGAACCTCAGAACAGTCTTCCTTTAAACCTCTGAAGACACCTAGTCGAGCAAACAGAGAGAAGATGCTCAAGCTAAAGATTTAATGATTCCAGACTGAATCCAATAGGGTTAAACCGATATTTTGGTCTGCTGTTATCAGGCCAATATTGGTGTTTTATTAAATATCGGATATCGGCCAGTCGATGCTGTCTACTGCCAATAATCCTACTGCTAATAAACCACAATCCTCTCCGACTACAGTTATATAAAAACAGTCTGTAACACCTGCAATGAAGTATCATTTTCTTTGCACGTTTTATTTATTCATTTAATTGTTCAATAATGGGGCTTTTATTGTTAATTATTTCTTCATTTAAAGGCCTTATGTATCCCAGAGTTTCTCCAACCATTGAATAGATGAGATGGGACTAATGGTTTCATTAGTCTGGTTTTAGTGTCCCAAGGTGGTCTAAATGCTGTTTCAGAAGCTTTCCCACCCTGACAAGAATACAATTCTGGGTGAAACACCGAATCCTTGTAATTTCTGTCATTAAAATGGTAAAATTTTAAGATATTGCCTTAATGGTCAAATCCTTATATCCAACATGCATCTAGTAGAAATTAGAGAGACACTTCAAGACCTTACCTGTGTTCTCTAATGTTGTTTTTTCTGGTAAAGGTTGGAGATTATTCAGAGGGCAGCTCTTCTTGATGGCTCCGTCCGACGGGGTTCGACGTAAGCTGCGTGAGGAACTCGGGGCGGAGGGCACGTGGGTCGGTGTGAGAGACTGGCGGGGGTTACGCTTGAAGCTCTCCAGGTGAGTGTTGACCAGCGGGTTGATAGGGGCTTGGAGGGACTGAGGCTGCGAGGCGGGAGGAGGGACAGGAGCCTGCCGAGGCGGCGTGGCGGGCCGGCAGACTAACAGCTCCTCGCTGTCGGAACGCAGCAGCGAGCGAGTGGAGTTACAGTCAGACACGGACGATAAGGACAGCAGCGTAAAAGAGGGGGGCAGGCCTCGCTCGGGCAGCGAGGGCGCCGAGGGTTTCAGCGGGCTTTCCCGTCGGAACAGTCTGCGAGTCGGGGGGCTGGTGCTCCGCCTCTGGCCCCCCGTCCTGTGGAAGAAGCCCTCCCATCGCGGTTTGATGCTCTCCTCAGGCTGGGCCAGAGTTAGCAGGTTGAAGCCCAGTCCCACGGCCGCCAGCAGAGCGCCGCAGCCCAGCAGCACCAGCTCGGAGCGCCGGCCCCCGCCCGGACTCTTCCTGCTCGGAGGTGTTTCTGGGACCTGGCTGCTGGGGCAGTACTCTCCTCCATCACCGTCAGCAGCAGCCGTGTGGCCCTCCCTCTGGAAGGGGATGCAGAGGTAGGACTGGCCAGGAGAGGCTCCTGGCTCAGTAGTGAAGCAGCAGTCTTCATTCTCTGAAAACAGGATGATTCACAGGCTAACATCACTGTGCTTGTCTTGTGAAGGGGAACAACTTTGTACAATGATGCGTATGCTTCATGTCGAACTGCTACTTGTTGTGTACTTGCATTCACAACATTACAACACACAGGACTGCACACAACTGTATGCTATGCAAAGCGGATGAGCCTTCATCATACTATAAGAATTCTTCTAAAACAAGAAGAGAGAGTAACTAAACCCCAAACCCAAATCTGTGTTCAGCCTGACATCTAATGGTACAATGCATGCTATTGAATGGGCCATCTGCTATTGGCTGATCTTTGGTGCCAGGTGATGTCACCTTCTATAGAGTAGGTAGGTGCCAGGTGGCGACAGGCCAGGCTTTACATAGATTTGGGTTTGGGGTTTAGTTACTTTTTAACTAAGACTTACAGCTATACCATCATTATTTTAATTCCATTTATCCAGGTATTGTTTGCTGAACATTATGCTCCTTTTCAGCATCACCCGGTTCACATTCATGCAGTTACGCACATCCACATCTGGGAGCTGCCTAGTTCAACCACAGTCTTGACTCACTTTCCCCATCCAGACTTTCCCAGCCCGTCTGTGGACTCACAGCGTCCTTCCTGCCACAAGCCCACTTGTCTAACCTTTAGGCTACAGCTGCTCCCTGTATTATCATGCGGAGCGTTCTCATGCCAGGGAAAACAAACCCGCTAAGCCAGTCCTGCTTACCCATCTCCACCAGGCTTGGCACTCCAGGCACTGCTGGACTGTGTCGAGGGGACCGACGCAGATTTGGGGCGCTGCAGGACCGCTGCCTGCTCCCCTCATGGGCAGGCTTCACACTGTCAGGTAAAACGGGTAAAGATCATTAAAAGCCTTGTCTTTTCAGAATGAACATGCACAGTACCAACGGCACTGCATGATCAATAAAGCACAGATTTTCATAAGCCTGCTATGTTCCATTTCCATAACTGATCATGTGTTCTTGAAACAAAATACAGTGATGTAGTGGTGGAGAAAAGAACAGAATTAGGCACTCCAGATAGATCACTGTAAGGTGAACAACCATCAATATAATACAAAAATGTATTATAAAATGTATTTTTTAAGGTGTAATAAGTAAGATTTTCACTGTCCCACAGCACAAAATGACCATAATATATCTGCAAAAGTTTGATAGGGTTATTGATCAATACCAATGAATTAACAATTACTTCACCAGGTGCTGAGATTTGTGGCTTTCAAAACTCAAAACTGTCCCGAACTCTGTTTTGGAACAAATTCTCCACCCAGTGCCAAGTCACTCCCAATCCCCAATTCCTTGGTTGCCAATAAAGATTGATAAAAGTCATAGTTTACTTAATGCCCCTTTGAATATTCTTAAAATATTTTCAGAACAGTATTTATTTGGCTATATTTTCTGAAATGGCCCTATTTTCATTTAAGCGACACAGTATGTGATATGACCACTAATGTATACTAAGAATTTTAATCAGAAAGATTTATATTAGCTGGAAAAGGTGTATAATAGGTGTATACTACTAAACTAAACTGAAAAGGGTAGTAAAAGTGAGTTGAGGTGGGTTTACCTGGCGTCAGCGCTGTGCTCCCTGAGAGGCCCGGAGCCGCGGGACCTGCCCTTCTTCCTGGATCCCTTCCTCTCCCCCTCGTCTTCATCCTGGAAACCTGCGTTGCGACCCCAGGCTGTACAGCCCTCCCCCGGGGTGACTGCAACACAACAGAGATTTGAAAAAGGATTAAATTTAGACGACTGATATCAAAGGCCAAACATTAAAGCGCTTGTTATGAATAATTGATTAATGCCTCAACTGTGAAAACTCAGTGCATATGGACTTGTCTTCTGCGTTCCATGATAGTTAAGATCAATTCGATGTGATTGAATTTTAAATATTCAATGCGGATGCTTGCTTACGCTGGATGGCTCTCAGGCGGGGCAGCATCGGCGGACTGGTGGGAGGGCTGGAGCCGCTGCTGAGCAAACTCCTGCGCCGGTCATGTGAGGGTGAAGCCTGCACTGTGATTTTGTGCTGAAAATCTAAATCGGGGTTCCAAAAAACAAATATTAGCTTTCAAGGGAGAAATCAAACCAAAAATGTAATTATAAACAGTTTATTTTCATATATTTGTGTTTTCTTCCCTCTTCTTTTTCTTGTTCTTCTAATATAAGGTGTATGTATTATATTCCAAGTCTTAATCTTTATCTGTATTCTGTGGGCATCTGAATAAACAATTAACACTAAACATTTTAAAGCTGCAATATGCAAAATTGCAACTTTTCTGACATAAATAGGATATATTACACATTATCAGTCTAGACCCTGTGTATACATGCCTAAATACCCCATTTGCCTGAAATTGTCATTTCAATGATGTTCGGGATGTTTTAGGGTGTGTACCATCTGCTGTGGGTGTGTTGTATGGGTGTGTGTGAGGCTAGTGGCAACAGTGCAGGGAAGTCATAGCAATAACAGCAGTGGCAGAAAACAGTAAGAGAAGAAAGTAGAGTGAAGCTAAATGCTCAATTAAGAAATGTTCAAAAAACATGCTGAACATTGGCATTGCTTTTTTTATTACAGATTGCTACCGATTACTAGTTTTCGCCATCTGCTTCTTCAACCCCTGTCGAGGCTTTATGGAAGCTGCGGCCTCAGGCTAGATGCTGTCTCAAAGTAGACAGCTCAACAAAATGAGTGACAAGTGTTGGGGTGGGAACTTGACCAACTGAGGAGGAGGAGGAGGAGGAGGAGGAGGAGGGCGGGACTAACAACACACTTCCTGCCTCAAGGCGAAAAGCTGCATATTGTAGCTCTAACAAACAGCAGTGCAGTTAGTTGACAGTACCTGAGGGCAAGCTGATCCTGTTCCCATCCTTGAGTTTAAGGCGGCTGCGGCGGAACTTGCCCTGCCTGCTCTCCACGCGGGGCTTCTCCTGGTAGAGCTGGTGGATGATGATGTTGAGCTCTCGCTCCAGGATGTGGATCTCCCGCTCCGCCAGCTCCTGCTCGCGCCTCCTCAGCGCCTCCTCCTGGCACTTCTGCTGCAGCGCCGCCCGGCTCAGCTCCTCCTCCCACGATCGCAGCTCCTGACGGGACAAAAAAGAAAAGGTTGAGCAAATAGCCGCAGTCATGGTTAAAATAAAACATTTTAATAAGGCTGTATTCTAATCTCATCCCTAAACTTCTTTCATTCTCCTGAAATTACTAAGCAAGTATAGCCATGATGCCAACAGATACTTGCATATCAACAGAGGATGCATGTCAGAACAGACTGCTGTTTTTGGCACATAGGATACCACTTTGTGTATTCTAGTGCAACTGTTCATATTCTTAATTGGGAAATTGTCAAGTGAATTCAATGAGTCAATCATAAAAGCACCCATTCCCACCTTCTCCTTGGTCCTCAGCTGATCAAACATTTCCTGTATCTCCAGTTTCCAGTCATCCTGCAGAGAGTGGAAGGACTCTGCTGGCATCTCGAAAAAGCCCGACTCCTCGATGGCCGTCAGCTGGTCCAGAACACTAGTGAAGAGCGGCCGGGAATGAGGGTCTGGGCTCCAGCAGTCTGCGGCGACAGATGAAAACGACAATCTCAAAATCGGGGCGGATTTTGGTGCACGACAAAATTCGTTTTGGCTCCATAATGCCTCCATAGAGTGATGGCATATTCTGTTTTGTCTTTTTTTGATGCAATTCACTCATAGTTGAGGAGTGATTTTGGTGGGTGTTTAAACAACTAAGAATCTAATGCTTACTTCTTAATGTTAAATAGCATCTTTTTGACCCACGGCCCACCACTCATGTTACATTTTGGCCCCTGACCCTGCATTAACCACTGTGTAATAATCACTATCCAGTTTGGAGGAGAATACAAAAAAGTCACACATTGGATATACTCTGATATCAGATAGACTCCTTCTTACCCTCCATAAGTCGTGCGAAGGGCTCGGGACAGGTTGAGGGAACGGGCAAAGCCAGTTTATTCATCGCCACTCCATAAGCCACCGCTAGACCATCGATTCCCCGGAACGGCACCTCTCCTGTCAGCAGCTCCCACAACAGGACGCCGTAACTTCATTGTTAAAAATAAAAGAAAGAAAAAGACAGCAATCGGTGATAAAGGATCCTGAGCATATTGATGAATACAATTTGGGTATACAAATTCAAAAAATGTGCCACCATTAGGTTGTGCAAAGATGATACTTGCTGAGATAAGGGACCTGATTGCACTGCAACTTCTGATTGCATGATTTGAAACATTCTGGTGGATATAAAGATAAATGTGTATATGAACATGAAGCAAGATGTTGCTGAAAAAGAGCGTGTTTATTCAGTAACCCCTCTCTTAAAGGTAAAAGCGAGAATAGAAAAACACTCTTTTGCACTCTACTCACTGTAAATATCAGTGTGAGACAGGAAAGGTCGAAATCAGAAAATGCCATCAGTAGAGTGCAGGTGGATGTAGCTGACAGATCCATGTGACTGACTCATGTGAATCCAACACAGCAAATGGAGGTAATGCCAAGACCACACACAGACACTCACTTCAAACCAGGAATAAACCTTACAGACTCTGGAGAATAGACTAGTGGGGTTATTGCCGTTGCTATAGTATCTCCATTTTCCCCATCCAAATTCTGGCCAATGAGGGCAATTTACACCAGACCATCAAATAGCACTTTAACAATTAGCATTTGTTTGAGCTAAATTAACTTTCAGATGCTTTGCTGTGATTGTCTACACTTCCTGGTGCCCACTGTATTGTCTTATGTAACGCCCACCCATGTGGCACCGAAGTAAGGTAAAACAAACCATAAAATACTATTAGACCCAGGTAGCATAGACTGAGAATCATGGACTAGTGAGCCAGTGTAATTCCCCATCCCCGGTTAGGACTCCTGAGGACATTCGTCTCCCCATCACTGCTGTTATAATGCACACTGCCTCCTCTTGGCTCTCTCATCTATAACCCTTTAATCCTGTTTTAGAAAGGGAAACCCCACATTCAGTCAGGAATAGCTGAGCTGGCCTGTTAATGCCACTGCAGTTGGTCCTGCCTGCACACTGAGCCTGTCTCATGACAATGAAGCAGATCAGCAGAAGACAGGAAAATGAGAGCGACAAATGGGACTATAATGAACAAACTATTAATCACACATAGCATCATTAAATATGAAAATGAATGCGGGTATGCAGTATGTTTACACAGACACAAGTTCAGCTTTACTTTTGTGGTCTTAAAAGAGAACTATCCAAATTCTTAAATCTGAAGTTGTCAAATAAATTCTTCTAGTTCAATGTGGTTCAGATCCAGAACAAAGGCAAATAACTTGTGTCTAAAGCAGTAGAGATCAGACTAATAACAAAGGGACTGAAAAGAATAACTGTAAACCACTATGATCACAGTTAATATGTATATAAATTAATAAGTGTATGTCTACAACTATGCAATTTGTGCTTTACTGTTGTGCAGAAATCTTCACAAAATGAATTTCCATGAAATAGACAACGTTCATGTATTGCTATATTGTATTAGATTAGATTGTATCAGACTGTATAAAGTCGATATCACATCCCTTCATTAAATGAAAAACACATGATGCTCTAGATTACTTTTCATGCCATATAGTGAATTTGAATGTGTTTTTATAGAGTGATTTGATTAGTCTACTTTCCATTGTATATTTTGCACCCATCTCATTATATGTGACCTCCTGTTCTTGTACTATGTGTCAGTATGAGCTGTGTTACTATATAAGCTGTTATACTGTCTGCACCATTGCCACCAGGACCGTACATTGTTTTTGTGCTTTGCGATTAAGTTCCTTCTGGTTCTGATTCTGTTTTCAGCTCAGTTCTACAACCTGCAGAACAGATGCAGTTTGCGGCTGCATCCGCCCCCGTTCTGCCCACCTCCAGACGTCGCTACCCTTGGAGAAGGTGGATGAGCGGATAACCTCAGGAGCCATCCAGGCATAGGTGCCGGCGGCGCTCATCTTGGTCGTGCGGTGCCACTCTCGAGCCAGGCCAAAGTCTGTGATCTTCAGAGTCTTGTTGCTAAGGTCTTCCATCTCAACCCGCTCAAGGATTAGGACTGGAGCGGATATACGGAGCATCCAGGAGAGGACGGTGGTGGAGGTGTGGGGAGTGATGGGGGGGGGGGGGGGGGGGGGGGGAGTTTCGGTTGGATGGGCAGATTGGAGGATGGAGGGGGAGGTCGGAGGATGTGGGGGAATAATCATGTGTGCAGATCGGTAGGTGGATTGACGGTAAAAGTAAAAGGTTTCAGGTAATCATTACCAGGATTGAAATGTGGGGAGGGGCGTAGCAGCAGGATCAGGCCCACAATAAAACACAAAGCATGTGGAAACGCAAAAATGAGATACGCGGTAAATGAACAAAACAGGGTGCGGTTGGTGGGAGGCCGTGATGAAAGGATTGGAAGGATAAAAGCAGAGTAGAGAACAGGAGAGAGAGAGAACAAAAGAGAGGGAAACCATGAAGTGTTGAGCCATTAAGACAGAGGAAAGCAGAGATGAAAAATACCTTTGATCAACGCTAAGAATCTCACTGAGTGGTTTTACAACAGTAGATCTCAACCGTACACAGATATCACAGTTAAACTACAGAAATAGTCTGTTTTGGCACACCCTTTTGCTCTAATAGGCACTAGAAGCCAATCCCAATGTACGACAGCAAAGCAGCTCTCCTCCTAACCACATGCTCTCCCCCATTCAGCTCTACAATGCTGCCAGGCCATCTGCTGTGGCTGTGCCCAGTGGAGAGGGTGTGTCTCCAGGCTGCGGTGCACATCAAGGGACCCTTCATCTGCTGCTCATGTGGCTGTAATGCTACAGAGGCTGTTTCCAAATAAACTAAAACCCCGACACGTGGTAAATCCTCGTCCTGTGTAGCTCAAGGAGGCAGAACATGGAACAAACAGAGCCAGGGTGAAGGTTCGATTCCTCCTGGGGCCGCTCACGCTCGAAACGCATGCACTCACAGTAATGTATGGTGCTTTAGATAAGAGCATCCACCAAATGACATCACATGTTATGGGAAATGTAAGTGGTTGTTGAAAGGGACGAGGTAAATCCTCTAAGAATCATTTTAGGCAAGGGTGGAAGTCACTAAGTACATTTACTCACATTACTGTAATTGAATAGCTTTTTTTGCGTACTTGTACTTTTTTCACTTTAGTATTTCTTCAGTAAGTTTACTTTTACTTAAGTACATTTCTCTTGAAGTGTTGTACTTCACTACATTTTAAATCACATCCATTACAGAGTACACATTTTGTGGCTCTCCTTGAGCATCAGAAACCGAATAATCGTAAATTGACAAATTGTGGAGCGATTCACAGTGAGAAAAGTAATCTGGCTTTACTTTATTTATGCACTTCATTTTGTAATTTCCAAATTTTCCAATTAAAAAAAGTGAGTTTGAACTTGAATTCTCTCGTCCTTTTAGAATTGCAAGGACAAGATCACATATAACAACATTCTCTTTTCTAAAAAGTAACTCAGTAACTTTTACTCAGTAAATTTTAAGTGAGTTACTTTTTACCTTTACTTACGTAGATATTTACACCAGTACTTAAAGGAATAGCTTGGTATTTTGAACCCTGGGCCCAAATAACATGTTTTCGGTCATGATCCCTATTAGTAGAAACTAATAGCTAGCCGCCTGCTCCACCCATCCAGTAACACCGGGCGGCCCCCTCCCACTCTACTGCAATAGAAACCTAGGGGCATATGCGACAGTCTTACTTACAATACACATGATAAACGTTGTTTTGCAAAACACGACGCTCACAGTATAATCATACCGGTGTCAGTATGTTATCTTGAAAAAATAAAAAAAAACTTTCTGTCAGCAGTTAGGTTTCTATTGCAGTAGAGTAGGAGGGGGCCGCCCGGTGTTACCGGACGGGTGGAGCAGGCAGCTAGCGAAGTTATGGCTTCTACTAATAGGGATCATGACGGAAAACATGTTATTTGGGCACAGGGTTCAAAATACCGAACTATTCCTTTAAGTAAAAAATCTATCTATCAATCAATCAAGTAATGATACTTAGCAGAACATTTTAGTACTCTTTCCACCACTGATTTTAGGTATACACAAAAACTAGTGGATTGATCAGGATTTCTAAATGAAGAATTACTGAGTAGGACACAAAAGAAGAGAGAGTAAGGAGGAGACTGAGGAGGCTGTTTGTCCTATAACATAAATTTTGTTCTTGAGGCATGTATTACTTTAGTCGGTTTTCAGGATTTATAGTTTGCCCCATAAGCTTGCTCTACCCCACATGTAATCTAAAAACCAATCCAACTCAGCTCTTCACCGCATCTCCCTGTCAGCGAAAGTCTGATTCCAAAGAGTTTGGTGAATGTTGCTAAAACAGAGATTTTTATGGGCAACTACCGAACCGGAGAGCTACACAGAGCTGCTGTTCAGTAACCATGTGAACCATGTGATATATGGTACAGTTGTGAAGTCAATAATGTATAAAGGCATACACAGCATACCCCTCTCTAACCCTGTTTCACGGGGTATTAAAGAAATGCCAAAACGGGGTGTGCACCCACGGTTTTTGAATAGGCGCATATGACAAAAATAAACCACTTAAGTTCATAAGTTTCTGCACACAAGCATTTGAGGAAAAAAGATGCAGAGATGCAATAAAAATTATTCTCTAGTGTCCAATTATGCTGATACAGAAAAGAGAAGATGCTTCTTTCATCTCTTTCTCTTCTTTTACTGAAGTGTTTGTGTGAAGGAACTTAGAGAGTAAACTGCATAATATTATCCACCTACAGCTTCATCAGCACAGTGATAGGTTACAGGGTGAGTCTCAGAGTGCCCGCTTCCTCGTCACAGCAGACGCACATCCTTAGCTCCTACTGTAACCACAGAGTAGATGCTTCTGTGGGTTTGTATACTGCACTGTCATGTACTGCTCCCTGTGCTGTGACGAGGAGTCATGGGTTTTCCCCACTGAGCCCTGGATGGCAACTAGTTAGACTGGCTTAACACTTTAAAAGTGGCCAATGGCAGTCAAGGGCCTGAGCTGATCACCAGAGAATTGGGCCAATGGGAGGCAGGAAGCTGGTTGTATATATTGTTTGAGCCTCCAATGGGGAGGCTGGGACAGAGCATCGGGCAAATCCCCGGTAATAGGCTTGGGATTTAGGGGATCCAGCCGGGTAAAATGCAAGATTACAACTGCTCCACAAACACACATGCAAACTCCTTTTTCTTTCTACACTCATTATACATTTCTACACAAACTTGATCCACTGCATATCACAGCTTGTTTAGCACAGAGTTCAGCATGGTGTTATATTATTGTATTTTAAAAGGGGCATCAAGTAAGAATTTAACTATCCCACAGCACAAAATGACCATAATACATATATCTGTGGGGGGTTGACAGGGTTGTTGATTAATACTAATGACTTAACGATTAGCCTACTCTGCCAGACGCTGAGATTCCTGGCTTTCAAAAACTTTCTCACTGTCCATACTCTCTCTGGAAACAACCCCCTCCCCTGTATTTTCAACTGTTCAAAGATGGAGGACGGCGCTACGAGCGAATGGCCGAACACATTTTGTTTGCAAACCAAACCAAAAGTAAATGTTTTTGCATCGTGATAAATTACCTCTCTTCACTCTACCTTTCTGTTGGATCTCTGCTCTAATTAGCTAGCTTTCTCCTTCTGTTGTGAACATGTGACTTTTATATTTCTGTCCATTACCGGCTACCATAGGCTGTGCCACAGACCTGTTGATGCTGCAATTCGTTAGTTGCAGACAGAGTCAATAAAATGACTTAATGCCCCTTTAACACTAAAACTGTGCAAAAATGACAGTGAAGACTTTGCACAGCAAGCTATCACTGTGACAGAGCATTTTCTCACGCTCGAGTAATCGCCTTGTCACGGTGATGAGACACAGAGAGACAATCTTACTGTTGCTGGACTTGAGGTCTCGGTGAATGATGGGGACGATGGCCTGGCTGTGGAGATAGTGCATGGCGCGGGCGATCTGCACGGCCCAGTCCACCAGCGTGCAGGGAGGGATGCGTTTCCCCGAGAGCGCCCGGTTGAGCGGGCCGCCCCGAGCGAACTCCATCACCAGGCACAGGTTTGGCTCCTGCAGGCAAACCCCCAGGAGAGCCATGATGTTGGGATGGTGGAGCATGGCGAAGAGCTTGGCCTCCTGGCGCACGCTCTCCAGAGTCTGTCCCACGTCCTCGTCGGGGTCCCGCCGCGCCGCCTTCACTGCCACCTCTTCGCCCCGCCATATTGCGCGGTACACCTTTCCAAATCCGCCCACCCCGATGATCTCCTCCAGGGTCAACTCTGAGAATTCAATCTCCAGAACTGGGGAGAGACGGGAGAAGAGGCCACAGTTAGAATTTAGAGTTAAGAGAGACAGACAAAGGAAAAAAATCCATATTTCCCAATATAATAACAATGTGATACATTATTGATCCCCGTGGGGAAATTATGTTTTTGCTCGCCCCTCTCCATGGAGGTCGGAGGTCAGGCTAATCTACAGACCAGCCCCACTGGAGCTGGCAGGGGTTCAGTATTTTGCTCAAAGGAACTCCAGCAGGGTGGATGCTTGCCAACAAGGGTCTTGAAATCAGGCCATCCAGTTGAAGGATGCTCTCTGAAAGCAGTAAGTCACCCTGCTGCCCCAAATACTGGATCTGGTGTAACTATCCCTTGTGCTGTGAAATGAGGTTGAGCATCTGTCCTGAAATCTGACTTGGACGTCAGGAGAAGTAGGAAGGATGGGCGGAGAAGAAGACGCTCCTCTCCACTGAGTGTTTAAATTTAAGTGCACATATTGTTGTGTGTGATGTCTTGTCATGCACAGGAGCCTGTGTGTCTGCGTTATGGGCCGCGGCTGTAAACGTTCATGTTGTGGATTCCTAACAGTCTACTAAGCAGACTGACCTTGATGAATATTTCAGGTGGGATGGTATGTGTAAGTAGGCCAGCCGCCGCCGAGCATGAGACATGAAAGCCAACAAAAACGGCGACAGCTAACAAAGACGGTGGAAGCAATGTGGAGCAACCAAACAACTGGAGCTGATCTTAGTCATATGGCCTTAAATGCACTGGTCAGACATCAGTTTTAATGGCACATTTAGTGGTGATGCTTAGATGCAGATATGAGATTTGGTAGAATCTGTGGGAAATATAGGCTATATGAGCCTGTTAAAAGGCCTATGTAACTGCACAGCATCCCTCTGGCACACTGTTTGTAAAGGCCAATAAGAAGTAATGGTGCTTTCACATTTGGCTCCAGTGCAGTGCACTATAGGAGATTTTGCTTATGCTTACTGTATCTAAGTGTGCTAGAGGCCTTGGCTTGACATTCAGCTGCAGAGGCTTTTTCTCCACAAACACAATTTGACAGATGAACAGTTTTCACTCCCCTAGTCTTGCTGCTCAAATGGTGCAGGAACACAAGTATGGATGCCCATAAGAATGGATGCTGCAATGAAAAGCCACGCCAATGCATCTGCTTTACAGTGATAACAAAGGTTCACATCACATATAGTGATAATACTACATGCATGGGGTATGCAAGTGACGTTTCCCATGACTATTCTGCTCAGCAATGCTCTCTGAGGAAGCACAATGTGCAACGAAATTTGGGCATCAAGGCGGGGTGCATCACGGAACGTGCTGGCTGCTTGTTTGACAGGCAGGATGATGAATAATGGTCCTGAAGCTGGCCCGCCGCGAGGATGCCCGCGCCTGTTTCTAGGCCAACAGAAGTGCACTGCGCCTACCATGACATAGCACTCTCACCGTGGGCTTCTCTGGCCTTATAACAAAGACAAGGGAAGACACTACAGCTTTGTGCTCCATCTTAGCCATAGCACATTGGTTTCATTTGCTGTGGCATGCAGCACAATGGGATACTCACGGTGCAGAGGAGGCACTGAGTAATCCGAGTAGTACTGCTCCTCCAACGAGGTGTCCCGTATTTTCTCCTGAATGCCATTCCCACTACTGACATAGTTGCTGGGGAAAATGCCGACCCGGTCCGCTATCATACCGGTCCACCAGCCCTCGTCTCCCGACACCAGGGAATCCTTGGACAGGACCTCCACCAAGTCCCCCTTCCGCAGGCTGAGCTCATCGTCCGCGCTCGCCTCATAGTCGAAGACGGCCGTCCAGAAGCCCGAAGCGGCGGGTGTTGCAGCCGGCGCGCCGCGGATGCCATTCGCCGGTGCTGCCGCCGGCCAGCGAAAAACATCTGTCTCCGTTTCATTCGATGCAGAAATGCAAGCCTTGGGACTCAAACTATTGTCCAAAGCAGGTTTGAAGACATCCATTGACGCGATCCATAGGGGCGACCTGGATCACTGCATCATCCACCTGACGCGGCTGGCGGCTCGGCTCGGCTCGGCTCGGAGCGGAGCGGAGCGGAGCGCCCTGCACACACAAACAAAGCTAAGTAGCAGCTAATCCCGCACACACACACAGCTGAAAACACCGCTCTGCTGCATCGTCCGCCTGTCAGTCTCCGCCTGGCTCTTGTCAAATATACAATTGCAGCTTGATGATTTTCAATGCACAATCCTACACCCAATCATCGCTGTAACTCCTTGAACGCAATAGTCTTTATCCTAAGCCAATTGTGCCAACGTGCGAATCATCCCCGGCTTCCTATTGGTGCGCGGGCACGTCAATCACAGTTTAGTCCACGCCCTCCTCTCGGCGTCAAACGCTGATGTCTAACATATTTTACCATACAATAGCTAGGCCAATTAAACACAAAACAGCAATTTTTTTTTCTTCAAATTGTCTCCTTTATTTTGTTATTGACCCCCAAAACAAAATAAACAAATCATAATAAAATAATCAACTTAAGGTTAATTTTCATGCATAATTCCCTGAAATAAAAACATAATTCATAGCAAGGAGTAAAAAACAGTCAATGTAACAAACGATCAAACAAACAATCCCACTATTTCAGTGATGTAATGAGAGAATAAGGTGTGTGTGTGTGTGTGTGTGTGTGTGTGTGTGTGTGTGTGTGTATGTGTGTGTGTGTGTGTGTGTGTTATGGTGGCTGGAATTCAATCAATAATAGCTCCTCCATAAAAGCATCTTCTCTGTAAGTGAAGCAGAGAACAGCCATTACACTAAACCAGAACTTCTTCGAAACAGATTCTCTGCATTTTCTTCTTGACTGACAGGAATCAGTGGAAGATTTCCTTTGACATGATTGAATTCCAGCCTGTTAATGACCAAAAAATAAAACCCTAAATGTACTGTGGTAAGACATCAGGAATATACCGTAGATTTGAGAACAGCTTCGACCAGTTAAGGTTGACATAAATACAGTGGAGATGCAATACAGTGTTTCACATGTTGAGTCGGCGTGGATCGAACCGATCAATGAGCATGAGTGACAAATCAACCAAGAATCCACTGTCACTTCAGTCCAGACACGCCGCCATCTTGACACACTTCACGAGGATTGGTTTGCACATCTAGTGTTTGTATTTATATGTATAGATATACTGTATATCTCCAAGCTTGTGGGCGT
Source organism: Centroberyx gerrardi (assembly GCF_048128805.1). Taxonomy (NCBI): domain Eukaryota; kingdom Metazoa; phylum Chordata; class Actinopteri; order Beryciformes; family Berycidae; genus Centroberyx; species Centroberyx gerrardi. The sequence goes on from NC_136013.1 coordinate 5,860,257, forward strand.
CAATGCAGGAATACAGAGGTGGTGGATCTGTTAGGAAGATGGTGACGGATGGGATGAAGGTGATATCTGGTTACTGAGCCTCTACAGTGGCAGAGGAGGATTTGTTTGCCTTGGCCTCCACAGTTTTAATGTGGACTTGTGATGGTTACATGGGAAACTTTAACGTTAGGCTACATTATGAGACATCGGCACAACGCAGATCGTTTTAAAAAGGCTACCTTACTCTTCATCAGGCACCAGATAAAGACTTTTAGTGAGAGAAAGAGAGAGGAAGAGTATTAAAGTGAGAAAGGGAGAGAAAGACCCTTTGATAAACAATAGAACTAATACAACTGGACATTTCTCCTTTCTGTGTGCCACTATTTGAATATGCTTAAATAACTTACAGATGTTAACAAAAGTCTCTGTCTAAAGGTGTATTTATGTAGTTTACAGTCTCACTGCCTCAGTGCTGGATTAAAAAGATGTCAAATGTAACTTAGGAATCCTCAATAGTTTGTAAAATGTAAACAAAGCAGTTCGTCTGCATCCTTCTGTTATTGATCCAGATAAGCAGTGAAGTGTAATATGGTGACACGTTCAACATATATAGAAATGACTGATATATACGAGATACTAGACACAGAGCTGGTTTCACAGAGATGGATTAAACCTAGCTGTGCTGTAGGCTTAAGAAAAATGGGAGACCAAGATTTTTAATGTGATGCCTTCGCTTGGCTTCTGAATTGGACGAGATGTAGCTTCACTGTCCACTCATCAGGAACGTAAAAAGCAGAAAAATGAATAATTTCCAATTAGAAATCAAAACTATGGAATCCTACACCCTCAAAAAAATTATTTTCAAGAATTCCATGTGTCCAGTTTGGGACGACCCATAATTTTGTCCTTTTCAACACAACATATGTTAATAGAAACACATATTGCTGTTGTTATGTGAAAACCTTATAACTCCACACTTTTTGAGTTTATCCCATTGGATAAACTCAAAAATGCATGGTGGTCAATCTGAAAGCAAGGCTGTTTTTCCTGAAAGGTTGACATTTTGGTGGCGATGTGTTGTTATTAAGATTTGATGTTTTGAAACGTAACACACGTGTGTGTGGTTTCAAACTAGACACATGGCCGTGTTCAAAATGACACACACCTCTTGAGAACGCACACTTGGTCTAGGCTTAACCTGCGTCAGTGAAAGCAGCTTCTGAACCAGGAAGCCGGGCTGCCCTTACTCCTCTGTGAAAGAACAAACAGGGGGTGGTATCAAAACAACATCCACTTTGGAAATTTTCTGTTTTTTTATTTTGACATCTCACTGTGGGTCAGGAAAACGTACCCATCCATTAAAATGTGTCCCTTTCCTGTTGTACAACAGAAGTTAAAAGAAAAGCATTCATCTCAGCAATGAAACTTTCTTCAGTGTCTCACAACAACATCAACCACAAAGCCCAATTATTGTGATTTGAATTTTTGCCAATACACATTTCACATCCGTCCTCCACACTGAAAGAAAAAAAAACAAAAAAAACAAAACTGGTGCCTTGAAGTGTTGTGTATGATATAGTTTTTTTTTCTTTTACAACTTTTAAGACATGTAGTTTTAAGACAAATGATAGAACCAACTCAAGGCATGCCTGTATGAAGACCGACAACACCGTCTGTGCACACAAGTGCGAAGAGGACACACGGCCTGACTCCAGCACACCAACATGTACAGTACATAAACACATCGGCCGACGTTCACCTCAAATCAAACACTTCTTGGTAGAGAAAATCATGAATACAACCAAATAAACGATACAATGAGCCACTAACGTCCAAAGAGAAAATTAAGAACACTGGCATTTCCCTGTCATGATGAATACCTATCGTATTCTGTTGTAAGATCGTGTGTCAAGTCTGTGTTCTCGTTGCAGGACTTTGAGGAGGGGAGCTGGGTAAGTGGGCTTCAGTGACAAAACAAAACAAAAAAACATGATCATATTTGTTTATAACCTCACACTTCCACTGACACTGGCTCAGATGAAGCGACTGCAGAGAGAAACCTGTAGATGAGTTGTGACAGAGTCGTGCTGACATGCTTTTTGCCCAGCACACCTATACTGTGTCTATGTAAACATACACTGAAAATTATGTACATAATGTGAGTTTGTGTTGCCTCTGAACGGGGCCGGGTTAGCTTCGCTGTCTTCCCTCTTGTGCAGCAATGGACCCATCGCTCTACTCTGAATGTGTGTGTATGTGAGAGAGAGAGAGAGAGCGAGAGAGAGAGAGAGAGAGAGAGAGAGAGAGGAGAGCAGGTGTGGTCCAGGGCCAGGAAGATAGCATCCAGTTTAGCCACAAGACGTATTTACAACACTGCTCACCACCACAAAGGAAGAGTGAAGGAGGAGTGGTAAATAGAGGAATAGAAGAAGAAGAAGAAGAAGGGACAACCACAGGGACTGGAGACTGACATCCCCCTTGTGGAAATATAGTGTCACTGCCACTTTCGGTCACTTTTTTTTTTTTGTGTGTTGTTTTCTGGTTTATTAAAGATGTTGCATCCCACCTCTTTGGTAATCTCTTGGGTGATTCTTAAATTAGCCAAGAATTTACTGATTATATAGTAACATACACTTTTATGCAAATGAAGTAATAAACATATTCTGCCGCTTTTGGGAATTTCAAAGGTGTAATTTTTTTTTTCTCTCGTTTTAAAAACAAAGCACCAGTCATGTATTAAACAGCATTCAATATCACGCTACTTTCAGATTCAGACTCGCGCTGCCTGCTGCCTGACACTGGATCCTCACTGTGCAGCTGAAGAGTTTCATTCCCAAAATGAGATAACCTTTATTTCTGACAGCTATACTCTTATATAACACCTGATGACACGAAAGTAAAAGTTGTTATGAGTCATCTTTAAAACCACTGCCTACAAAGCCAGCATTTTTGAGGGTGGAATCGTCTTGATTTTCTGAAATATGTAATGAAATTTCTGGCATGGATTTTCCTCCTTTTTTCTTCTGAAAGAGGTTATGTGCCACTTTGGAATGAAACCCTTCAGTTTGTTTTATCGCTGCATCCCATCGACTCGACCGAGCGAGCAGCTTGTCAGTGGGTGCCGTGGATGTGGTGGGTGCAGCTGCAGCGAACGCTTCCTCCCCCTACAGGCACTCTATTCAGTCCGTAGTGATACCTTTAATATTGGCCTTTTGCACATGTACAAGTAGAAGTCTCCATAAATAGAACTATACAGCAAAGTGCATGGAAGGAACAGTACAAAAATACCTCTGAATTTTATCTCTGCAGCAACACATTTTTTTGGATTTCTGATTTCAAAAGGTGAAAACTCGAGTGAGACCAAGATATCAGTAAATAAAATACAATGTCATACTTTTACCTATAGGCAAGATACATAACTCTTAGAAATGTGAAGACATCGTTCCAGTATATGACCCCCCTCCCCCTCCCCCTCCCTCCTCCCCTCCTCCCCCTCTCCCTCCCCCTTAGCCACAGCGATCCTCTGTTGTTAGAGCAGAAGGTGACCACATTTAAACAAATATTCAAAATATACAGAAAATATGGAAATATATTATATATAGATACGTATATAGTACGGAAGTAATGTTCAGGGCAGTTTGACCATGTTCACTGTGTCCTCCACCGCCTCCTCCTCGCCTGTTTGATTGGTGATTTGTCTGCCAGTACATAAGTTGTCACTGTCGCTCCTCCCTCTTTGCTTGTGTGTGGTTTCTGAGAACTCTGCAGTGCTCCTTAGGAAACTATGCAAATAAAAATAAATACTATGAGTCCATCTTGACTGTCACTCAACAACATATCTCCATTTACGATATAATCTTTTTGTTATTCCTTAACGTAAGATCAGAAAATAGTTCTTTGATTCCTCTTTTTGTACGTTTTTTTTTGTCTGTTTTGTTGTATTTTTTGCATTTTTATCCCCAAAATACTTCGTTTTAAAAAAAGTCGTTCTCAGCAGATGTTGAGAAAAATATAGACCTCTGATTTGACTCAACTCTCTCCGGATATAAGACTTCAGTCTCCTCCAGTGGAATGCAGGACCACCCTCAGCATCCTCTAGACTCGGTGGTAACCCAATCCCAACTGTAAGCACACTCGCACGGGCCCGTCGGCAGCAGGGGCAGGACACACACCTCCAAGCGTCCTTACAGGAGGGGTTGAGGGAGAGACAGAGAGAGAGAGAGAGAGAGAGAGAGAGAGAGAGAGAGAGAGAGAGAGAGAGGTGGGAGGTGTGGGACGGGGGCTATCTGGAAAACCCCGGGTTTTACCTCTCCTGTCTTTCCATACCGCACAAGACCGACCCAAATTCCACAGTGAGAATTCACTCTTTTACCTCTGAAGTTGTACTTTGAACCCCTGTAATTTTTTGTTTTTTTTTCGAGCTGAAGTCAGTTCTTTCCCCTTGAAGGGTCTAGAAGCCCTCTATATGACAGTAGGCCTCCAGACTGGAGAAGAGGATGTAAAGGAACCAGAGGCTGAAAAAGAAGGCTGTCGTGGCCAGTCTGTGTCCCCGGGGCCCGCCCAGTTCTCCTCCGATGTGGGCCCGGCGCCGGTAGAGCAGCACTGAGATGGCCAGGAAGGCGAAGATGGTGAAGAGAGTGACGGAGAAGGCCAGCGATCCGGCTTCCACCACAAACGGCTTTCCTTTCATGTGCCAGTAGATGGCCGCCACGGACCAGGCCACGCCGATCCCCAGGAAGACGTTGACCGCGTTGCTGCCGGTCACGTTCCCGATGGAGGCGTCGGCGTAGGTGTCCTGGACCGCCGATACCTTACTGGCAAAAGTGTCTGCGGAGAGAGAAGGGATGTTTCATTGTTATTTCATTGGGTTTAAATTTATTTCAAATGTGTATCTGAGGAGCAGAGGAGAGTTATTTCTGACACGTTATGTTAGGGAAAACTACAAGCTCTCACAAATGGGCACATGCACACACACATTCAGGTACACACACATAGAGACTGACTAACACACACACATGTACACATATGCACATGTGCTTGCACACACACACACTTGAATGCATCATTTTCAACACATCTTAAAGGTGTAATGTAGCATTTTTAAACATTAATATATTTACTGTAAACAAATGAGAGCATGGTCGAGACGGTTGGTGGCCTCTATTTCATGCCAGTGGTATTGCGAGTGTTTCTCAAGATTAAGACTACATTTCACGTAAGTCCCGTTGCGTCCCGTTGCGTCCCGTTGCGTCCCGTTGCGTCCCGTTGCGTCCCGTCCCCTCTCCCCCCTCCCTGGCTTTACTGAAGGGGATCAACATGTTGGAAGTGATTTTTTTCATCGGCCTTTCATTCGTTCGAAACTCTGAAAGCTTTGTTTGCTCTGAAAGAGCAGCGCCCTCTTCCCGTTTTGTGCCATAAAGCAATCCAGCAGATATCTAGCGACCCGGTACCACACAATGTAAAATGCAGTGTAGAAACCGGTAGGGGCTTCCAATCTTTTCAGCAATGATCTCATTTGTTTATGGTAATTATACAAATATCTCAAAATGAATGTGGTAATTAATTATTGTTGTTACACGTGGCTCCTTTAATAACAAAAAACACTGACAAAACCTAAGTTGTTAGTAACATATTGTCACTGTCAGGGTGAAAATAAAAAAAAACTGATTGATGAAAAAACTTTTCAAGAACTAAGAAAACAGCCTTGTTTTTAGCATTTTTGCCTTGTCATCAAAGAGTTTCATTAGCCCAAGAGGTCAGAGAATTTCCTCAAACCATAGAGGAGCATGTAATCCTTCAATTGAAGTGAAAAAACACACATCCATTGACACATCCTTTTTTAAAAGTGCACTGTCTATTACTGTCTATACTATCTATGTCTCACTCACCAGGGACGGACGTGCCGAGTGCCACAAAAACCACAGCGGTGACCGAGTCCTTGAGGCCGATGGTGCAGCCGAAGTGGGACGCCAGGTCGCCGATGACGGCCGTGAGCAGGCCGATGATGACGATAGAGATGATGAAGCAGGCCCAGCCGTTCAGGTAGTCGGTGGGCGGGACGCAGGCGAACAGGACCTTCCAGAAGACGGTGAGGAAGTGCATGACGTAGTCGAAGCAGGACGGCAGCCGTTCCTCCCCCGTGTCCTCCTCGTCCTCATCTGCTGGGAGGAAGTGGAGATGAGCGGGGGGGGACGGCGGCGCAGGAGTTGGGGGGGGGGGGGGGGGGGGGGTGAAAGGTGAGATGGAATCGAGAGTAATGGGATGACAGGAGAGGAAAGAGGTAGCGAAATATTTAGGGAAGGGAGAGATAGAGGGGTGAGGGAGGGGGTGGTGAATGTTAAGAGGACGGACAGAGTGACAGAGACAGACGGGGACGAGCAGGCGAGAGAAAAGAGTATGATAGGGACGGAAAAAAGAAAGATAGATGAAGCACAAAGTGGAGAGAGAGGATAAGAGCAGAGAGGGTAAACAGCGAAAGAAGGGGTTGGAAAACAGCGGAGAGATAAAGGATGGATAGAGGAGATAAGGGATGACAGAGAGGGGAAGGCAGACAACAACACTCACTTAAAATGGCACTTTGACTTATTTGTCAGCGTGAGACGTGATTATACTTCAGCTTGAGGATGTTGTTATGTATATTCAAGTTTAAATGTGCTACTTACTCGCAAATACATAACTAGAATAACTGCAGAGGCCACAGGGCAAAACATGACTCATTTTTAATTTAAAAAAAAACTAAAAACAGCCAGTGTGTTTAAAGGATGACACCGTTTTGTCAGTCAATCACTCACTAGATGGAGCAGAAGTTTGTAGATGAATAACTTCTACTTTTGTTTGTGGGTAAAAAAAACCCCCATCAGTTTATAGGTTAGTTTACACTTTGGGCTTTAATATTTTACCTAATTTAATAATGCAGGTTCCATAGGCTGTTTTCACAAACTATTCTCTAATAGCTCACTTTGCGGGTAAACAACTTTCACTTTTAGGTTAGTTGTGGCTCTAGGCTTTTGGCTCAGTTTGTGGGTAAACAACTCTCAGCTTATTCCGGCCTTCCGGCACAGTTCACACATTGTGCGCAGTGCAGCGTGGCGCGGCGCAATTCGGTCTGTTTGGTGTGACTGGTTGGCAGGGAGAGCTAGTGGTTACAGAGAGAGAGATTGGCCATAACATAAAAGGTCACAGATCCAGTCAGCAGGAGGAGCAGCCGTTTGTCCTGTCAAAGTGCTCTGGAGCAAGAAACTGAACCCCGCTCATTAAAGATCCCATGAAATGGCATCTTTACTTCCTTGATTTGATGCATTTCCCGTTGAAACAGGATGTTGGAGTCGGACATAATGCAGTGAGGGATCGTTCAAAAGTCTAAACCAATGGAGTCAGGCGGTTTTATTTGATGGGAGAGGTGCGGAGGGGTGGGATTGTTCAAAAATCTGATGGTTTTATTGGTTAGAAAGTAATATTTACACCTACTGGTGCAGCATGAGGTCACCATGAAAGATACTCTGTATTCCAGGAAGTAAAAGTAATGGGAGTTCATTTCATGGGGACTTCAAAGTGTCGACTAAACAGGTAAAATGTGAACGGTCCCTGCCTCAGGTGGAGCTGCGGGGCGTCCTCCGCGTCCCGCAGGAACCCTCAGCGGACAGGCAGGACACTGTGCTGATTCAAAGTGTCAGGCCATGTGAGGCGCATGCATTTTTCAGCAAAGGGGCGGATCATGAAAAAATGAAGAGCACCACCGGATTAAATATTTCAGCACCAAAGTGACGAGCTGAGGCCTCGCTGCACGGTGCCAGTGATCGCAGCGGGCCGGCCGGCCGGCTGCACCGCGGGCCGGGGGGGAGATCTGATGTCGCCGCCGCTCCACTGGGAATAAGACGGATATGCTTTCTGGTGCGGGCAATGAGATTATCTCAGAGCCTCGAGAACTTTGTTTTCAGGTTGGGTTCAATCGATATGGGGTTTTGAAGGTCGATACCAGTACTGATATTTTTAGACCGAAGACAGCAATAGCTGATATTGTGCTGATATTCAATATTTTTCAGTTTGACTATTTTAAATTGTCACATTTTAATTGTGAGGGTGGAAAAGCCTCTGAAACAGCATTTACACCTTCACACTAAAACTCATAATTTCAGTGTTTCAGTAATAATACATTTTTTTTAGGTGGGTTAGCAGCTCTTTAAGGCAGGCTGACCCACTGCACCTATTCAATGGTAGAGGGAAACTCTGGGATACATTACTGACTTTATTGACTTTATAAATTATTTATCCATTCAATTAATACATAAAATATGTAAAGAAAATAATATTTCTTGGCAGGTTTTACAGACTGTTTTCTGTAGCTGTGGTCAGGGAGAAACCTAACCTAACTGGCCGATATCTGATATTTAATAAAAGGCCAGTATATCAGCAATCCAATATATCAGTCCAATTCTATTTTCAGGCATTGCCTTTGGGAGTTAGGAGCCTTGGCTTGTATTCTTATGTAACAGCTGAGCAAAATAACATACACAGTGCGTGATTAACCCACAACGAGATGGTTAAGGAAAGAAAGGGATACAAATAGCAACTCTTTGGGCAATTCTGATGGGCAACAATGTCCAAGAAATTGCTCAGCATTGGTGCTTTAATCACAGAAACATATGTTGATGCAAGGAAACATTTGAACAGATAATTTCTTTTCACTTTGTTGCCTGCTGCTGAAAGTGCTGCGCATTTACACGAGCAAAAAGAACAGCCTTGGATGTTTCCACCCACAAAAAAAACACCTAATATCTAAATTAAGTTGAAAATAATGATTGAGTGGATCAAAATATTTAATTCGTCAGTTGCATAAAAGCTGTGTGTGTCTGTGTAGAGCCCCCTAGAGTCAGAGCAGAGAACATGGTGTGTTGTTTTACAGTACCTGCACTGACTGTAATGGCCTCCATGAACTGGTCTCTCCAAGAGTTCGTTCCCACCACCAATGCCAGGTTGGTCTTCTTGATCAGCTTGTCCACTGTGCTCTGTACAATACAAAACCACAACAGAGTGAAAAAAAAAAAAAAAAAAAAAAAAAATCCATCTATTATTTATATTCAGAATATGAGATCTCAGCTGAAACTGAAGCTGAAAGGAGAAATACATAAGCTTCACCACATGATGGCAGTGGCATCAAGTTCCAGGCAATAGAAACCAATCCCTCTGTTTGATGCATGATAAAAGCATGCACCGGAAACAAATATGGTGGGTATATTTTTCGGTCGAGAAGGTTAGAGGCTGCATATAAATCGTGTTTCCCCCATAAATGTGTCTTGGTGGGGTGAGAGGCTTCTGCAGCCGCATTTTAGATCATGTGAAGTTAACATTCTCCACTGAAAACAATATAAATGACAGTCTTTCAGGCAGGTGGATTAGGTCGACTGTAGGGGAAACACTGGTTTAAACTGTCATGATCAAGCATCTCAAGCTGGTGTTGGCTCTGCTTTCCCACCTTGAACTCATATGATTCCTCAATAATGACTTCCAGCTTGGAGTGCTCCCCCAGCACCGGTTTGCCCATCTCTGCAATCCGCTTGGCTTCCTCTTCGTCCGATGACAGCTTCCTGTCTGGCACGTCTGAGGGTGAGAAGGGAGGAGAGAAAAGACGGCACAGGGAGTAAGATAACAATAATAACAATAGATTCAGGCGATTCCCATGTCTTTTGTACTTCATCAGAAGACCGTCTCATTGTCGTCATGATCTTGACACTACGTGGAAGCAAGACTTATTTTTTATATTTGAGACACATACTGTATGTCACACTCATTCAGTGGATAATTCTGCATAATACAGGATTCACTGTAGTAGTGCCAATTCCACGCCCGCCTTTTCCCCCAAACTTTCTTCCCAAAAGTTTCTTGATTGTGTTCCAACTTTGTTATATAAACTCAGACAAACCTGCATGCTTGATCAGGCATTGAACAAAACACAAACAAAGCAAAGCCAAATTGTGGGTCTACTGTGGCACAGTGACAACCTCCAAAACAAGCCTCAGGATTTCATTTTTGATTTGTCCCATTTTCCATGTGCCCATTTGTTAACATTTCTATCTCTATAAGGGTTCCCACACTTACTTGGACATACAATTCAAAGACTTTTCAATGACTTTTAAGGTTGTTTGGTGAAATTCAAGGACTCAGAATTGGCATGCTTTGGGTTGAGATGTGACATTGGTCAAAATTAGACATTATAGAGGCCTCGTTTATTACTCATGATCTTGTCAAGTCAAGAAATTCTGGTGAAATCATTTTAAAATCGATACTTCTTTTTCTTCAGGATGTGAAGTGTTGATGCTAGAATGGAGATGAGGCATAATAATGAATTTGGGTGCTACATTTGAATGAAAAATCAAGCACTTTCAAGGGCATCAATTAATTTCAAAAAAACTTTTAAGGCCTTATTTTATTTTTCTCAAATCCACAAACTCTCAAGGATTTCCAAGGGACCGTGGGAACTCTGATCTCTCCACCTCGTGTCCTGGGTGGCTCCGCTATAGAAAGGAGGCGCAATGCTTTGTATCACAGAGCGCTCGGGTGCGGCGCAAACTACAAAGAGTGCCATAACATCAATTGTGTGCTGTCGAACTTTATCAAGAGCGAGCGGCGGTGCATCCAAAGGCCTCTCATCCCGCTGGCTGTGACGCCCCCACTGAGCCACCTGGTGCAGAGACCTTGTCATCTTTTATACGAGCCCCGAGTCCCAGCCCGCTGCTCTTTGCTGACAACACGCTTACTATTAAATATTAACACTGCCATTAAAGATCACAGCCAAGTCCCCTTGATAGGAGGGCGTGTCAGCGGGCTCACACACACACACACACACACACACACACACCGCACACACCGCACACACACACACGCAGAGGCACACACAGGCCCGTGCACACACTTTTAAGCTAAATCAATTACACACACAAGACAGTGTGTACCCTGAAGTCCTGACAGGATTTCTTTTGCTCATGTTTAAAATTTGATTATCCGGCCGTTCCCCTGCACTGTGCCGCACCAGAACATGACACTACTTCCGCGACAAGGGAAGAAAAAAAAACAAAAATGAATTAATCACACAAAGGTAATTAAATTTCTAATTTCTGAACTGCGGGTTTTATCTTGACGGTTATCAAGTGTTTGTGCCTTCCTCTTGACAGGAGAACATAATTTATGGCTTTATGATTAATTAATCCACTGATTAGGGTGCGAATCCATCACTGAGTGTGGGAGAGAGCTGAAAAAGAACATGTAATGTTTGGAATAACTCTTAAGCAGTGACAGTAGAAGAGGCGAACGCCAGTGGCATGCAGTTATTTCCCTACCACAGCGGCCTGTATCGAAGCTCTCAGAGTATGAGCACTGATTCAAAATCATGGACCCAACGGCCAGATAAATCATCTTAATCATCATCATCCGAGTGATAAAAACGGATTTCAGATCAGCACTCCTGCACGGAGACCTTTGACAGATTCAGGCCCGACTCTTAAACCACAGCACACGCGGAGAGAGTGAGTTCAGTGGGGATGCTGAGAGGAGGAGAGGACGACTTACCTTCTGCTAACAACAGGGCTGTGGAGGAGAGGAGAGAGGGAGGAGGAGGAGGAGGGGAAAGAGGGGAAGAGGAAGAAAGCGATGAGCAGTGGAAATGGAAGAAACATAGATAAGGAAGAAAGCAGGTTAATTAGAGGGAGAGAAATGCGATGGCCTCAGAGAATGGCTGGGTATTGACCGTGTGGTATAATATATATGGCGCTGATTGTTCGATTGGCTGAGGTAGTAGAAGGAATATGGTATTTTGTAGTTTTTTTTATGAGCATGAAGGCAGGAGCGAGTTTTATTAAAGGAAGACAGGTCCAATAGCAATCAGCAAAATTCCTGGAGGACGTTTGTTTTGTGCCATGAGCTCCAACAACGAGCATAACACTCATTCAAAAGTCTGTTACTCCCAGCTTCTGTCAGCTGACTGAGTTTGGAGGTAATAATAACACAATAAACCCTTATGTGACCTGGCAAATTCACTGTGAACCAGGGTCAGACCGATATATTTGTTTGCTGGATCTTGGCCTTTCATAAAAATCGGATATTGGCAAGTCAGTGTTGTCTACTTCCAATATAATGGAGGTGAGGATATGATTTTATTCAGCAGCTTCAGGGGTGACGGACTGTAAAACGTGCAATGAAACCTGCTTCATCCTGCCTTAAGGAGCTGCTAACCGACCTAAAAATCTTGCTAGCATGGGTTTTAATGGAGAGTTTTAGTGTTGCATGGTCTAAATGCTATTTCAGAGGCTTTTCCGCCCTGCAAAGAACACAATTCTGGGGGAAAGAGTAAATCCTTCTAATTTGTTGGAATTGTTTTGATTTTTGGGGGCATGAAAATGGCCACATTTAAATATACAGCACAAAATATCTGCTAAATATACCGGCTATCGGCAGCTTCAATATAAAAATATCAGCAGTCCATATCGGTCAGACCCTAGTATGAACGCATTCTTATTTAGAGCAGCAACTGTGGGAGTGTTTGCCGTGGGAGGGAGGGTTAAACACATTCATACACTCACACCTGGAACCGGCCCAGCAGTGTAACAGTCTTGAACTTTTGGCCAACCGAGCAGCTGCAGGTTGCTACTGGAGGTGCACCTCAATGGTGGTTATTGAGAGACGGGGAGATTGCTATTCTCTCGCTCAAATTGTCCCAGTCAGACAGATCTGGGATTCTGACTGACAACCTTTCAGTCACCAGGCTGCTAATCCTCCGGCTGCCTGCCACCATCGCACATATCAAAAATGTAAAATAACATACGCTGATGATGAAAGAGCGTCGTGGAGATGCTCTGTACTATCATGCCCCTCTCTTGGCATCTTGATTTGATTCTGCCTGATTGTTTGACATTACCCACTTGTTGTAATTAGAGAGCAGATCAGGTGAAAGGGCGCAGGACGCCCCCAGATGCCCTGGGTGAAGTGTAAACCATAACCGAACGACATGAATAAGGGTAAAAAGAGGTGCAAAAAGTCATCCGGTGAGGCGTATAATTAGATGACAGGATACGCTATAAGTGGATGAAGAGGGAGAGAGACAGAGGAAGAGAGGGAGAGAATAGAGAATCCGCGATGCCTTTCAGCCTCAAGAGATTCGCAGTGACAGCTTCTAGCCTTTCACGTCTTCATCATAATTCCCCCTTTCATTCAAAAACAAGGACGAAATTTTCACACTCATAAAGGGATTTGAAGCAGTGAAGGACAAAAGGGAACGGACCCGCTCCTTCTGAAACCTCCTTCACCCAGGCATGATACTAATTAACCTGTTTGTGTTCGGAGGCAGCTTATCAACTTCCTAAATCAAATACAGTCCTCAGTTCATCATCATTAGTAGTTAAGTGCATTAATTGCTGTGGGCGACTTGCTTCATTATCATTAGTACTAGCCGAGCCGCGCTGATCTGAAGCCAACTGTGGTGTAAAACCCAGCTGTGGTGAGACTGATTGTCCATAACCCAGACCGTAATAACACTATGTCATTCAGTATGGGCCAGCGAGGGAACAGCAAACACACACACACACACACTCACGCAAAAGTACACATACAGATGCAAACATACAAACCACACAAGCACACACAGATAAAGGCACACACACACACACAAACACACACACACACAGATAAGGATACATGCACACACACACAAGCACGCACAGATGTAGACACACACAAATGCACACACAGATACACACAAATACAGACATACACACACATACAGATCCAAACATGCAAACAACACAAGCACACACAGATAAAGGTGCACACACACACGCATAGACACACACGCAAGCATGTACACACACACAAATGCACACACACACACACACACACACACACAAGCACATACACAGAGATACCAACAGATATGCACACAAATCCAACTACAGACAGATGAAGATGCACACAGAGGTACACATGCACACAGATAAACACATACACACACACACACACACACACACACACACACACACACACAAACAGTGTTTCAAAGGCAGGCTCATGGTGCGGGTTGCGCTCAGAATCCAGAGGGCTGTCATTTTGCAGGCAATACAATCGTGATAGGGAAAATTAACCAAAGGGATGTAATTGGAGGGGTGGGGGAGTGTGTGTGTGTGTGTGTGGCGCGGTCGGTGAGGGGGGTGGGGGGTGGGGATGGGGGGGGTGCTCGGTGTTTAACCATTATCATCATCAGCATGTTCTCCTGCGCGCTCGGTCTAATCAGATCTGTCTCGTTACAAAAGAATGAGTCCTTCCCTGGCTCTCGCACACAGCCGGGGTCTGAGTCACAGCGTCAATACGCAGCTAATGCACGCCTTCTCTCTCCACAGCTCATTAGCACAGAATCATCATTTGACTTATCATGGCTATTCTGGCTGTCGTGGCTGGAGGCGGATCTGGGCCTGTGCCGTCAACTGCATGTGCGGATGGAGGGATGGAATGATGGAGGGATGGAGCGATGGTGGAAAGAGGGACGGAAAGGATGCAGGGACTGGTGGGTGCAGGAAAGGACGGATGGGTGAATGAATGGCTGGAGGGATAGAAGGATAAAGGGATGGAAACATGGAGAGATGGAAGCATGGACCAATGAGGGATGAAGGGGCGGAAGGTCAGAGGTACTGGTGGATATAGGAAAGGAGGGACGGAGGGGCGGAGTGATGATGGGTTGGAGAGATGGGAAGATGGAGGAATGGAGAGATGGGGGAAAGAGGGACGGAAAGGATGGAGGGACTGGTGGATGTAGGAAAGCAGGAATGGAAGGATAGAGGGATGGAAGCATGGAGGGATGGAAGCATGGACCAAGGATGGAAGGATGTTCAAATGGATAGAGAGATGTAAAGTTGGAGGGACTGGTGGATGAAGGAAATGAGGAATGGAGGGACGGAGGGGCGGAGTGATGAAGGGATAGAGATGGAAAGAAGATGGGAACAGAGGGAAATGGAGGGATGAGAGGGAAGAGTGACGCTCCACTGTTTCTTATGACTGTCCAATCAGGAAGCTCCATTACAGAGACATTACCTACTGTACTGAGGATGAGTCATCATCCTCCACAAAGTGCACACACACACACACACACACACCTATTTATTCACACCCACAAAAACGCACGTATACACACATTAATACACACATAGCCATGCTCAATTACATAGATTCACATACACACACACACACACACACACACATGCAGTCATATACACACACACACATACACACACATACTCATGTACTGTATGAACAGATATACACATATTCACTGCCCCCCACATACATATAAACACACACATACACACACACACACACACACCCACACACACAAAGGACTATGTACTATATGAACAGATGTGCACGTTTTCACACCCACACTCATGCACACACACAAACACTCCTATACACACACACACACACACACACACACACATATACAGCACAACAGTGAGTGAAAACACTCCACGCTGCATGGGGAACTCAGCAGACAATCAGTGTGTTTCCTGCAGCTCAGAGTGAGGTGGCAGAAATAATGATGGTTCGGGATTGCAGCTGAGCGACCGTTGCCAGTCTGAGCCGCTATTTGTGCCGAGCGCATACTGTGGGCTTCTGAGAGCACCGAGATGACAAAGACGGATGCTTTAGCTGCCTTTATTATCTTTCAATATGCAGGCTGTGTAACGCGTCCATCATCTTGTTATGTAGTATTCATGTTCAGAGGGTGTGGAATCTGAGGGAGTCGAAATGCTGCCTACTGCTGAGAACACAGCATACTTTATTTTCCGAGGCGGCGTTGCCACACTGACCGGACTGATAATCTGAATGAATGCTGTATGATTTCAACCGAGCATCCTGATGGTTTTTTTGCATCTGAAAAGTTGTGTTTTTAATCTTGCTGAACTATGTAAAGTCCCACTGAAACGGAAGTTAGAGCGTCTTTAGCTTCTGTACTGTGACGTATTTCCCAGTGAAACGGAATATTTGAGCGGTGTACAGTTACAAGAGGGATTTAAATCGAATCCTTCGCATTTGATTGGACCGCTAAACAGTGGGCGGGGCTTAGAGTTTAGCGCGATACGGAGCTACAGAGAGAAACGGAGCTACAGAGGACTGTTGGCTCCACACACACCTCCCTCGCCTGTTGTTAGATCAGGAGGAGGACAAGGTAGAGATGAATGAATTAGACCTCAGCGACATTGTTTTGGAAATGAAGTTTTTGCCCACTGATATCCAAACACACATCTCTTCCTATCTCTCTCCATATTGCTCTGTCAGCTACGACCCAGAAACGGTGAAGTGCGGTTTTATATGACCGGTGTGGCTAGCTAGAGGTTGAAGAATGATTGATGAGTGGATGTCATGATATTATTGGTTGAAATTGGTTGGTTCATGCTTACGTAAGCACACGGCATATTTTGTTTTACAGGAAGAAAACACGATTGGATTTTGATATAAGAATACAAAGAAATTGATTTTTTTTTTGCATATATTGTTAAATAGGTGCACAATATGACCGGGGATGTGATCTAAAAGGGTTAAAAGTGCATTTTTCATTTCATCTCGACTTTAAAGGTGCTATGTGTAGCATTTAACATCAATACATCTTTACCACATTAATGAATTTTGATTTTGAGTTCATTTTGAATGCATTTTAATTTTGAGACGAGAAGTATAAGACCATAAGACCATCGCCCGAGAAGATTAACAGCCTCTACCGGCTTCCTACCGCATTCTACATTGCGGTGCCAGCGGGTCGGATTTCACGGAGATTGCTTTACGGCACAAAACAGGAAGAGGGCGCCGTTCTTCCAGAGCAAATAGAGCTAAAGCTTTCAGAATTTCCGGAAAAGGCAGATTGATGAGAGAATGAGTGAAAGGCCGATGGAAAAATAACTTTCCAGCATGTTTATCCTTTTCAGTGAAGTTTCTTCAAAAGAGAAAGCGTTCCACTGATGAAGCAACATCCTCTTTGCAGCAGGGTTTATGGGAAATGTAGTCTTGAGAAACGCACTCGCACTCACAGTAGCGCTGGTGTGAGATAGTCGTCTCAACCATGGTCTCATTATGGTAATTATACGGAGGTATCACAATGAATTTAACAATGATATATCGTTGTTTAAAAATTCTACACATAGCACCTTTAAATATACTATTTTTAACTGTGACTAAGTGTTGCAGCTCTTGCCTGGATTAATTTTGTGTGCTACAGTTTCTAGCATCACATATCTCACTAACAGGTGATCATTACAGTCATCTGGGATAGGAAGTAGTAAATATAGCGAACCCCAGATGACCTGCCTCTGGACACACTGGAGACACTCCTAATCGGCCCATATGCTGCATTTCACTTGGGCCAATTTCTCATATTAGGCAGAGTCTCACTCCTCTCACTGCCTCTCTCTCGTGGTTCTCTTTCTCCCTCTCGCTCTATCCTTCCCCCTGCCTCTCTCTCCCCTCCTCCTCCTCCTCCTCCTCTTCCCTATCTCTACACTATCTCTCTCTTCTATCTTTCTGTATCGCTCTCTCCCTGTCTCTCACTGTTTGTATCTCATTCCCTGCCTTTCCGTCTCCAACCTCCTCCCTGCCTGTCTCTCTCTCTCTCTCTGTCGCTCTCTCTCTCCCTACCCATCTTTCACTATGCCCATCTCTCTTTCCCTTTCTCTCTCTCCTCATCCTCTTCCCTTTCTCTCTCTATCTCTCTCTTCTTCCTGTCTACATCTCTCTCTCCCTGTCTCTCACTATGTTTGTATCTCATTCCCTGCCTTTCCGTCTCTAACCTCCTCCCTGCCTGTCTCTCTCTCTGTGTCTCTCTCTCTCTCTCTCCCTACCTATCTTTCACTGTCCATCTCTCTTTCCTTACCTTTCTCTCTCTCCTCATCCTCTTCCCTTTCTCTCTCTATCTCTCTCTTCTCCCTGTCTGCATCTCTCTCTCTGTCTCTCACTGTTTGTATCTCATTCCCTGCCTTTCCCTCTCTAACCTCCTCCCTGCCTGTCTCTCCATCTCTCAGTCTCTCCCTCCTTTCTTTCTATCTCTCTCGACCCATCTTTCCCTATGTCCATCTCTTTTCCCTACATTTCTCTGTCTCCTTGTCCTCCTCCCTTTCTTTCACCATCTCTCTCATATCTTTCTATCTCTCTCTACCCATCTTTCACTATGTCCATCTCTCTTCCCCTACCTCTCTCTCTCCTCATCCTCCTCCCTTTCTCTCTCTATCTCTCTCTTCTCCCTGTCTGCATCTCTCTCTCCGTCTCTCACTGTTTGTATCTCATTCCCTGCCTTTCCCTCTCTAACCTCCTCCCTGCTTGTCTCTCTCTGTTTCTCACTCTCTCCCTCCTTTCTTTCTATCTCTCTCGACCCATCTTTCACTATGCCCATCTTTTTCCCTACATTTCTCTCTCTCTCCTTGTCCTCCCTTTCTTTCACTCTCTCTCTCTCTCCTATCTTTCTATCTCTCTCTACCCATCTTTCACTATGTCCATCTCTCTTCCCCTACCTCTCTCTCTCCTCATCCTCCTCCCTTCCTCTCACTATCTCTCTCTTCTACCTGTCTGCATCTCTCTCTCTCGCTCTTTCTCGCTATCTTTATCCCTCATTCCCTGCCTTTCTCTCCCTCTATCCTTCCCCCCTGCCTTTCTCCTCTTCCTCCACATTTCTCTCTGCTGTTTTTCTGTATCTACCCTCATTCCCTGCCTCTCTCTCTCTCCACGTCTCTCTCTCTGTCTCTCTATCGTTCTCTTTTCTCTCTCGTTCCCTCGGTGATTTGTCCAGTCCAGATGTCACAGTGTGCTATGTGGATCAAGTGGAGACGGGCTCCCTCTACTTGTTAACAGTCTGTTTATTCTGCAGCCATATCAGCCACACTGCCGTGTCAGCAGCAGGCAATTACAGAGCAGATTACCAACCCCGATAATGTCATCAGACTAGGCTTTACACACAGAAGGAAACACACACACACACACACACACACACACACACACACACACACATACAGCATGTACGCACACACAGAAAACATTCACACACAGAGATGCACGCAGCATATACCAGCACATCATGCACACACACATCCACACACCTGTTCACACATAAGCTTACTACTTGCACAGATTTACACATGTGCACTCATCCACACACACACACACACACACACTCACTGCTCAGTTACTCAGGTGCACACAAGCACAAATGCACATGTAAATGCACACACACAAGCCATACACGCATACGCTTGTATCACACACACACACACACACACGCATATGCTTGTATCACTGTACTTGTGGGGACCTTCACCGACTACTTTCACTCTCTAACCCTTAATCCTAACCTAAACCTAATCCTAATTCTAATCTTAACCTTAAACCCAAATCCTAATCCTAAACTAACTCTTGTAGACATGAGGACCGGCCTCCACTTCTAACCTTGTGAGGACATTTGATCCTCACAAGTATAGAAATCACACACACACACACACACACACACACACACAAACACACGCACACGTGAACACTTCACCAGGGGGGTTTTCTCTATGGAGAGGCTGTGCTGGACTTGTGCTGAGCTCATCAGGGGGGCAGCGGCTCTCGGCTACTGAGTGTGATGTATTGTGGCCACTGTGCTGACATCATTGATGTAACCCTGAGCGCTGATTAACGGCCCTGCTTGGCAAAGGCACACAGACAGAGCCATGGCCGGCTCTGAATTGTCTCATCGGCAAATGCATTTCTCAGAGGCGAAGCCCCAAGGATGCTTTTGAAGTCCTCAATATCCACTTATCATACGCAACATTAATATCTGCAACATTAAGATCTTGTTTTCCACAGAGGGCCGCAGCTAAAGTAACTTTTTTCATTGCTACTTTCATGTGTTATCCTCCGGGTGCAGATCTGCATGTGTATGAATATTTTAATGTGTACTTAAAGAATTTTGTTTCAAAATTAGATATCCTCCAGAATGACTGTTAGCACAAAATTAAAACAAATGATTAAGTAATGCAAGACCTTGGCTGATGTAATAATAACTCTTATGCAGACAGAATCATCTATATTTTAGAAATATTGAATGATGACCTTCAGGTAATGACTGTTCTCCAAAATGGATAAATAGCATTTGGGAAATAAACTCGCTCATTCATTCATTATCTTTACCCACTTCTTCCAAGTATTCAGGGCCACGGGGGCTGGAGCCTATCCCAGCATGCACTGGGCCGAAGGCTTGGACAGGTTGCCAGTCCATCACCGGGGCCAGCACAGAGAGACAAACAACCACTCACACTCCCATTCACACCTCTGAGGAGACAGCGCTAACCATTCAGCCGCCGTGCCACCCAGAAATAAACCTCTTTCGGTCATAATAAATCAAATCAGGAGTCAAATCAACATTGGGAACCGTTCCAACAAGAGAGAGATGGGCTTTCACAGCCGTTTGAAGGATGCCGCTCCTCGCGAAGCGTCCGAATGCGCCCGTCCTTTTAAGCGCGAGGCGTGTTGGTGTGGAGAGAAGTCGGACTCGGGCGGGTGAGAAGGTCATCGTTGACACCGACATTAATGAGAGCCCACATAGAAGGTTGGTGCCCCCGCTGGCCCTTACCTGGGCGTTCAGACAGGCCTGACACTGTGGTGTGCCACCGGCATGGCAGGTAGCAGGGCGGCTCATCCATATCTCCGTGCCGAGAACAGCCCCCACACACCTCTCAGGAGCAATTACTGCTCTTCCAGCTCCTCATCACAGATGGTGAGGGCTTTCAGAGTGACTCCCCCCCCCCCACCTCCCTCCCTCCTCTTCCTCCGCTCCTCTGTCTGTGGCTCATTGTCTCTTTGGTTGACTGTGTCTGTCTCTCTCCACCTCTCCCTCGCTTTTTTTACACAGACTATTTCTGTCGCTCCCTCCTCCCTCTGTCTCTACAGCCCTCCTCCTCCTCCTCCTCCTCCTCCTCCTCCTCCCCCACTTTCCCTCTCTGCCTCTCCGAGCTCGAAATTCAACAGTTCAATTTAAATCCATTACACCTAAGCCCCTGACAGAGCGTGGCATCCATGGTAACCGTTACTAGACAACGATCTCCTTGTGACACGCCTACCACGGCGGGCCCAGCGGAGGCAGGGATGCACTGGAGGGATGTGGTGTGTTTTGACGTAAACGCTTGTGTCATTTGCTAAGTGACGGGTCCCGTCCTTCAACTGTAACCCCCATCTGGAAGGGGAAGAGATCGCAACATAAATCAGGTTGACGGAATAAAACGCATTTGTTTAAAAGCAGCAGCGTTGTGATTCGAAGCAGTGGGACGAATCTAATTTGATAACAATACGGCAACCTTTTATTGCCATTCCCTGTGCATGGCTGCCCCTGTAACCCCCCCTATCTGCTGAAAACAGGATTGTGATTCAGAGGAAGTGTGGATAAGAGTGCAGCAGCAGTGATGGCTGGAGTAGCCCCACTTCATGGCTTTGTCCTTGAAGAGAGAGTAAAGCCACACTAAATCACCAGCACATCTTCTCACATCCCACATTAACTATATACTGTACAACACCACAGTAATCACAGCAGGGAAAGCCAGTTGTGACCGCAACACTTAAGAGGTGGTGCCGTAAGTATATGCTAGAGTTTCACCACAGAAAGTTGGGCAAACAATGTGAAATTACAGCGAGAAATACATAAAGATAAAGATGCAAGACAAAATATGCAAGGTTATAATCACAATCAGGGATAATTAAAGGGACTGTTCATGCAGTGTTTCCCACAATAACACTGCATCACTGAATTACCATTTAATTACATGTTGATACAATCAATGCTGTTTTGACAGCTAGCTCAGTGCTGCTGTGGGGGAAAAAAAACAACATCCTGTATTTCTTCTCTATGATAGAATGTCTCTGCAAAACAAAATATCCGCCATTTTACAAAAAAAGTGACACCTACTCTTATAAAATAATTGCTGGCATGAAAGCAAAACACATAATAGAATATTGTTGAGATTATTAGCTATCTTTATTATCTTTTTTTTTTTAAATGTTAATAACAACTTTTCAACTTTTACTATTTTTCAATCAAACGCAGTCCGATAACGTGGGAAGTGCATTAACTCTTCATAACCTTCATTATCATGTCACACCCTGCCTCTGACATTCCTCATTGTGACCCCAGAAAAGAAGCGGGGCTTTAATGAAGTCAGGGTCCACAAATGCATGAATGGCACCGGGCTCCCATTTGAATTAGAGCTATTCATCCGTGCCAGTGTGATTTCTCTGTGGTACTGAGGCGACCGAGGGCCTTCTGAGTCGTGACATTTGTGCCATGGCTGGTGGAGCAGGGAGGGAGGTGAACACCCATCTGCCTATATCGCTGACCACCAATTCGAAACCCTGTCCAATATATGGGGCTTGACCAGAATGGGAAAGATAAGGGAAAAAAAAACGCTAAATCAGATCTGTCTGTAAGCCCATGCATGGCAGTCTTGCAGCTGTTTACACTCGCTCCCTATTAGGAGGAATAATAAGGAGGAACCTGCCTGTTACGTTGAATGACCGTGAGCTTTTTGTGATGAAAACACATCTGAAGGATTATACAATTAAACACATGAGCACACACACACACACATGCACACAGACACACACAAACACAAAACTGTACGCATACCCAAGCTCACTGATTGAATCCTGCAGGTCATCTGTGACACACAGTCCTTGGGGCATATTTTATGTTTATGTAATAATCTTTACTTAAGCCCATTTCATGTCTAGGGAATGGTATCAGTGTCACACCAGTCTAATTTAGGAAGTCTCTTGACATATTAAGGTAATCCCTCTCGGATTTCAATATTAATTGTGTCATCTGTATTCAACGAGGGCCTTGCGCACTTTGAAAATAAGCCGAGTATGAACCCAGAGTCTCTGCTGACAACACAGAGGGGATTTAACAGATTTTAGACTAGGAGCGAACTGCCAACCCCCCACTAGGACTGACGCAAGTTCATAAGGCAGGTGTGCAATGCACAACACAGATCCCGGCAATTAAGACGAGACAAAATAGCGCATCAGAGATCCTCTCAGTGCCTCATCTCATCGCTCAAGTATCAAGGCAGTGATTTAGAAAGAGATTTAGGCAGTACAATGCAATACCCAAAGCACCGAATTGTAATTCCACTGTAGCCCATTGACTCACTCATAAATTTGAGAACTCTATCCACACTGCAACCAAGTGTTTTTGCGCCAAGATTAAAATACACACACACACACACACACACACACAATGCCTGCAACCAACTCCAGAATAACATAAACTACAGCTATGTTCACGCTGCAGGTCTTCATGCTCAATTCTGAATTGCTGTTCATATCTGATTTTTTTTGGATGACTGTTCATATCGATTCTAGGATGCAACCCATATCTGAAACCAGTATGAACTGACAGCGATGTTGAAAATGCATGTGTGTGCAGAGCAACCTATGCTTCTCCCCGCTTGTTTTGAACATTTAATTTACAGTATGTGTCTTAGAGTTTTGACTGAATTGAGGCTTCTCCCCAAATACCGATCAAGTTGGCTATTTGGTTTTCTTTCTGTTGTTGTGTCTTGTTGTCCTCCATGCTAATGCTGACTCAGCCAAGCTGCTGTGGCACCAAAATTACAACAATTGTCTCAGGTGAATGACAAGAGATGTATTTATTTGTCATGGCAACGCTGACAAATTCCAATTTGGGCGTTCAAATGATATGTTCTTGTAGGTCACATGCCTCGGGATCTGATTTTGTACCACATATCAATTTGGACCGGCTCAAACTGGAAATATGTGACACCGTGCAGCTTTCTCCTCTTCACACTGTAAACGTCAGATCTGTGTCACATGTGAGGGGGAAAAAAAAATCAGAATTGGGACACTTTCAGCTGCAGAGTGAACAAACGTCCAGAGATCTCATGAATCCTTCGCTGTCAGTCCGCCGTCATCCGCTGTCCTTGCGCTGTTTATTCTGATGCGAGCGGTGGTCACGGAGCGGACGGGGGTCTCAGGGTCGCGTCCCTGATTCCTCCGCCAACAGGTGGTGAGGTTGCTGCTCCTGCAGGGAGCGACAGCTGTTCCCCATCCCTCACTCACCAAGGTCTCACTGCTCCTGCCGTCAGTCGCCGGAGCAAGGGCAAAACTCTGCAAGCCTCCGGAAAACTAATGGTAAAAGCACCAGGAGACAGCTAAAACGGCAGGTATTAGTAGATTAGTGGCTCATGTGTGTCATTAGCTAAGGTAATAACGGATTGCTTGTGGGAGGTTCTACTGTACAATGACGCATTTGATGGTATAAACCCCTGTTAAACTACATATTATATTGAACTCGGTTTAATTGAATTGCCGTAAAATGTGTGTCATTTATTTAGTAAATGACATTTAATCCATACATTTTCAGATTATCATCTATGTCCTTGTGAGGACTGGTTACCAGCAGCAGCTTGTTGCCCTTCCCTAGAGGCCTTATGTCTGTTCAAATGGTTGAAATACTCAATCCACATACTTTTCCCAAGGGACACAGGGTAGCAGATGTGTCCTTACACTCTGGTGTTGCTGTGGGAGATTCCACTGTACAATGGAGTAAATGGTAACCCCTCTTTACAGTACAAAGGCAGCCATTGCAGAGGTCCCACCTTTTTATATCAGGATAAGGTTAACATGTAACCAGGATAAAGGAAGGAGGATGGGGGTATTTCTAGAAAAGCTACCACTGTGCTGTACTGTCATCCCAGAGGATACAAGGCAGACCACCTGTCCGCCTGACAAAAACCATTTGTTCAAAAACAAATGTTGCTGAACAAACCACTAATGGTGCACCACTCCAGTGTCTGTGGTACCTGAGTGTTATTTCACTGTCTCAACATTTGTATCGAGCACCTTGTCACTATTGTGGCTGTGCGTACACTACCTCCTTCCTGGATTACAGTCACACTGACAGAACTAGCAGCGGCTTCACTATGACCTACTGGCACATCCACCGGGAGATCCCGAGTGCCATCTGTAATGGCTGGTGATAAGGAAATGGAGTCTTTATCTCAGCCCAATTAGGCAGCTAATTGATTCAATACCAGTCATTTAGAGTTCCTCCAGGCCCAGGATTGAGTACCTCAGCCCTCTGAACAGACGTGGGGTCCCCAGAGGGGAGCGAGCACAGAGACACTGCGTTCGACCCTCACAAAGCCTGGAGATTATAATCTGGATGCAAAGAAATTTAATGAGTAAAAAAATCACATAAGGGCTGTCCTTGACTACGGAAAGTTGGAGTCAGCTAATTGTCATAAGATTTCATCACTTAATCAAATAGTCCATTGAATCCACAAAATTTGCAAAATTGCTTCTCCTGTATTAATGTCCCTCTTGCAAATAATTGCAGTCATGCAGATTGGCCATTAGATCTAGTGTTTATCATAGAAAACTAATACATATGTGTAAATATTGTTCTAATGCCAGACATGTATTTATAATTTTCAAGAAATCGCTCACAATGTGTTAAAATATGTTTAAAACCAATTAACTGATTAAACAAGTATGATTCATCGACTTCATCTAAGACCCTAAAGACTGAATAGCCAACTAAATGACTAAAAGTTATATAATATATATTCTAACACTTACGGTACACATTCTTAGGTATTGAGACGACTGGAGGCTATTGTACTTGCAGCCACAGGAATAGCGTCATTTACAGCGGTGAGAGTGGCATTTCATTTCCCGCTGCGCTAATCCACTATCACCCCTAGCTTTCTGTTTCACTGTTCTGAGGAGGCAAATAACACTTTTCCTTGACATGAAGGCAACGCTGAGAGGAAAAGATTCATTTGAGGTCAAATCCGGGTTGACTGCTAACAAAGGGATGATAGGCTTGACTTTTAAAGTAACACAAAGGGCAGGTTCATGATACTCACTGAGTCATAGAGATTTATGCAACCCGTGACCCTGGCAGAGGGAATGTAATGAGCTCTAAGTTCAGGCGTGGTATGCTCCTGGTTTCTGTCAAGTCGAAGAGGCAGACATTATTCATAAGCAGATGCGTTGGTGTATAGGCCCACATGAAACCTCAAGTGGTTACTTTGTGGTAGTTGCAACCGAGTCTCAGAGGGATATTGCTTTAATATTTAATCCTGCAATACTGTGCCGTCTCAGTACTTAGCTTATATATACATGTAAAGCCCCCTCCTCCACTACACACATGAATACATACACAGGCAACGCCTCCCCTTTACACACACATACACACACGCACACACACACGTCCACAGGCAACCTCCTCTCAATTACACCCAGATACGGCCTGGGGCTGCAGAATAGGCTATCAGAAATCCAAAGTAATTTCACCTCGGCGGCAGCAGCAGCAGCGGGCCGTCAGAGTCAGTGATGGAGAACGTCGTGGAAGACTGTCTGGACTCATCCTCAAATGCATCCTGAAGCAGTGGGATGAACACAATGGAACTGAGCCTGACTCATCCTCTTAGTGTGGGCTCCAGTAGCACAGGGCATCTGTGGTTATTTACAGTATGTTTCTGTATGTTACTGCATTCTGTTCTGTCAGAGGGAGCGGTGTCCTGATTGGGCTTTGTTCTCTGTATCATATCACTAAGGTGTTTCAGTGAAAAAGGTATTTCCCCCCATTGGATCAATGAAATTATACTATAACTACTTCTGCAACTACTAAAACTAATACAACTACTACTACTATTATTACTACTATTGCTACTACTACTGCTACTACTACTACTAGTGCTACTACTACTACTACTGCTACTAGTGTTACTACGACCACCACTACTACTACTACACATGCCATTTCTACTACTACTACTGCTACTACTACTACTACAACTACTACAATTACTACTATTGCTACTACTACTATTACTACTACAGCTACTACTACTGCTACTACTATTGCTACTACTACTACTATTACTACTGCTACTACTACTATTACTACTGCTATTGCTAATACTACAACTACTACTACTACCATTATTGCTAC
This sequence comes from Centroberyx gerrardi, assembly GCF_048128805.1. Lineage (NCBI taxonomy): Eukaryota > Metazoa > Chordata > Actinopteri > Beryciformes > Berycidae > Centroberyx > Centroberyx gerrardi. The sequence goes on from NC_136013.1 coordinate 5,887,264, forward strand.
TACTACTATTACTACTACTGCTACTACTACTACTACTACTACTACTATTGCTATTACTACTACTAATACTATTGCTAAAACTACAACTACTAAACTACTATTACTATCACTATTGCTACTACTACTACTACAAATGCTACTAATACTACTACTACTAGCGCTACTTCAACCATTACAACAAATTTTAGTGCTACTACAACAACTGCAATTACTACCAGTGCTACCACTATTACTACTGCTACTTCCATTTGTAGTACTATTACTGTTAGTACAACAAATATTACTACTACTACTACTTTTGGTGTGGTGTGGTCTCTGATGGGTTTGTGCCATTAATGGGGGCTGCATCTAAATCAGTTTGTTTTCTTATAGTGTAAATTCAATAACGTCTAAATTGGTTCATTCAAACTTAGCCTGTCCTGGCTGAGGTACTAATAGAGGCATTCAGAGATGCTTCGGCTCCCCCTCCACCCCCCCTCTCCTACAATATGACTCACGGCTCATTTGGAGGTAATGAATGTGTGTGTGAGAGGGAGAGGACTGGGAGAGGGACCCGGCCAAGCTCAAACAATAGCATGTGAAGTGCCCTTAGATGCCATGAGAGCTCACTCTGAGCGAGGAGGCTGACGGGTGCCACATTTCCCCACGCTAGGCATGATTTGAATGGAAAGTGGCAGGGTGGGAGATGGATTACCGCAGGGCGAGAGGGGCATTAATCCTACAGCCACGCACACACTTATGCACACACACACAGACGCATCCAGACACACACACACACACACAGAATACTCACTTTAGTTTTCTTTCTCATTCAATTTTATACATGCACACATGCGAGCGCGCACACAAACACACTGAAGTGCGCACACCCACACACAATGTAACACAACACAGTACATGAATGATGACACTGCCGACGAGTGCTTTGTAGCCCAGTTTTTGCAGTGTCATTTGAAGGTCCTACGCTCCCAAGCCTACCCCATACACTCCCTCTGCTCCATCCCCCCCTCTCTTTATCTCTTGAATTTTTTTTTTTTTTTAGAAACTTTAGAGCACTTCATTCACCATATTACAGTTGTCTCTCAATCCGTTCATTCCCTGCAAACTTGGCACAGGCCTGTGTACTTCACAGCTTGCACACTATGACACTTTCCAGCCTCAGAGAGGACGATTCTCCACTGCTCATTATTCATTTCATGCATCTCACTCTATTCAGTTCCTCATAGTAAACTGGAGCGATGCATGACTGCTCATTCAGTACACTGCAACTACACTGTAAGCTATACTGTACCACACCGCTCAATGCCACACAGCTATATAATAATGTGAATAATGTGACGTAATACTCCCCTGATCCCCGTGGGGGAAATGCTCTTTTCGCTCTCCCTCCTCCACAGGGAGGTCAGAGGTCAGAGGTCAGATACAGAGCAGCCCCCCTGGAGCTGGTGGGGCGTTCAGTGTCTTGCTCCAGGACACTTCAGCAGGGCATGAACTCAGATTCTCTGGTTCAACGGTCGTCTACTGTCTCACTGTGCCACCCTGCATTAAATGCTGAATGTACATTCTGCATGTAGAATGATATAAATGGTCTACTGTCTTGCCCTGTCCCGATTCACTATTTTTGAGGTCCAGTTGCCCTTGTACTATCTGTGTCAGTATGTACTTTGAAACTAAGTAATGGTGCGATCACACCTAAACTTTGTTTTCTTTGGTCTGAACCAGAGTGGAAGAGTTTACTTTTGTTGCATTTTTGTATTTGGTTTGTTAAGGCCCAATTACAAGCGAACCAGAGCTTGTAAACAAAAGTCACATGGGCTCACAAGTCACCAGTAGCTAGTCTTGGTGCTGTTATTTGGTGTCACCCGAGTTCGAGCGGCATTGGTCTCACCTGGCCAAACAAACCGAACTAAAGGTATAAGCGCTCCAGATATTGAATAAACCGCTCCAAACATGCTTGGTGTGATGAACGCAGCTTAAGTTGTCAACATGTCTCTGCACCAGTGTCACCAAGACAAATCCCTGTACGGTCCTGCACATACTTGGAAGTGGTTCAGTGTTTGTCATTCAGATTCTGCAGTGTTGTGTTGCAGCAGCAGCAGCAGGATGCTCTGCCTGGCCACCTCACCAGAGCTGCTAACGGTATTGACCACTTCAGTATAAGTTAGGGAAGGGCATTGCTGGAGCAGGCAGTAAACAACTCTAGACTGACAGGTCAGGGTGACTGTTGGCTTGATTGCTTTCATTACTCACACACTGTCCAGAGTCAGACCTGCCAGCTTAGAGCCCCCTCACATCTGCCAGGTTCTGCTATCAGCATCCCAGTATCTGAACTAATCTAGTATTGTTACATTTTTGTCATTAAGCTGATGCTCTTATTCAGAGTGACTTAAAATGAGGACAACATTAGAATAAGCTAGATCACCAACATTACAAACAAACCGGTAGTAAGGAATGAAAGGATCAGAGCTCAGAGCAGAGAAAAGAGATGTAACAAATTCTCCCGTGTCCCTAAAATGATCATATGTAATAGAGAAGAGCTAGGTAAAGAAAGAGCTAAGGAGAAAAGGTAATGGGGTTTTTTTTTTTGGTTATGAAGTAACGTTGGTGAAAAGGCTGCTAGGAAAACAGAGCAAGGCTGTTGCATATGAAAAAAACAGCAAACAAAACAAAGACTCTCATAGAATATTCATCAATTCCGCTCCTCCACTCCGGCTTTAATAAGGAGAAAACAAACCCAATCAGCCCCACATCAGCGGTTATGAACAACAATATAATCGCCACATTATATATGAAAAGTGAGAAATTATCATATCATTCACATCGCTGAGATCGAGCGGCACCTACTGCGGCGAGGGGAGAATGTGTGTAACCCCTCTGCTAATCAGTTGCTTGTGTTTCGTCTAATTTCGAATCCAAACGATTTCACCGTCCTTGAGTGCATTCATAAAAGATGATCTTGCATGAGAAATAATACAAAAAAGCTTTTTCATTATCTCCTCATCATATAAAGATCAAACATTTATTACCCCTGATCAAACATTCATTACCTCCTGCATTAAAAAAGTAAGTAAACATGTATCCTGAATTACCCGTTGTCAATATATAATGCGCTTGCAGTAGCGAGTAGGAGTTTTGTTGTAATCTTTCTAGCATTTGTCTTATCAGAATTAGCATCATTTTAATCACCACATGCAAGAAATATACAGGAATTTAAAAGTTCATACTGACATAGAAGGTATAAGGAATGGGACTGGGACTATACATATAATCCTAAATATAGCCAATTCAAAATTCACTGTTTTATAGCTATCAAATCACCTACATCAGGAATTATGGGCTAATTTCCTGGAGCTGGTAGAAAAATAAGAATTCATAAAACAAAAAAGCATATGAGGGTTCACACTCTTCCCCCTGCCGGTGTGTGTGTGACCTGAACCAAGCAGCTACGTTGATCTGTTCAGACTAAACCTGGCCATTGGCGTGTGTCTTCCTTAGCTCCGGTTGTCGTTATCTATCTTCGTCTCTCCCTCTGTCTGAGCAGATATCTCTCTCTCTCTCTCTCTCTCTCTCTCTCTCTCTCTCTCTCTCTCTCTCTCTCTCTCTCCCTCTGCTTCCTCCACTTCCTTTACACCTTTTCTGTCCATAACACTCAGAGGTGTGTTAACTCTGAGTTGTGTTAGATGCACTGAACTCAACAACTCTACTGGAGAAACCTCGGTGGCTGGAAGAAATGGAGTTGTTTTTCTGTAAAACGGTGTGTGTGTTTGTGCGTTTGTTCTTGCATTTCTACACTTATGACGACTAAATCTCCTCACAAGGATAGAAAGATGAGGAAAATCCTCCTGAGTGAGTCTATTTTGCTGGTCCTCACTTCTTTAAGATGCTAGTTTGGGGTTATGGTTTGGGTTTAGTGTAAAGATTAGAATTAGGATTAGGTTTAGGTATAGGTTAGGAATAAGGCCCTTTCACATCTAGAGTGATAACTATAAAGATAACTTTAACTATAAAAAGATTTAAATCGTTCTACGTAAAAATACATTCCCACTATAATAATAACTATAAAAACATCCAAATCAATAACTATAACTATATTTTTGGTTCGATCTCAGAGCAATTTTTTTGGGATGAAGAGACAACGATGAAACATTTTCAACCAATCAAATTAAAGACAGAAGGGGGAGAATTCGGTCGCTCACTGCAGTGACGGCTTTGTTCGCTGATGTATCGTTATAGTTTATGGTTATCTTTATAGTTATCTTTCTAGATGTGAAAGGGACTTTAGGGTTAGGGGTTAAGGAATGAATCTAGTCAGTGAAAGTCCTCACAAGTATAGTTATACAAACGTGTGTGTGTGTATATTTGTGTCTGTTTCCATTACATTTTAGGCATTTAGCTGAGCAACAATGAGGGCAAGAGTGGAATAAATTCTAATTCTTAGGTCACTAAAATTACAAGCAACCAAAAAGAAAAAGTGTGTGACAGACAGCTTGTGTGTGTCTGTGTTTACACTTGTTTGTGTGTGTATGTGGGTAAAAAACTGTGAAAATAAACCGCACCAACATATAAAGGGAAGCTAAAAAAAAAAAGCATCAAACAGGAGCGGTGGAGTGTTTTTGGAGTGATGCAACAGTCACTCATAAAGACTCATACCTGCACAGTAACCGCTCTTCATCATGACTCTTATTCTCTGAGCACAAGGAGGCTGCGCTGCTCAGACAGCGCTGCCAGCCCCAATAACGTAAACATAATGAGCTGTGGTGTTCGGAGGCAACAGCCGAGTGTTAGATTCTGCACCCTGCGCACCAGCTTGTGAGCCTCTCCCATCCCCTGGCCTTGAGCGTGGTTAGATAACACCGCATTAGATAACGCTGCGCGAATCTTAAGAAAATGCCTGTTGGCTTCTTTCAGCAGACATTACCAACGACGCACTAGAACAAGAAAACAAACAAAACTCTGAAACTTCTGATGAAAACTTGCTCCGATTTGATTTCTCCTTACGCCCCAAAAAAAAAAAAAAAGCCCAAAGACAAGCTGGATGTGCGGAGGAATACAGTCTCGCTGTGAGTAGCATGGCCCTGGCCAAGGGATACATGACCTCAATACATACTGCATACAAACTACTGAATATGAACAGACTCCGCTCTCTTTAAGTTCATGAGATTTACACTTTCATACGAACTGAAAGTGAATTCAAACTGTCCTGCGAGTTAGACTTCTTTCTAACAGCGAAAGAAATAAATCAATAATGTAATTTGCTTGCATTTTACTTACCCGGGAAAACACACACACAAGCGCTATATACACACACACACAAACAGGCGCATGTACTTAAAAATAGCTACCAGACTCTGCATTTAGGGAAAAGGTGTCTTTATATAATAATGGATACTTGTGTAAGACGCTGCTCTCTCAGACTGCCGCTTCTCTTACATGCAGATGACAACGGCGTCTGGGGAAAAGTGTCATTACGATGGGGATGGGGATGGAGATGGAGATGGAGACGGTGTGTGTGTGTGTGTGTGTGTGTGTGTGTGTGTGTGTGTTTGATTTTGCGGGAGGCTCAGGTGTAATATGACAGCATGGTTGTGAGAGAGTGTCCTCAGGTGCAAAACAGAGGGGGGGGGGGGGGCGTTGCCGATGCCATGGAGCAGATAGAGGAGAGTGAAAGTTCAGGTGATGGGAGGGGACAGTAGAGAAATAGAGGGTGAGAGAAGGGCCTGGGGGGAAGAGGGAGGCTACAAGCAGTGAGAGAAAGGAGTGTGTGTGAGAGAGAGAGAGAAAGACAGAGTGAAGGAGGGAGAGAGAGAAATAGGTTCAGTACTGCACCTTTCTGCAGAC